>NC_055999.1:103540026-103864022 GCF_018446385.1 Zingiber officinale | reverse complement strand
TCATCAAACTAAATCTCACCCATCGATAAATTAAAGAAATAAATATCAAACATATGTGCTTGTTATTATATTAGGATTAAGAGCACACACTTCCATAATAACTGAGGTCTTTGTTTCTTTATAAAGTCAGTATAAAAGAAACGACCTCTAATGGTCCTACTCAATATACTCTGAGTGTACTAGTGTAATTATATAGTCAAGATAAACTAATACCTAATTACACTACGACCTTCTAATGGTTTGTTCCTTTCCATTTTAGTCGTGAGCTACTGTTTATAATTTATAAGGTACTGATAACATCATCTTCTGTATGTGACACCACATACTATGTTATCTACAATATAAATTAAATGAACAACTACAAACAAATGTAGACAATTTGACCAAATGTGATTCTTTATTCATAATGAATGTTTACAAAGCTTAGGCTTTCAGTATATAATCCAACACGGTCATCCTCTCGAGAGCTAGATAGGTCACGTCAAAGGTCGGAGATCTCCTGCCACACATCCTGTCGCAAGTCAGAGACCTCCTGTCGCATATCCCGTCGTAAGTCGGAGACCTCCTGACGCATACCTCGGTGAAAGTCGGAGACCTCCTTATGGAGACTCATCATAGATAGCTCTAGTCCGGCAACTCGGTCGCCTAGAGTGCGAGGAGCGGGATGTGGTGCTTGGGTTGGGGGTAGTGCCGGGGCTGGAGCGGCCTCGTCGAATAGTGCGATCATAAACTCATCCTGCTCTGCCTCCTCCTCCTGGACATCTGGCTCTACATCTGGGTCAGGCTGGTGTTGTGGCCCCCTCCACCAGGACAGGACACCCTCATCATCGGTATGGATACCTCCTAAAGAGAAATTCCTAGATCCTACAACGTCAAACTCAGTCAGGACTCGGACATCACCTCTGGTGACGTTAATATGTAGGGAGGCAATATATGCCGTCAAAATGTGACAGTACGACATATGAACTTGTCTACTGGTGGTGACTCCGGTTGAGTAGATAATGACCTGAAAGATATGTAGGCTAATATCTATATCTAATCCATGGCAAAAGGCATTAAGGAGAAAAGAGTGAAATAGACGCATCATCGCGATGTCGCGAGTGGCTAACGGGAAAATGCAGGAGACTAAAACCCTATAGAGGACATAGTCCTGAACTCGAAGGGAAACTGACCTAAACATGATAACAGTGGGTACTCGTTCTCCCCTAAAAAAGTACGAATAAATCGTATCAAGAGTAATATGCGAGTAAGGATCACCAAATGGTAGATTCCTAGGAGGGTAGCACTAAAAAATGCATGTAGATGGTCGTAAACCTAAAAAGGTCTGGATGATAGCTGGGGATAGCGTGATATCAATACTAACTACCCTAGTAGTGTATAGAAGATCATCTACTCTAACTAGGTTGTTGTACAATTTAGAACATAAACCTATGTTAACTGAACTGGTACAGTAAACAAGGTTCTGCAAGCTATAGTAGTCAATGACCTCTACAGCTGGGATGCAAGAGCGCATAAAAAATGGTCTATCTATACACCTAGTCCATATATGCATATAAATGATAGAGTTAAACCTAATCCTAAGTTCTTCAGTGGGGAACCTAGGATCGGTACTAGTAGTAGAGGGCCCAACACCAGTATTAGCACATTTCCTACTTTACCAAAGAAAAACTAGACTAAGCAATAAATTATAGAAAATACTTGTTTAAGAAAATTTAGTAGAGAAAAGAAAAATTACCGATGCATCGTGAAAGAAAATACTAGAAATGACGATCTTAGTTGATTCGCAACGGTATACTGACCGAAGAAGGAACTAAAAATTTAAGATTTAATCCCTCTTGCGTTAAAGCTTGATGAGAGCCTTTTCAACAGTGGAAAGGGAAGGTGCAAAGATTGGGGGCACCCCTGCCGACCCTTATATAGGGCACTCCGGGCGCCTGGACTGACACCGGGCGCCTGGAGTAGACTCCCGGGGCGGGGCGCCCGGACTGCCTTCCGGGTGCTCGGACCAGGGGCGGGCGCCCTGGTTTTGTTTTTGTTTTTATTTTTTATGTTAAAATATTTTTTAATATAATTTTAAGTTAAGTTAATTTTAAAATAATTTTGAAGTTAAATTAATTTTTAAAATAATTTTTTAAGTTAAAATAATTTTTAAGTTAAGTTAATTTAAAAATAATTTTTAAGTTAAATTAGTTTTTAAAATAATTTTTAACTTAAGTTAATTTTTAAAATAAATTTTTAAGTTAAATTAATTTTTAAGTTAAATTTATTTTTAAAAAAATTTAAGTTAAATTTATGTTTCAAAATTTTTTTAAGTTAAATTAATTTTTAAAATAATTTTAAGTTAAGTTAATTTTTAAAATAAATTTTTAAGTTAAATTAATTTTTAAAATAAATTTTAAGTTAAATTAATTTTTAAAATAATTTTTAAGTTAAAATAATTTTTAAGTTAAGTTAATTTTAAAATAAATTTTAAGTTAAATTAATTTTTTAAAATAATTTTTAAGTTAAATTAATTTTTAAAATAATATTTTAAGTTAAAATAAAATTTTAAATTATTTTTAAGTTAAATTAATTTTTAAAATAATTTTTTAAGTTAAGTTACTTTTTAAAATAATTTTTTAAGTTAAAATAATTTTTTAAGTTAAAATAATTTTTTAAGTTAAAATAATTTTTAAGTTAAATTAATTTTTAAAATAATTTTAAAGTTATGTTTTAAAATAAATTTTAAATAATTTTTAAGTTCAGTTTTTTAAAATAATTTTTAAGTTAAATTTATTTTTAAAATAATTTTAAAGTTAAATTAATTTTAAAGTTAAATTTATTTTTAAGATAATTTTTAAGTTTAAATATTTTTTAAATAATTTTTATGTTAAAATAATTTAATTTTAACTTAGTTTTAATTTTAATTTAATTTTAGTTTCAATTTAATTTTAATTTGAATTCAATTTAATTTCCATTTAATTTATTTTGGTTCAATTTGATTTGGTTCGATTCAATTCGATTCGATTTGATTGGATTTGATTTGAAGTCCTTAGTCATCTCACCCGATCTATGTTTTCAATCAGGGAAACTTATAATTTTTGTGAGATGAAGTTAAGTTCAATTTTTAGGGTTTGGTTTAACTTTGTGTTATATTCAGGTTTAGCTTTGGACTCAACAAATATACATTCTTTTGGCAAACTTCTGAGCTATGGTGAGTCACTTGGACATCATTAGAGTAACCATGCCTTCGAGGTTTTCCAAATAGTCCTATCCACTGAATTTAGTATAAAACCTTGGTCTAACTAATTAGGATCCGTAAGGGGTAGCTTCAGTTTGTTCCACTCAGCCAAATACACCAGTTCGAAGCCATATCTTCCTAGACATGCATAGACTCAGCTTCCCTAACTTACTATCATCCAAAACTTTACCAGTACTATAGGTCAAGTTAAACTTAGTCTCTTTTTAAATTAATCCTAGTTACCCTGCCGGATAGGTTAGTTTTGGAGGTGACAACTATTCTAGAGTCTCCCCCTAAATTATTAATCCAATTTAGGTTTTAGTTTTGGGTTTATGTCGATTACTTTTATAATTGTATTTAACTTGATGATAGTCTGATTTTTGGTAGGTTCTAAAACAGTTTGATTTAGATTTAGTTGGTCTAGGATTGTGTTTTGGCTTTTGATTTGGTTTATCTGATTTTACATAAAATATTTTATCTTTTGCTATGTAATATTGGTTAATTCCTACTTGCGTGGTTAAGTACACTTTCGGAACTCAAGCTTTAGTTTGTTGTTTATGTTGAGTTATTAGTGATATAAATGACTTATTTGTATTTGACTTGTATCCAAGTCCAGATTTATTATAAACAACTTTTTGATTATTTAAGATAAGATCTAAATTTTTTGATTTAGTTGTAAATTTTTCTAAAAGCTCTTTTAGTTTTTCAATTTCAGCTTTGTGTTGAATTTTCCTCTTCAAGTGTTAAAACTTGATTTGGATTTGAATTTTCAATTTGCTCCTTGAGGTGTTGGTTTTCCTCAAGAAGCATTTTATTTTCATTTTCAATTGCAGTTAACTTTCTATCTAAACATGCAATAACTTTAAAAAACTTCTTATTTAAACTAAGATATGTTGGGACCTTGACGTCCGCTAGAGGAGGGTGAATAGCGTCTCACCCAAATCGATCGCTTCTTATAATGTTAGTGCACAGCGGAAATACAAAAACAAATACTAACAAGAGAAAGCAAACCTAACACGTTGATTTAACGTGGTTCGGAGATAAAGCTCCTACTCCACGGCTGTCCGTAAGGTGGACGATCCTGATCCGTCAGTGGATGACTCCCCGGAAAACCTCCGGCTAGCTCAAGCTCCTTGTCGGTGGAGAAACCTCGCCACAAACTCTTGAATACAGGCACACCGATCACACGAGAGCTTGGGAGACTCTAATAGGCTTTAACCAAGTCTATTTCGTCAACCATGCCCAAGCACCCCGAGCTCTATTAAATAGAGCTCGAGAGGAAAACACTAAGCTGTTTTCCCGCTACTAGTCTACTGGTGTATGCACTAGTCGACTGGTCCTTTAAGTGAAGCTGACCGTTACCTAACGGTCGACTACCAGTCGACTGTTACAGTGTACCAGTCGACTGCTACAGTACTGCTACAGTGTCACAATAGTACTGCTACATTGTCACTACAATACTGCTACAGTAAATCCTAAAACACATAGAATTTTGCCCTGAGTACAATCACTCAGCACTCGTCCTCGCCCGACCAACCTAGACCTAGCCTTCTAGCCTCCTCCATCAGCCTCGCGTCCCTCGGATGTCTCCCCATCCTTCACGTCTTGCCTTCTGGAGCTTCCTTCAGCCTTGTCCATATTGTCGGGTCTTCCTTTGCCAAGAGGCTCCTCACCTCCGGGACTTCATCCATTGCCAAGTCACACTTGGACTTACGTTACCAAGACTACATGCTTGGACTTACACCGCCAAGACTCATCCTTGGACTTTCCTCCTTTGCCAAGATCACACTTGGACTTTCCTTGTTGTACCTGTATCCTGCACACTCACAATGCATATCAAATACAACAATAAACCTAACTTAAACCTTTGCCCAAACATCAAAACCTAGGGCACCTAGATTGCTCCAACAAGATATACCTCCTCGGGACCTTCAGGAATGAGTACAGACTTGTGGCTCGATTCGGGTTCAGACCTGTCTTCTGATTAGTCCTTCGATTATGATTCGTGGGCCATCAACGGAGGTGGCTTTGGTGCTTCTGCTTTTCGGCCTTCGATTTCTCTGATGACGAGTCATCCCACGTTGCTTTAAGTGCCTTCTTCTTGGTTGTCTTTGACTTATCGCTCTTCAATTTGGGTACTCGTGCTTGTAGTGACCCTTCTTGTTGCACCCGAAGCAAGTCACGTTTCTTGGTTCAGTTGTGGAGTTGATCTTATGCAGGTCTTTTTTGCTGAAGTTCTCCTTCCTCCTGGTGAAAATCTTCCTTACCAAGTTCACTAGGTACTCTTCGTCTTCTGAATCTTGTTCAGACTCATCTTCTAGTTTAGGCTTGGTCTTTGTCTTTTCCTTGGAGGAACCTGCAAACAAAGCGATACCTTTCTCGGTTCTGGAGTTAGTTTGCTCGTGTAGCTCAAGTTCACAAAACAACTCGTCTAATTTTAACTTAGAGAGATTCTTCGAAATCTTGTAGGCATCCACGATGGATGTCCATAATGCATTTCGAGCAAATGCATTTAGAGCGTACCTGATTAAATCGCGATTCTCCATTTGGTGGCCTATAGCGTGAAGTCCGTTGAGGATGTCTTTGATCCTCACATGGAGCTAACTTGTCGTCTCTCATTCCTGCATTTTAATATTAAATAATCTATTTAGAAAAAAAATCATATTTAGTTACCTTGGCGTCGCTCGTTCCTTCGTGTAGTTCGACAAGCTTGTCCCATAGTTCATTCATATTTTGGTGTGGGCCCACTCGGTTCAGCTCTTCCTTCGTCAGCCTGCATTGCAATGTGTTTAGGTCTTTAAAATTCGTCTGACCTTTCTTCTTCATGTTTAGATTCCACTGTTCTGAGTCCAGTGGATTTCCGGAGTTGTCGACCGGCGCCTTGTACCCTCTGGTGACGCTAAACCACTGGTCAAAGTCGGTCTTAAGATAGATCTCCATTCGCTTCTTCCAGGAGGGGAAATCGTTACCGTTGAATAGAGGGGGACGGACTGTGCTGAAACCTTCAATTTGAGACATTTTACCTTGCACCCAAAAAAATACAAGGAAAAAGAAATCCCAAGACTTGGTCTTGGATTAGCAGTGTGGGAGAAAGAAAGTAATTTAAGATTGAATTGGTGTTGCACCAATTCAGTTTAATTTGCTATGAAAAAAGATCCAAAAGGCAACGATACCAGTTTGGATTGTTTTAAAAAATTTAAAGATGAAAAAAAATTAAAAAGAAATTCACCCCTTTTGTCTGATTGGTGGTTGCACCAAATCAGAGCGGTACCTATTTTGATACCACTTGTTAGATCGTAGAGCTCGCTAGTGGGGGGGGGGGGGGGTGAATAGTGATTTAAAATTTTAGATTAAGTATGCAGCAGAAAAAGCACAAAACAATGCAAACACGAACCAGTTTTACTTGGTTCGGAGCCTTGGTCGACTCCTACTCCAAGACCCGCACTCGTCGAGTGCTTTCGTTGGGCAATCACTATTAGTTCGAAAATTGATTATAATAGTAAGTACAAAAACTATTATAAGGAAAATACCGACAACAATAAAAAAAACAAAGCTTGAGCCACAGGCTGTCGGAGAGACTTCGCAGCGTTGCAGGAGCAGAGCGCAACAGGGCAGTTGTTAGCAGAAGTTGTTGATTTGATGCACGTGGAGGCCTTCTTTTATAGGCATGCTCTAGGTGCCTGGATCTCTTCCAGGCGCTCGGACCGTGATGTAGGTCCGACCAATCAATGCGTTCCTCGTTGCGACAGGATAGAGTTTTGCCTTTCGGGCGCCTGGATCGATTCCGGGCGCTTAGACCGATTCCGGGCGCCTGGACCAACTCCGGGCGCCCGGACCACCATCTTCCAGAAAGTCCTTCTATTGCAAGAAAATGTTAGTCCGAGGTAAAATAAAAGTTATACTACCCTGCAAAACAAAAGTTGGCACAAATATAATAAATGAATAGTAATTAGATTCCGTCTCACTGAGACCAAAATTTAGTCACGATCTCAACTTAGATTTCCGAAATAGTTCTAAGTTGGATCGATGCCTACCGTTCCCTCAAACGGGGAACGTGTCCTCACCAAGTCATTCCCCTCCAGTGACTTACCTTAACTTACTTGCCAGACGTCCGGTCAGCCCGTCGACCCGTCTGGACTTCGTGTCAGCTATTAGGTCATCCCATCGACCTAGTTGGACTTCGTACCAGCTATCAGGTCAGCCCGTCGACCTAGATGGACTTCGTGCTAGCTCTCAGGTCAGCCCGTCGACCTAGCTGGTCTTCGTGCTAGCTATCAGGTCAGCCCGTCGACCTAGCTGGACTTCTCCTGCACACTTCATCAAAGTGTTAGATCACATTGAAACTAACTTAACCTTATTTTATCATTCATCAAAACCCGAGTTAGAACGTCAGTGCTAACCGCACCAACACCTCTTACAATCATAAATTGCTCAGATAGTTGCTAGGAAATGAATACTAGAATTGATGTTTATTTCCTAGGTCCAGGGGTCTTTTTGTAGCCCCTGAAAAATCTTATTTGGGGCTGGAAGGCGCATCCAATAGGTTGGAAGGCACCTCCAGCGAGGCGCCAAAGGATAAAGCTTTATCCTTTGGCAACGATAATATTTGCCTTGTTGAAGGTGCCTTCCATGGTGGGTTGAAGGCGCCTTCCCACTAAAAGGCGCGGAGGCACCTTTAACTCCTATGAGGCCGCTTCCAACAGCTCCACAACTCCCTTTTGGCTCTCTTACTGCTCCAATCACTTGGGTGATTTCGGCCAACTGAAATAGGGCTCACCCAAACCCATTTTTTGACTTTCTTCTCAAGCAGATTTCCTCCCGGCTTCTCATCCCTCGGACCGTCACGCGTGCCCTTCTCATCCGTCGGTGCACTCTTCCGTAGCAGCTCGTCCCTCGGATGCACCGAGTCCGTTGACTCTCTTCTCGTGCCATCCTTCTCACTAGCCACATCTTCCACTCGACTTCCTGTGCTCCTAAGCTCCTGCACACTTAGAAACAAAGATCAAATACTAACAGGACCTAACCTGACTTGGTTGATTACATCAAAACTACCACGGGATTCCAACAATCTACCCCTTTTTGATATGATCAAACTCAAGTTAAGTTAGGGTAAACCACAAAAAGAAATAGTTTTAATATTTGAAAAAAAAAATTTAAGTAAAAAATTTTTCTAAGTAAAAAAATTTTCTAAGTAAAAATTTGCAAGTAAGGAATATTTTTCAAAGTAAAAAATTTGCAAGTAAAATTTTTTCTAAGCTTTGTAAGTACCCTCCCCCTAGACTTGTTCTTCACTTCTCTTCTTTTTGATCACATTAAAAAAAAAGGGTTCATTAAAAAGTCTAAGGAAAAACTTTTAGAAAAATATTAAGGTGTAAAGCCTAAAAATTTGAGTCAAAAGAAAATACTTTAAAAAAATTTCTAATTGTTAAAAAAAATATAAGTGATGAAATAATAAAAATTTTCTAAATAATTTTTGATAGAATTTTTGACAAATATTGAAAACATTAGTTAATTTAAATGCTTAACAGTTAGTCAATTAAACATTCATTTCATTAATTGTCTTGCAGGCTGTGACGAGGCACTAGGCCTTCTTGGTTATTGGAGCAGCAACCACTTTCTAGACAAAGACTCTTAAAGAAATTAAACATTTATTTTCTCTCTAAAAGTTCAAAATAAAATTCAATCCAAATATAATTTTGGAACCCAATATAGGTTTCTTCCTACTAGGTTAATTAAAATGGGGGGGGGGGGGGGGGGGGGGTATGTAACTTCTGGAGATTTTTCTAAGCTGACCCCTGTGAAATCGTAAATACCAGTTTAGTGTATTGATAGGTCTAACATGTGAATGATTATAAGTATTTGTGCATGCAAAATTTTATTTGAATAATTTTATTTTTTCTTTTAATTTTCCATTTTCTAACTTTAAACTATCAAATAATTCTAATGGGCATGCCTTGGCTAATTGTCTTTTCAAATTAGTATTTTTATTTTCTAATTTATATAAATTTTTAGAAAGTATTTTAATAAATTGGAAAGATTGTTCAGGTGAAAGAGCACGCACCTCACTTACCTCATGAATTGATACTCCCCCTTTATCAGAGGTTTCCTTTGATGATCCTCCCCCATCATCGATGCTCATTTCTGAGCTAATTTCATTTTCTTCTTGGTGATCAGCCAGTAGAGCTAGTCTGGCGTAAGCTTCGATCACGGACTCAGAGGACGACAATTCATCTCATGTGGCCTTCAAATTCTTGTGCTTTGGTTTGTTACCCTTGCCATTCTCCTTCTTCTTTAGTTTGGGTTAGTTATCCTTGATGTGCCTTTTTTCATTACAGTTGTAGCATCAGACCTTCCTTTTATTCCAATAGTCCCTTTTCATTTGCGACTTAAATTTATTAGATCTAATAAATTTATTAAATTTCCTTACCAATAGTGCCGCTTCATTTGCGTCGATGGATGTTTCAAAGTCTGAATCTGGTTCGCCCTTTTGGTTGGCTTTTAGTGCTATGTTGTGGGCTATCTTTTCTCCTTTGTTTCACAAGTCCACACATCTTGATTCGTGAAATTCAAAAGTGGAAAAAAAAACTTTCTAATGAATTAACTTTGAGGTCTTTAGATATCTAAAATGAATCGACTATAGATGTCCACTTGGGTATCCTAGGAAATGCGTTTAAAGCATACCTTAATGAATCTCGGTTTGTTATCTTTTCTCCAAGATTCATGAGTTTGGTGATGAGTTCTTTGATCCTCGAGTGCATATGTGCAACTGTTCCACTTTCTTCCATCCAGAGGTTCGTCAGTTAGTTCCGGAGCAGGTCTCATCTTGCGAGCTTTGTTTCAGAAGTTCCTTCGTGTAGCTCTAGGAATTTCTCCCAAATTTTTTTTGCTAATTCGTAATCTCCGATCCGATTTACTTCTTAGGGTGGAAGTACGCTAAGTAGATGGAACTCGGCTCGTCCGTTTGCTACAAAATCTACTTATTCCTTCTTGATCCATTGGGACTCTTCTTTTCCATTTCCTTGGGGGTCTTTTGGAGCTACAAAACCTATTTAATTATTAATAAAATTTTAAAATTAGTTTTGAAAAATATCTCCATGCGTTTCTTCCATGACACAAATTCTCTCTTGAACTTCGGTGGGAAGATTGTCGGTCTGGCCATCGTTTCGGTGCTTCAGTTGGCGGTTAGTCCTTCTGAGGTGGTTGGACTCTGATACCAATTGTTGGTCCCCTAGTGACTTGCAAGGAGGGGGGGGGGGGTGAATTGCCTATTAACAAAAACAACACACTTCCTATTCTTCCAACTCTAATTAAAAGCAATAATAATAGTAAATTAAATTAACAACTAAAAAGACGAGGCACAAGATTTACTTGGTTATAACTTGGGTGGTTGTTAATCTAAGGACAATGAAAAAACTCTAAAAAAAATCTCTTTTGGTCAAGGCAGAGAAGCCTCTTACACTCGTAAATTGCTCAGACAGTTGCTAGGAAATAAATACTAGATTTGATGTTTATTTCCTAGGTTTAGCGGTCTTTTTGTAGCCCCTGAAAAATCTTATCCGGGGCTGGAAGGCGCCTCCAATAGGCTGGAAGGCGCCTCCAGCGAGGCGCTAAAGAATAAAACTATATCCTTTAGCAATGACAATATTTGCCTGGTCAAAAGCGCCTTCAAGTGGTTGAAGGTGCCTTCCATGGTGGGTTAAAGGCGCCTTCCCATTGAAAGGTGCGGAGGCGCCTTTAACTCCTTTGAGGGCACCTCCAGCAGCTCTGTGGCTCCCTTTTGGCTCTCTTGTTGCCCTGATTGCTTGGATGATTTCTGTTGGAACCCCAGGTTATTTTGATGTGATCAAACAAGTTAAGTTATGTCTTGTGGTATTTTGACCCTATGTCTAAGTGTGCAGGAACTTAGGAGCACAGGAAGTCCAGCGGAAGACGCGACTAGCGAGAAGGATGGCACGGGAGAGAGCCAACGGGCTCTGTGCGTCTGAGGGACAAGGCACTGCAGAAGAGTACACCGGCAGACGAGAGGGGAGCGTGCGGTGTTTCCGAGGGATGATAAGTCGGAGCGGAAGATTGCTCGAGAAGCAAGAGACGCAGCCAGCGAGAAGGTCGGCACGGGAGAGAGCCGACGGGCTTGGTGCGTCCGAGGGACGAAGAGCTGCGGATGAGTACGCTGGTAGACGAGAAGGAAGCACACAACAATTCTGAGGGATGGGAAGCCGGAGTGGAAGCCTATTCGAAAAGGTCGAAAGTTGAGTTCAGGTGAGCCCTATTCCGGATGGCCGAGATTACCCAAGCGAGCGGAGCTGGAACGAAAGATTCGAACCGAAGCGAGCGGAGCCAAAGATGGAGGCCCGGAGAAAAAGTCAACAAAATGTTGACTTTTTCATTCAGGGCGCCCAGACCAGTTCGAGGCGCCCGGACCAGTCTGGGGCACCCGGACCACTCTGAGCGCCCGGAGCGATTCCGGGCGCTCAGAACCTGACTTTTGACTAGATCACGTTTGACCTTGATTCGTTGCGAAGGGGATAAAGTTTTATCCCCTTCTAGGCGCCTAAGGCAATTGTCTTAGGACATCCCTTAAATTCTAACATAATTATGTAGATCACAATAATAAGGTCAGTAAGAATAATAAGACCATGCGAAAGAATCATCTTGAATGGAGTATTAGCTGGATATCCAGAAGCTGAAGCTAGCACGTTCATAAGTCAATCAATTCCAATCATTAAACCGAGCTAAATAATTTTTCTCCCGAGTGACGTAATTAAGCCTGGAGAGAAATTTAACCTGGTTAGAACATGAATAAGATACACACGAGAGCAAGCTTACTTATAACTTGGTTGAATGGTCCAAAATTATAAAAAATATACAGGCACGAGAGAAACTTTGCTTATAACTCAACCTGACGCTCATGAGTCTGAAACTTTGTGTGAGAGCATGCTTGTTTATAATCCACCTGGAGGCTCGGGAGTTTGAAACTTGGCATGAGAGCATGCTTGTTTATAATCCACCTGGAGGCTCGGGAGTTTGGAACTTGGCACGAGAGCACGCTCGCTTATAACCTACCAAGAGGCTTAGGAGTATGGAATTTGGCATGAGAGTATGCTTGCTTATAACCCGCTCAAAGGCTCGGGAGTCTAGAACTTGGTGTGAGAACACGCTCAGTTATAACCCACCTGAAGGCTGGAACTTGGCGTGAGAGCATGCTCGCTTATAATCTGCCTGAAAGCTCAGGAGTCTGGAACTTGGCACGAGTGCACGCTTGCTTATAACCCACCCGAAAGCTTGGGAGTCTGGAACTTGGCACAAGAGCATGCTCGCTTATAACCTACCTTGAGGCTCGGGAGTCTAGGACTTGGCGTGAGAGAACACTCGCTTATAACCTACCCGGAGGCTCAGGAGTCTGGGACTTGGAGCGAGAACACGGTCGCTTATAATCCGCTCGAAGGTTTGGGAGTCTAGAATTTAGCGCGAGAGCAAGCTCACTTATAACCCGTTTGAAGGCTTGGGGATTTGGGACTTGGTGTGAGAGCACACTCGCTTATAACCCACTTAGAGGATCAAGAATCTGGGACTTGGCGCGAGAGCACGCTCGCTTATAGTCCGCCCAGGGGCTCAGGAGTTTGGAACTTGGCGTGAGAGCACAGTCACTTATAACCCGCCCATAAGCTTGGGAGTTTGGGAGTTGGCATGAGAGCACGCTTGCTTTCCTAGAGACTGGGGAGTCTGAGACTTAGGGAGAGAGCATGCTTACTTATAACCCGTCCGGAGACTTGAAAGTCTGGAATATGGAGCATTTGAGACACTCACCTGTGTTTTCATTAAATGCAAATTCAATATATTACATCAATATATTATAAGCATACTCTCAAGCCTTATAGGGCTACAGATGATTGGCACTCCAGGGCCATTCTAAATTTTTTTCATCCGCATCTTGGAGGTAATAGGAGCTTGAGGTGAGTTTTTGCACCACATTGTATGGTTCGCTGGTGTCGGCCTTTTTGCATGTCACAAGGCGCTCCAAATTAATAAAGATTGGAACTCATTTAAACTAAAGAAAATGCGTGTAGTAAGGAGTCCCATGTCGTATTTTTCCAAGGTTAACTAGTGAATGTGTGTGTATCCTAGAATTAGTTCCAATCAAATTCCTACATCAACAAGATCAATTTAACTTTTCATTTAATTAACACTTCAAACTGAATCCTTACACAATCACAAATAGATCAAAGAATGTCCATTCTCACCTCAACATGATTAAACTTCTCCTCATCAAATTAACAACAATTAAACTCAAATTCTTAAGTATCAGCTCATCAAATAAATCAATTGAATTCCCTTCCATTCAAGTTCACAGAAATAGAGCCTTCAAGTATTTAACATTGACACTCTTAGTAGCCATAACTCAACTCAAATTCTCATCAAAGTTACAAGAACCGAAAATAACAATCCATTCTCTATCACAATCAAATTCAACACTTACTTGATCACCAAATCTTGAATTCACTCCACAATCAACAAGGTTAATAGAATTTATAATGAAACTAAACTCAAGAATTGAAACTAAACTCTAACTTGTTGAAACCAAAACATGACTTAAAAACTAGAAATAAGTTGCAAACTAAGTTAGTAACTGAACAAGATTTGGATTGCCAAAAACTCAACAAATCCAGAATGCAAGTAAGAAACTCATAAATGAAATTGCATAAACATCAAGTAAGTAAATTGGGGCTTAAATTGCTGAAATCTAAAGAAATCAAAGATGCAAGCAAGAAATGAGAAATGACATTGCAAGCTAAGTTAATCAGATCTTCAGATCTGAGCCAAATTATGAACAATTAAAAGACAAGAACAAGAAATATAAATCCTAACATTCCACAGTCCCAAACCCGTAGCAACCTTCTTCAATCTGCCAGGAAACCTCCAAAACAAAAGTGCTCTCGGAAACCTCCTTTCAAGCACCCAACAAACAATTCCCGAGCTTCCAGCTATTACCAGATGATGATCACAGCATCTTGGAAACCTCCCTTCTGCTTACATTTCTCTGATAACCTCACCAGCCGAAGAACAGAGCTCAGGATCTGTGAAGTTGCAAACCAGATCAACCGGCCAAATTGACCCAGGTTTGCTGCGGCATGGCAATCGGAACAGGATCAGAAGCATCCGAGAAACCTCTCTTCAGCTCTGGTGGATGCGAAAAACGCCGATCGGGAGACCTCCTCTATCGGGTATGCGGCGATGAAGCAAATCCCAAATCGCAATCGGGAGACCTCCCTCAAGCTCTCTGATCAACGGAAGATGGGCGCCGGCAGCTCGGATATCGCCGTCGGTGAAGAAGTCTAGCTCACGGATCTGGATCGAGGAATAGGAACTCGGCGCCGCGAGGAAGAAGAAGATGCTACAGTGAAGAAATCGCGAACGCCCGAGCCCAATCGCACTGTAGCTTCTCACGAAGCTTTTAAACCTCCTCAGTCTTAATCGGACGGTCCAGATCTTTCAGGGCTTGATCAACGGTGGAAACATCTCAGATCTGGATCAAAACCCTTGGATCTTCATCTATGGCTATGATGTGCTTCCTTGTAGCTCGGATGGACCAGATCCTCCACGGATGGCTCAGATCTGCTTGATTGAAGATGAATGGTCCAAATAGCTCCAAGATGTGATTGCCTCATTTTGCCCTAGATTTAAGCCCAAATGTGGTCGGATCTGATCGGGTCCATGACCCTTTTGATGCCTACAAAATATTAAACAAATGTTAGCATCAAATACCATAATTATAAGCCAATTTGCAATTAAGTCCAAATTCAAATGCAATTATGAAATATGATGTAAATGTGAGATTAAGCTATAAAAAGACCATTAAAAATGCGCATTATGAATTAAGATAATATAGCCAAAATCATGGTTATCAAATCCCCCACACTTAGTCTTGGACGTCCCGTTCAAGTCAAGAAACTAAAAATCATCTCCACACAATTTCCTAACAATACCAAGAAGATAGTAAAAGGTAATTAACTAAGATCATCTTAAAAATCACAAACAATCATGAATACAATCCAAACAATAATCAGTAGGTATGGTAGTTTCAATCCAATTGAAAAATTAAGCAAAATGCAATCTCACAAGGGATTTACCTATTCTAGCTCTCACACTCAAAATATGTATTAGTGGAGCTCACTCAATGCAACTCACAACATTTCACTACCATAAGCTTGCTTATTTTCTAATTCTCCACCACTATAAACATAGCATACATGAATCAAAAGGAATTTATCATGAAGAATTGAAATGGAAGCAAAAGGAACAATGAAAATGGATAAAATGGCAAAAGAAAAGAATTTTCATGAAAAATTGAGAAGATAAGAGTATTGGAGGAATACACTTGATGAGTTGACCATTTTGATGTGAAAAGAGATGAATAACATTTGTCATTACCAATTCAACATATCAAGCTAACCTCTCCTTCAATTTGAATGCAAACATAGAATCTTGATACTCAATCTCCAACTTTGATACTCTTTTGATGTGCCATTTTTCTCTTCTCTGTTTTTTTTTTTTTTTCTGTTTTCACTATTTTTTTTTCAGCTCTTACACTTCAATTCCAGCATTTAGAAGCTCAACAATTTCACATCCCCTTATGGAAAAGAGCTCCCTCCCCCACACTTAAAGTATTGTCCGTCTCGGACAATGAAACACAACATCCTAACCTCTTACTTGATAAACCTCTAGCACTGTTTTCCTTCCTGCAGAATTTTTTCCTTTTTCTGCAACTACGAATACATCATATAAACATAGTTAGAGTTGGTCTTTCTGTTGGTTGCTACTCGGAAAACCTAGAGGTTCCACTGTACAAAAATTTTGTGCAAAGGTCTGAACCTTTTCCTAGCTACCATGTGTTCTTTTAAATTAAATTTTGGATCGCCTGCGGAACTTAACACGTTTGATCCAAAACTTAATCTATTTGTTCTTTTAGGTTTTGACTTGGATCTCCTGCGGAACTTAACACGTTCGACCCAAGTCACCTTAAGTTATTAATTCCATTAAATATTAATTTCCATAATTGGTTCCCAGTACTGACGTGGCGAGGCACATGGCCTTCTTGGATATGGGAGCAACCACCACCGACTAGACAAAACCTTTTATAGAAAGCTAATATTTAATTTCCTAAAATAACTTTAGGTTAACCGAAAAGAACAATCAAATCACAAGGGAAAGAAAAACAAAAGAACACTATATCGAAAACAAATTCGAAACTCTAGAATCGTATGCCTCTTGTATTTAGTATTATTTCCAAAAATAACTAGTATGATGCGGAAACAAAAATTACTAGTTATACCTTTTAGAAAGACCTCTTGATCTTCTACCGTATTCCTCTTCTAACCTCGGACGTTGTGTGGGCAACGATCTTCCGAGATGAGAACCACCAAACACCTTCTTCTTCCTTACAAGTTTCGGCCATCAAAACTTCTCCTAGGATGAAGAGGTTCGGCCACCACCACCATGCTCCAAGGGATGCTAGAAAAGAGGCTTCTTTTCTCTCCTTCTTCTCCTTCTTAGATCCGGCCACCAAAGATATCTCCACCATGAGAAGGTTTCGGCCACACAAAGGAAAGGAGAGGAAAGAAAGGGCCGGCCACACCCAAGGAGAAAAGAGAGGAAAAATAGAATAGAGTCGTTCACCTTGAAGCTTCCTCTACCCCCTCTTTTATAATCCTTGGTCTTGGCAAATAAGGAAAATTTAATAAAA
Organism: Zingiber officinale; assembly: GCF_018446385.1. NCBI lineage: Eukaryota > Viridiplantae > Streptophyta > Magnoliopsida > Zingiberales > Zingiberaceae > Zingiber > Zingiber officinale. The sequence goes on along the minus strand of NC_055999.1, from coordinate 103,847,061 downwards.
ACTTCCTTAATTCTTTTGCCATTGAAAAGGAAAATTTATTTAATTAAAATAATTTTCTCTTTTCAAATTATAATGGCCGGCCACTCTTCTCCCCAAAACAAGGAGAGTTTTAATTAAAATAAAAATTAAAACTTCCTAATTTGTTTCTAGAAATTTATAAAAATTTCTCCAATAATTTTAATCCCTTCATGATTGGTTAATAAAAAGAAATTTTATAAATTAAAAACTTTCTTTTAAACATGTGGATAATTTCCAAAAAGGAAAGTTATCTCTAAAAATTAAAATCTCCTTTCAATCTACAAATAAGGAAAGATATTAAATCTTTTCTTAATCTTTTGTAGAAACTAATAAAAGAGAATTTTTAATTTTTAAACTTTCTTTTAAATCATGAATATAATTAAAAGGAAAGTTTTTACCAAAATTAAAATCAACCTTTTAATCTACAAATAAGGAAAGAGATTTTAACTCTTCTCTTAATATTTTGTAGAATCTTATAAAAGGAAGGATTTAAAATTTTAAACTCTCTTTTAAATTATATTATCCACATAAGAAAAATTTTAAAATTAAAATTTCTTTTTATTTTAATAGGGACGGCCACATGAATTCACCCATGAACATACCCATGGCCGGCCCTAGCTTGGTCTCCAAGCTAGCTTGGCCGGCCCCTATAGGATGGGTAAGAAGGTGGGTATAGGTGGGTATAGTACTCTATAATTAAGAGGCTACGATAGGGACCGAGAGGAGGAATTGGTTTTGGTCTCCCGATAAAATTAAGCATCTCGTGCTCGCCCCGAACACACAACTTAATTTTATCAATAATAATTCATTCCACTAGAGAACTATTATTGAACTACCGCACCAATCCCAAATTACATTTTGGGCTCCTTCTTATCATGAGTGTATTAGTCTCCCTGTGTTTAAGATAACAAATGTCCACTAATTAAGTAAGTTACTGACAACTCACTTAATTAATATCTAGCTCCAAGAGTAGTACCACTCAACTTCATCGTCATGTCGGACTAAGTCCATCTGCAGGGTTTAACATGACAATCCTTATGAGCTCCTCTTGGGGACATTCTCAACCTAGATCACTAGGACACAGTTTCCTTCTATAATCAACAACACACACTATAAGTGATATCATTTCCCAACTTATCGGGCTTATTGATTCATCGAACTAAATCTCACCCATTGATAAATTAAAGAAATAAATATCAAATATATGTGCTTGTTATTATATTAGGATTAAGAGTACACACTTCCATAATAACTGAGGTCTTTGTTTCTTTATAAAGTCAGTATAAAAGAAACGACCTCTAATGGTCCTACTCAATACACTCTAAGTGTACTAGTGTAATTATATAGTTAAGATAAACTAATACCTAATTACACTACGACCTTCCAATAGTTTGTTCCTTTCCATTATGGTCGTGAGCTACTGTTTATAAGATACTGATAACATGATCCTCTGTGTGACACCACACACCATGTTATCTACAATATAAATTAATTGAACAACTACATTTATCATAAATGTAAACATTTGACCAATGTGATTCTTATTTCTAGATAAATGTTTATACCAAAAGCTAGGCTTTTAGTATACACTCTAACAATCTCCCACTTATACTAAAAGACTAAGCTGTCGTATCTGCTGCCATCCATCTGATTCCCATGCCTTTCAAAAAGCTCTTGCCTTAAGGACCTTAGGTTATCATCTGATGTAATCTAGGCGGCAACAACTTCTCCTCGTTTATACGATTTCTCGTATTGGGTGGTACTTGCGCTCTATTGTGTTTTCTTACTTTATAGACTTATGGTTTCTTCAAGTTTGCTACTGCACCAATGTTATTACAATAAATTGTAATAATCTTTGGACAAACCAGAAATCATATCTAAGTCTATCTTGAGGTTATTGAGTCATTCAGCTTTTATGGCTATCACAGAGGCTTGCCATATACTCAGCTTCTATGGTGGAGTCCAGAAAAACACCTATGCTTATCACTCTTCCATAGTTATAACTTTACCTCCTAAAGTAAACACAAAACCCCGAGGTTGACTTATTATTGTCCCTATCCGATCCATGCAACCCACAGGGACTAAATTAACTGCCTTGTAAGCTAGCATATAATCTCTAGTTCCTCTAAGGTACTTTAATATATGCTTTACTGCAGTCCAATGTCCTTGTCTAGGGTTACTTTGATATCTGCTAACTATGCCCTTGACAAAATAAATTTCTGATCTCGTGCATAGCATACATTAGGTTGTCTAACTGCCGAAGCATAAAGAACTGCCTACATGTCCTCAATCTCCTTTGATGTCATCGGAGACATCTCTTTAGATAAAGACACTTCATGCTTAAAAGGTAAGAAACCTTTCTAGGAGTTTTGCATGCTTAAAACGAGCAAGGATTTTTCTGATGTATCAAGCTTAGGATAAGTATATTTTTCTTGCGATCCTTTGATCTCAAAAATATATACATTCTCCCAAGTCCTTTATATCGAATTATTTGGACTACCATACCCTTACTTCTGACAACATTTTGATATTGTTTCCAACTACCAAAAATGTTATCTATGTATAGTACAAGAAATACCACCACGTTTCCATCACACCTTTTGTATACACAAGACTTATCCGTTTACTCAATAAATCCATAGGTCTGGATTACTTTGATAAACTGGATGTTCCAAGATCTTGAAGCTTTGCATCAGTCCATAGACTGATGAGCTTGCACACAAGATACTCTTAGCCCTTTGCAATGAACCCTTCTGGTTGCTTTATATGGATGCTTTCTTCAAGACTTCCATTAAGGAATGTTGTCTTGACATCCACTTACCAAATAGATAAAAGTATCCGGATAGACTTAAGCATGGCTACCAGTGAAAAAGTTTCCTTTTTCATCTAGCCTTGCTTTGAAAGTTTCTACCTTCCTGTCTATCCCTCTTTTCCTATTATAGACCTTTTTATACACAAAGGCTTTTACACCATTTGGTGGTTCTACAAGCTTTCAGATTTTATTAGAATACATATATTCTAATTCTGTTATTCATTACTCTTTGCCAAGATATTGCATCTTTATCTTGGAGTGCTTCGTCATATGTCCGGAGATCAGGTTCATGTCCTCCAGGGATCGAGTCCAAAAACTCTCCCAAAACATGAATCTTTTTAGGTTGCCTAACAACCCTCCCACTACGACAAGACACTTTCTGCAATTGTGTATCATTTGTGATACGTGTTGCAGTTTCCTTGTGGTATCTCATCTTGTACAATTGGTACTAAATTAAACATATCTTTTATTATTTCCTTAAGAACAAATTTTCTTATGGGCACGTGGTTTATTACATAGTCCTTTTCTAAAAATCGGTCATTGATGCTAACTATGATCTTCTGATTTTTAAGACTATAAACCTACTTTCATTTCTCTAGGATAACCCAGAAACAAGTGAATTCCTGTCCAACTTATCATTGTCTCTCTTCAGCATATGTGCTGGACTACCCGAATCCGAATATGCTTCGAAATAGGCTTACGCCTATTCAGCAATTCTATATGAGTAGAGAGTTCTGACTTTGGAAGGTACTATATTCACTTCCGTTTCCAGAGTATATCCTAAAAATGATTTTGGTAATATTCTAAATAACTCATCAATCTACTTATTTCCATAAGAGTCCTATACCTTCCTTTTTCTACACCATTCTGTTGGGGTGTACCAGGTGCAGTTAGTTGGAATTGAATCCCTACTTCTGATAAGTGACTCCTAAATTCTCCCAAGAGGTACTTGCCACTATGTTCTAGCCATAGTGACTTTTACTTTAACATTTCTCCGCATCAGCCTTGTACTATTTGAACTAATCAAAGTACTTAGTCTTGCGGTACATTAAGTAAATTTATTTGTATCTTGAATAGTTGTCTATAAAATAGACGAAATATTCAATACTACCTCTTGTCTGGATAGTCATAGGATCACACAAATCAGAATGAACCAATTTCAATATATCTTTGACTCCATACCCCTTAAACTTAAAAGTTTCTTGGTTATTTTTTCTTCCAAGTAAGACTCACAGGTTGGAAAGATTTCCACTACCAATGAACCCAAAAGTTCATCAGCTACCAATGAATCCTACTCAAGTTAATATAACCTAGCCTTAGATGCCAAAGATATTAATGGTTCATTTCCAAAGGTTGCTTTCTCTTAAAATTAGAAGATGTGTTACTAATTTCCATTTGTTGCATCGTGGGAGTTATTGGATTTATAAATTGTCAACCAACGTAGCAGAACAGATAACTTCCCTCCTTTTCTTAATAACAACTTTGTTATTAGAAGAGGCAGAAAATCAAGTTCTTTGAATAGTTTAGAAATTGAAAACTAGTTCTTTCTAAACTTGGTGCGTAAAGACAATTACTCAAAAATCCATATTCTTATCAAAAGATAAACATCTCCCACTGCAACAACTATCATTTTTACAGTAGTGCCCATGTGGACGGTGTTTTAATTTTCATTTAGTTGCCGGATTTCCTGGAACCCTGCAATGAATTGCGGACATGATTGATGGCATCTGTATCTACACTCCAGGTTCTGGTAGATAACACCACTAAACATGTTTCAACTAATGAATTAAATACACCTATATTGTTCTTAGTTCTAAGAAGACAGTCTACCTTAATGTCCAAGTCATATTTCCAATCATTACAATTGGGACTACTAAGTCTTTTCTATAGTATAACAACTAGGGGATTGACAAACATTTTAAATCCTAAGAATCACAAAAATATTTGGTCAAGATCAATTCTTTAAAATCCCCATGAATTTTGTATGCCACGATAGTGTGGACGTATACAAAATCAAAGAGGAGATTTTATCCATTAATTTTATTATCTCGTCAACTTTACTTTATGACGAATAAAATTAATAGTTGATCTGTCTTTGATCAAATATTTGGTCAAAACTTTTTGAATTTAAAATAAAATATTGATTCCTCAAACAATATTATTTAAATTCACCAACACCTCAAACACCGTGAATTTTGTATGCCACGTTAGTGTGAACGTATACAAATTCAACATTTGTAAAAGGAGGGTTTTACCCATTAACTATCTTGTCAACGTATCTTTATGAAAAATAAAATTATCTCAAACACCGTTAATTTTGTATGCCACGTTAGTGTGGACGTATACAAAATCAATCATTTGTAAGAGGGGTTTTAACCCTTTAATTTTATTATCTTGTCAACCTAGTTTTATGACAAATTAATAGTTGGTTTTATTTGGTCACACAAATAATAGCAGTGACTCCGATGGGGAGGATACTATTAGATGTGTCTAAGTGTATACCATTACTTGACACTAAGTCCATTAATAAGATTATGCCCCTTCCGTTGGGGAAGATCACACGCTCTTAATTAACTTCCTATAGTCATCCAAAAATGGAAGTCTGTTCTAGTGATCCACAAACAAGCTCATCCGTTATGGAGGAAGGCACTCAGAGCCAACGCAAGCTTGTTTGCATCACTTACAAACCAGTAATGGAGACCATGGGATTTATTTAAAAATCCCTCTCCCACTTAGTTATTTATAAACGAGGAATTTTAACTATGCTAGCCTACTAGTCATGTATACTAACATGCACACACAGCACAATATAAAAGCAATAAATAGAAAATCTAATTTTCAACTATTATGGCTTTTATCTCTAGTTGTCCTCCGTGTGTTGTCATCCCAAGCTGCTGCCATATTTGGCCACCGCCACCGGGTCTAGCTGTCGCATCCATCTTGCTCCTAGTTCCGCTGCGCCTCTGGTCCTTAGAAGGTTCCACGCTTTGCAAGATTCGATCCGCGACATAAATAGAATTTTACATTTTGATCCTATATTCCATAAAAGGAATTTACATGTATCTAGATCAAAAATAAAATCCTAATAAAACTAAATACAGCTCCTGCTATATTTTAATACAATCATGCACACACAGATAAATGCCCTTGACATGTCCAAGGGTCCAATCACACACATAATAACTAAAAGCCATAATAGTTGGATCCTGCATCCACAAAGTTAGCACATCCTACTATTAACCTGCCTAAATTATGTATGACATGTGCATAATTAAACTAATACCAAATACACAGAGGCAAAACCCTAGCTCTGATACCAATTGTTGGTTGCTACTCGGAAAACCTAGAGGTTCCACTGTACAAAAATTTTGTACAAAGGTCTGAACCTTTTCCTAGCTACCATGTGTTCTTTTAAATTAAATTTTGGATCGCCTGCGGAACTTAACACGTTTGATCCAAAACTTAATCTATTTGTTCTTTTAGGTTTTGACTTGGATCTCCTGCGGAACTTAACACGTTCGACCCAAGTCACCTTAAGTTATTAATTCCATTAAATATTAATTTCCATAATTAGTTCCCAGTACTGACATGGCGAGGCACATGGCCTTCTTGGATATGGGAGCAACCACCACCGACTAGACAAAACCTTTTATAGAAAGCTAATATTTAATTTCCTAAAATAACTTTAGGTTAACCGAAAAGAACAATCAAATCACAAGGGAAAGAAAAACAAAAGAACACTATATCGAAAACAAATTCGAAACTCTAGAATCGTATGCCTCTTGTATTTAGTATTATTTCCAAAAATAACTAGTATGATGCGGAAACAAAAATTACTAGTTATACCTTTTAGAAAGACCTCTTGATCTTCTACCGTATTCCTCTTCTAACCTCGGACGTTGTGTGGGCAACGATCTTCCGAGATGAGAACCACCAAACACCTTCTTCTTCCTTACAAGTTTCGGCCATCAAAACTTCTCCTAGGATGAAGAGGTTCGGCCACCACCACCATGCTCCAAGGGATGCTAGAAAAGAGGCTTCTTTTCTCTCCTTCTTCTCCTTCTTAGATCCGGCCACCAAAGCTATCTCCACCATGAGAAGGTTTCGGCCACACAAAGGAGAGGAGAGGAAAGAAAGGGCCGGCCACACCCAAGGAGAAAAGAGAGGAAAAATAGAATAGAGTCGTTCACCTTGAAGCTTCCTCTACCCCCTCTTTTATAATCCTTGGTCTTGGCAAATAAGGAAAATTTAATAAAAACTTCCTTAATTCTTTTGCCATTGAAAAGGAAAATTTATTTAATTAAAATAATTTTCTCTTTTCAAATTATAATGGCCGGCCACTCTTCTCCCCAAAACAAGGAGAGTTTTAATTAAAATAAAAATTAAAACTTCCTAATTTGTTTCTAGAAATTTATAAAAATTTCTCCAATAATTTTAATCCCTTCATGATTGGTTAATAAAAAGAAATTTTATAAATTAAAAACTTTCTTTTAAACATGTGGATAATTTCCAAAAAGGAAAGTTATCTCTAAAAATTAAAATCTCCTTTCAATCTACAAATAAGGAAAGATATTAAATCTTTTCTTAATCTTTTGTAGAAACTAATAAAAGAGAATTTTTAATTTACTTTCTTTTAAATCATGAATATAATTAAAAGGAAAGTTTTTACCAAAATTAAAATCAACCTTTTAATCTACAAATAAGGAAAGAGATTTTAACTCTTCTCTTAATATTTTGTAGAATCTTATAAAAGGAAGGATTTAAATTTTTAAACTCTCTTTTAAATTATATTATCCACATAAGAAAAATTTTAAAATTAAAATTTCTTTTTATTTTAATAGGGACGGCCACATGAATTCACCCATGAACATACCCATGGCCGGCCCTAGCTTGATCTCCAAGCTAGCTTGGCCGGCCCCTATAGGATGGGTAAGAAGGTGGGTATAGGTGGGTATAGTACTCTATAATTAAGAGGCTACGATAGGGACCGAGAGGAGGAATTGATTTTGGTCTCCCGATAAAATTAAGCATCTCGTGCTCGCCCCGAACACACAACTTAATTTTATCAATAATAATTCATTCCACTAGAGAACTATTATTGAACTACCGCACCAATCCCAAATTACATTTTGGGCTCCTTCTTATCATGAGTGTATTAGTCTCCCTATGTTTAAGATAACAAATGTCCACTAATTAAGTAAGTTACTGACAACTCACTTAATTAATATCTAGCTCCAAGAGTAGTACCACTCAACTTCATCGTCATGTCGGACTAAGTCCACCTGCAGGGTTTAACATGACAATCCTTATGAGCTCCTCTTGGGGACATTCTCAACCTAGATCACTAGGACACAGTTTCCTTCTATAATCAACAACACACACTATAAGTGATATCATTTCCCAACTTATCGGGCTTATTGATTCATCGAACTAAATCTCACCCATTGATAAATTAAAGAAATAAATATCAAATATATGTGCTTGTTATTATATTAGGATTAAGAGCACACACTTCCATAATAACTGAGGTCTTTGTTTCTTTATAAAGTCAGTATAAAAGAAACGACCTCTAATGGTCCTACTCAATACACTCTAAGTGTACTAGTGTAATTATATAGTTAAGATAAACTAATACCTAATTACACTACGACCTTCCAATAGTTTGTTCCTTTCCATTATGGTCGTGAGCTACTGTTTATAATTTATAAGGTACTGATAACATGATCCTCTGTGTGTGACACCACACACCATGTTATCTACAATATAAATTAATTGAACAACTACATTTATCATAAATGTAAACATTTGACCAATGTGATTCTTATTTCTAGATAAATGTTTATACCAAAAGCTAGGCTTTTAGTATACACTCTAACACTTTCCACTTATCAGAATCTTGCCACAAGAACTTGGCACAAAAACTTGGCACGCCACACGTCAAAGTTGATACATCAAGTACAAATTATTGGCTATACTAATCCAGTTAGGCAATTTCAGGAATCAAAGTAGTAGGAGAATAAACTCATGGATTCAGATTCTTGATTCAATTCTGAAAATCTGCACTATCAATTTCTCAGAGTTTATCTACTGCCTAAAATCAGCAATGCCCAAAATCAAAAATCAATTCATTGGAGTTGCAAATTCTACAGCATCTTCAGGTCAATTATAACCTTTTTCCCTTTTAAATTTTCTTGACACCAATTTGATTGTTACCATCTAGCCATTTGCAGGAACTATAGCCACTGAATTCTTCATTACTTCCGCAGCAGTAATAATCATACTGCTCAATTTTTAACAGCAGATACTCAATGAATTGCATTGCCACAGTTTCAGAAATCCAGAACTTGAAAAATACGAACTGATAAACATGAGTTCCCATAACCAGGTTCAGAGACAATGCCCAAGAATTCCAGAATTCAGTTTCAATGTTCAGGTCAAGAAATAATTCCAGAAATACAACTGCTCTATCTCTTTGTGATTTCCTGTTCTTTCAGCTTCATTCTCTTTTGATTTCATTGTTCCGTTTCAGATCTACATCTGCACTTCAGCTCTCATTTCTGCAGATTTCACAAAACTGCAGCCATATCATCAGCAACTTCTGAATTCTGAATTCCCAGATTTAAACTTCAGACTTCACCTAATCAGAAGTTTCAGCAATTCAGCAATCAAATTCAGCAAGAATTCAAGGGTTTCAAACTCCAGATTCTTAAAGAGAATGCCTGCACTTCAAAATCCAGGAAATTTCAAGTGCTGTATAATTCTGTATTTTCTGAATTCTGACTCTCGATTTAGTTCCTGAGTTTGTAGAGAACTTTAAAGACTAAAATACCATTTGTTCTGCATCATATAAGACTAAATTCGAATTTCTTCCTTGTTTAGATGTTGCTACTAATCCTTTGATACTCCTTTGATACAAAGTCACAACACTTTTCAGTTTTGTAGGTTCTCTTCTTTTTATCTGTCTCTGTTCTGGTTTCTGTAACAGCTTTTAAAGATTCCAGCATCAAGGTAAATCAGAGATTAAGCTAACAAACAAAACTTGGCACACTGTGTCTTAAGGATGATACATCAAATCACAGCTTCATCGAACAGATTCTGAAATCAGATTTCAACTCCTGATTTCTGCATTTTAGTTTCTGAAATCAGCTTCCATTTGTTTGTTTTAAAGTAATTCCAACTTAAATCATGTAGAGTTAAGTTTGGAAGAAACTCTCATTTAGCACTAAATCAATAAGGAATCAAATTCAAGGTATAACTCCAAATTTGGCGCAAACTTGCACATCTCCTGTATTGTTAAGCAGTGCATTGAAGCTATGTAGTTTCAAAATTTAAATCCAAGTAATATCTTAAATGATCTTCTTACAACTCCAGAATTTAAACTCACCGTGATACCATTTCAAGCAAACAACCTTTGCTTATTCTACATTTCATAGATTTAATTCATTCTGCATTCTGTAGAATTCAGATTTAAATATCTGACTCCATGAACCAAGTTCAGCTCTACAAAAGTGCTATTCAGAGAAATCCTTCAGCAATGACACATAAGCACAGAACACTAAATTCAGAATTGGAATTATTATGTACTTCAACTAAATTGTTGATAGCACAATCAGATTCAAATTCTGACCAGCAAACAATCTGATTTTCTCACTTATCAGAAATCTGCAGCTTTTAGAATCTTCCAGAGAGAAGCATAACAATTAGCATTGAATAGATAGGGGAATCAACTAAATGAGTTGCTGGTTAGAAACAACATTAAGTTTCTGCATTTCTGTAGAATTTCAGACTTGAATCTTTGATTCCAGAATTAAGATCCAGGCCCTTAAAGAGTAAAATTTGTTTCTCTCCTTCCTCAGATTCGTGACCCCCACACCTTCAAAAACAACTTAATTCAGATATAGCTCCAGCAGGAGCTCATTTACTGTCCTGAGGTTTGCAAAAGAAATTTAGGCACAAACACTTCACATCACTTGCAAACTCTGCAGCAAATGTCCATTTCAGAATAGCTACAGATTCTGCTGCACACTTACAGATTTGAAGTTGGCACACAAGTTGATACTCTAAATTCAGAATCTTCTCTGCAATTTCCAACTTTATTTCCAGCTCTTAAAATTTCTGCATCTCTGCATTTAACAGCCATTTCTTTTAGCCTTTAAAACTGTTTCTTCATCTTTTTATAGATTCGGATTTAAGTTATTCTCTGTAGAATTCACACAATTGCAGCAACAAATCTTCAGTTTCCAGCTTTACTAAACTCACAGAATTAAGCAATGAAATGCAGCTACCAAAACCAGAATCCAGCTTCTCTGCAAACAGAATTTCTGCAATTCATTTTGCTCTACAGACGCATAATAAAATTTTGTCACAACTAGTAGCTTCAGATTTTTGTTTCTCAGATAAGAAATTAAGAATTCAGCTTCAAATTCCCAATGAATTTACTTAGTTTTGTCTCTGTTTTGTTGCATCTGCATTACAGATGAAGAATTTGCTAGACCTTCAATTCTGCAACTCATGTTCCAGCAACAAAATCTAAAAGAATTTTTTTAAGCTACCGCCTGGTCAATTTAAGGAACAAGAAAACCACAGATTGGAAGTCAGTTTCCCAGAGTTCATCTACAGCTTCCTGTTCAATTCTAGACTTTGTATCAATCTTTCACTGTTTAGTCACAAAAACTTCAATACTTCTTTCATCTTGTCTCTTAAGACTTTTCACAATGCATAACCTAAAACTTTTCAGGTTTCTACAGTTTCATCTCATTACAATTCTCTTCCCAATTTGGCACTAAGGCCCAATTCATTTCTGCAGCTTTTTCTTCCTGTGTCTGTTTTTTTTTTCTGTGGTTCTTCATCAGTTACAGATTTCACACAATTGCAACAGAAAAGGTCAAGATTTCAGAAGATGAGCAGCATAAAATGACTAATCTGTTCAAAATCAGCATTTAGAGTTGGCACAAAGCTAAGCTTTGATTCCATTTCTAGCAGGTTTATTTTTGGTTTTTCAGCCTTCCACCTCACTCCCTTGCAACTATCTTAAACATTTCCAAAAATTCATCTTCTCATCATCTCTTCCCCCACACTTAAAATTTTTTCTTTCATCTTAGCAATCTAACTCTTCAAGCAATTAATCCAAAACTCTCAACAAAATAAAAGAAATATGACAAGCAAATGAAGTTAAGAAGTAGAGTGCTAGATGAGAATGTTTCAAGAAAATTGTGAGGAAAGAATTTGGAAATTATGAGGGAACAAGAATGACAAAATCCTCAATTTTCATGCATACATATGCTATTATGATTTCGAAAAGAAACTAAGCAAGTTCTAGAATTTAATTTGCTATGAGTGCATGCCACACAAAAATATAATAGAGAGTAGGCTTGAAGTAGTCCTCTCTAGGCATTTTTATTGCAATCAAGCTCAATTAATTAAAATGGAATCCACCACCAAATTAACCAATATCATGCAAGAAAAGCATCCACTCATGTCACATGACCTAAATTGATGATCAAATTTAAGAAACTTTTACCATCTTAAAGATATTACTTAGAAAATTCCCATGAAGAATTTTATTCAAATGAAATGCTATATACTAAACAAAATGTAAAATATGAAAGCAAAGTATGGAAGTAAAATGCAAATGCAAAGTATGAAACTAAAGAAAGTTGCACAAAAAGAATTTATTAACAAAACATGAATTAAGATTGCAAAAGCAAGTGAAATTGGAACCAACTCCCCTTTCATTCCGGTGGTCGAAGAAGATTGAGAAGAATAATCCATGCCGGAAGTGGAGTATCTTTGTTTGCGATTAACTTCTTTTTATTCACCATTTTTCCATTGCAAATTCTCTCTGGAGGTCTGAGGCGGTTCAGTGTAAGCATCCACTCCGGAAGCTTATATTCTCCTACAACATCAATCAAAGAAAACACCTCCCACATACATGTGGGGTAAAAAGAAAATAGGAGAATATTAGTGTGGGTAGAAAATTTAGCAAGAAATGAATCACAACTAATGAAATCAATGAATGGTACCTCTATTAAATTTTCTGATGCATCACAAAAATTACTCACCTTGTCTTGTTGACAAATACCTTGAGTGGTGATTGTTACTTCCTCTTCATCATGTGAATGCTCAAGTTCTGGTTCAAGTGATGGTTCAGTTGGATGTACATCCTCATGTAATGATTCTTGGGTGCTTGGCTCCATAACACAAGTCCCTACACTTACATCTTCAACTCTTGGTGATTCTTGAGGTAATGCTTCCAGTAAGCATTCCCCTACACTTAAATCATCTTCAAAAACATGCTCAGAACCTAAATCACTAACAACATCTTCAACAACAAAATCATTAGGATCAGAAATTTGCATAATCACATAATCATCACAAAAAGTATTAGAAAAATCATGTGAATTAATGGAATTAGGGTCAGGCCTGACAGAATCGCTACTTTCCATCTCTCCACTGGAATTTTGTGCTTGCGGCTGATTGATGGATAATGCAATTTGATCTAACTGTAACTGTAGGTTCTGTATCCTTGAGAATTGTTTCTCTTGATGTTCAATCATTTGTTGCATCATCTCCCTGAGTTTCCATGTTGATTCATCCATTTGAGGTTCATTTTGTTGAAAAGATTGTGGCAAAAAATTTGTTGAAACCTCTTGAAACTCATATGAACTCTGGTAGGTTGGAAATGGCTCAACAAATTGTCCTTGTGCACTTTCATACCTGAAACGTGAATTATCCACCCAATTAGAATTAAAACCATTTGAAAATGACTCATACCTATTTTGTTGATCCATGTTTGGGTAATATTGATACTCAGGCTGAAAACACTGATAACTCTCCATTCCACCTTCAAAATTCTGAAAATATGGATCCATGCTAAAGAAATCTCCTGTTCTTTCAAAACAACACTACAAATCAATGTTAGAAGATTCTAGAGCATAAAGTTTCAATCTCATGAAAACATGAACAGTAAAAGCAATTAACAATTCAAGAACAACCCAACATGAAAATACAAAAGAGAAATAAGCAATCAAATCAATCAACATGCTAACAAATAAAATCAATCAATACACAATCTAAAATACACACACTACTAGTTAGTTGCTCCCCGACAACGGCGCCAAAATTTGGTGTCGGCTTTTTGCATGTCACAAGGCGCTCCAAATTAATAAAGATTGGAACCCATTTAAACTAAAGAAAATGCGTGTAGTAAGGAGTCCCATGTCGTATTTTTCCAAGGTTAACTAGTGAATGTGTGTGTATCCTAGAATTAGTTCCAATCAAATTCCTACATCAACAAGATCAATTTAACTTTTCATTTAATTAACACTTCAAACTGAATCCTTACACAATCACAAATAGATCAAAGAATGTCCATTCTCACCTCAACATGATTAAACTTCTCCTCATCAAATTAACAACAATTAAACTCAAATTCTTAAGTATCAGCTCATCAAATAAATCAATTGAATTCCCTTCCATTCAAGTTCACAGAAATAGAGCCTTCAAGTATTTAACATTGACACTCTTAGTAGCCATAACTCAACTCAAATTCTCATCAAAGTTACAAGAACCGAAAATAACAATCCATTCTCTATCACAATCAAATTCAACACTTACTTGATCACCAAATCTTGAATTCACTCCACAATCAACAAGGTTAACAGAATTTATAATGAAACTAAACTCAATAATTGAAACTAAACTCTAACTTGTTGAAACCAAAACATGACTTAAAAACTAGAAATAAGTTGCAAACTAAGTTAGTAACTGAACAAGATTTGGATTGCCAAAAACTCAACAAATCCAGAATGCAAGTAAGAAACTCAGAAATGAAATTGCATAAACATCAAGTAAGTAAATCGGGGCTTAAATTGCTGAAATCTAAAGAAATCAAAGATGCAAGCAAGAAATGAGAAATGAAATTGCAAGCTAAGTTAATCAGATCTTCAGATCTGAGCCAAATTATGAACAATTAAAAGACAAGAACAAGAAATATAAATCCTAACATTCCACAGTCCCAAACCCGTAGCAACCTTCTTCAATCTGCCAGGAAACCTCCAAAACAGAAGTGCTCTCGGAAACCTCCTTTCAAGCACCCAACAAACAATTCCCGAGCTTCCAGCTATTACCAGATGATGATCACAGCATCTTGGAAACCTCCCTTCTGCTTACATTTCTCTGATAACCTCACCAGCCGAAGAACAGAGCTCAGGATCTGTGAAGTTGCAAACCAGATCAACCGGCCAAATTGACCCCAGGTTTGCTGCGGCATGGCAATCGGAACAGGATCAGAAGCATCCGAGAAACCTCTCTTCAGTTCTGGTGGATGCGAAAACGCCGATCGAGACCTCCTCTATCGGGTATGCGGCGATGAAGCAAATCCCAAATCGCAATCGGGAGACCTCCCTCAAGCTCTCTGATCAACGGAAGATGGGCGTCGGCAGCTCGGATATCGCCGTCGGTGAAGAAGTCTAGCTCACGGATCTGGATCGAGGAATGGGAACTCGGCGCCGCGAGGAAGAAGAAGATGCTACAGTGAAGAAATCGCGAACGCCCGAGCCCAATCGCACTGTAGCTTCTCACGAAGCTTTTAAACCTCCTCAGTCTTAATCGGACGGTCCAGATCTTTCAGGGCTTGATCAACGGTGGAAACATCTCAGATCTGGATCAAAACCCTTGGATCTTCATCTATGGCTATGATGTGCTTCCTTGTAGCTCGGATGGACCAGATCCTCCACGGATGGCTCAGATCTGCTTGATTGAAGATGAATGGTCCAAATAGCTCCAAGATGTGATTGCCTCATTTTGCCCTAGATTTAAGCCCAAATGTGGTCGGATTTGATCGGGTCCATGACCCTTTTGATGCCTACAAAATATTAAACAAATATTAGCATCAAATACCATAATTATAAGCCAATTTGTAATTAAGTCCAAATTCAAATGCAATTATGAAATATGATATAAATGTGAGATTAAGCTATAAAAAGACCATTAAAAATGCGCATTATGAATCAAGATAATATAGCCAAAATCATGGTTATCATCCGCCCCATTGTGGCTCCAACTCTTTAACATCTCTGATCAGCTTGATCCACTTCCAGATTAAGTTGCTCACCTAAAAAGTCTTGGAATAACCCTTCTATTATAATTTTGTCTCATCCTCTGACGGTATGCCATTAGCTGAGCTGCAACCTTGTCTCTGATTTCTTCTACTAATCGAGCTGCATAAGGTGCTGGCCGACATTGTCTTCGTTGTATAGTTTCCTCAAATCGGACTCTATGCTAATTTCGACCAGGACAACTACTTCACCACCATAAATAAGATGAAATGGGGTTATACATGTTGTTTCTCTTGTGGTAGTGCGATAGGCCCATAATATACTGGGCAATTCCTCGACCCAGCTTCCTCCAACATAGTCTAACTTAGTTTTAATCCCTCTAATGATTTGTCTATTAGTGACCTCCGCTTGACCATTACTCTGTTGGTAAGTCACAGAGGTGAAGGCCTGCAAGATGTCATAGCTTGAGCACCACTCTTTAATTTTCTGGCCCTGCAATTGTCTTGCATTATCTAAGACGAGCTTGTATGGAATCTCCATGTGTTGCTAGAGGAATTTAATGACCATCTGTTTAGTTATTTTAGCCCGTAGCTCAGCTTCCATCCACTTAGAAAAATAATTCACTTCTACCAACAAGAACTTTTTTAAAGCAGGTGCCATGGGAAAAGTTCTATGATGTCCATGCCCCACTGATCGAATGGGTAGGAAACAATTAAGGTCTTCAATAACTCCATAGGGTGGTGTGGGATATTCTAGTGCTTTTGACATGACAATCAAGTACTTACAAATCGGGTAGCATCAGCCTGCAGAGTGGGTGAAAAATACCCTGCCAATAGTATTTTCCGAGCGAGTGATCGAGTAGCTGCATGACTTCCATAAGAACCTTGATGTACCTCTTATAAAATATACTACTGGTCCTTCGGTCCAATGCATTTAAGTAAATGGTGGGAAAAAGCCCATTTGTAGAGATTATCCCTGATTAACGTGAATCGTCGGCTGTCTTCTTGATCATGTGTACTTATTCTCGATCAGCTGGTAAACTACCTTGTTGAAGAAATGTAGTCAATGACTCTCACCAATCACTTTGTAGCTCCAGGTCAGTGTGTCTTTTAATGTGAGCTACTAGTAGCGTTTATTCCACTAGCTTGTTCAAGGTCCATGGAACTATGGTAGAAGCTAATTTGGCTATAGATCATCTATTGTTTGATTTTCTGTCCGGGGAATTTTTTTGTATAGTTACCTCTTGAATTTTGGCTCTTAGCTTTTCAAATGCTTCCTTATTGAGTTTGAGTCGTTCATTGTTAATCTCAAATTTCCCTAATATTGTTGAGCGGCTAACTGTGAGTTCGAGTAAATTAAGACCCGGATGACTCCCATGTGCTTTGTCGTCTGCAGACTGGCTATCAAGGTTTCATATTTTACTTCATTATTGGTAGTCCGATAATTCAACCAGACAGACAACTGCATTTTGTTCTCCCAGGGTGATATCATAAGAATTCCTACTCTGCTACATTGCAGGGTGGATGATCCATCTACATATATCTTCCAGATTTCTTCCGGATCATTGTTTTGTATTTCGGTTATAAAATTAGCTCAGGTTTGAGTCTTGATGGTTACTCAAGGTTGATATCGTATATCATATTTACTTAACTTCGTGGTCCACTTGATCAACCTCCCTGAAGCCTCTGGTTGACAATCACTCGACCCAAGATATTGTTGGTTAGTACGATAATCGAGTGAGATAAAAATAAGAATGTAACCTCTGAGCGACTAAGACTAGTCTGAAGACCAATTTCTCGAGTGTTGTGTAGCGACACTCGACCCCTTTAATAAATGACTTAAGAAGTATACAGGTTGTTGCTTTTTTTTTCTCTTGCCTCACCAACACTGACCCGACAACATACTCATTTGTAGATAGGTAAACTCATAAGGGTTTACCTACAATTGGCTTAGCAAGTATAGGTAGGTTGGATAGATAATTCTTCAACTCCTTGAATGTCATGTCGTAGTCAACATCCCATTGAAATTTAGTCACCCGATCTTGATATGAAGTGGGATAACGTCGTGATCCTCCTGGTCAGCCTTTGTGCTTTCTTCAAGTTTCATGGGGGAGCCATATCTTGGAGAGTCCACACCTTGCACGGATTGACCTTTATTTCCCGATTAGTGATAATATAACTAAAAAAGTGCCCATTCTTAGCTCTGAATAGACATTTCTAGGATTGAGCTTCAACCCGTATTGCCTTAAAGTTTGGCAGGTCTCCTCAATGTCAACATAGAGATGGGTTGCTTGGAGAGATTTGATAAGGATATCATCCATATAAACCTCCATATTCCGCATGATCTACTTCCGGAATCCGGACCACTTTATTCATGAGTCGTTGGTTAGTTATGTCTGCATTCTTTAGTCCAAACGGCATAACATTATAACAGTAAGTGTCTTCAGAGGTTATGAAGCTAATCTTTTCTTGATCTTCCTTGGCGAACGAGACTTGATTATAGGATTATTGTGCATGTGAGGGAGGGAGGGGGGATCACGTGATTTTAAAAAACATATCTTTTTTTTTAAATTTGAAAATGAGTACACATCGAAAAGTAAACGATTAAGGAAAAGAAAAATAAAGAACACAAGCGATTTTACTTAGTTCAGAGCCTTCAGCGATTCCTACTCTAAGACCCAGGTCCCTTAGACCAATTGATGGACAATCACTATAAACCTTTTCCAGAACCGCCGGAAGAGGGAATCGAGTACAATTAAATAAAAAAAATACAAGTATAATAACCTACACTTTCCTTAATACAGTAATTAAACAATTAACAACACTTTCATTACCTAATACATGAAGATTCTCAGATCGAGCTCGGTGTCAAATGACTTCTCTACAGTAGTAGGGCATAGCAGTATCGCAGCACAACGAGAGGAAGAAGTCAGAGTAGCCCAAAACTCAAAATATTTCTTGCATAAGTTGTGAATGAGTTGTCTTGAAACCTTGGTCGAGTAGCCCTTTTAAAGGGGATTGAAGGCGCCTTCAATTCCATTGGAGGCGCATTTAATGCCATTGGAGGTGCCTTCAACCCCAACTTTTATCCCAACAAAATCGGCTTTTATCGTCACCAAGGTCTTCTACTTTATCCGACTAAAGGTGACTTTAAGGCTCTCTAAGGCGCCTTTCATCGCCAACTCAAGATGCCTTCAAATGCGTTGAAGATGCCTCCGCCTCCTCCTACATAAGGCCTTTGTCCAATGCTTCTGAGGCACCTCCAATTGTTGGTTAGTCCTAGGAAAATCGTACCGGCTCCACTGTACAAAAATTTTGTACAAGTGTCGAACCTTTCCTTAAATAACCTATTGTGTTCTTTAAAAGTTAAATTAGGAATCGCAGACGGAACTTAACATCATTGATTCCAAATTTAACTTATCTGTTCTTAATAGTTTAGATTTGAATCGCAAGCGGAACTTAACACTATTGATTCAAATCTACCTATGTTATTAATTCTATTAAATATTAATTTCTAAAATTGGTTTCCAGGACTGCATGGCGAGACACATGACCTTCTTGGATATGGGAGCAACCACCACCGCCTAGACAAAGCCTTTTAAGGAAAGCTAATATTTAATTTCCTTAAATAACTCTAGGTTAACCAAAAAGAACAATCGAATCACAAATTCGAAAAACAAAGAAAACACAAACTCAAAAAATAAATTCAAAAAACTAGATCTAATGCCTCTTGTGTTTGGAATTCTAACAAAAAGAAATAACTAGCATGATGCGGAAAACGATTGCTAATTATACCTTCTCATTGTAAACTAATGACCTCGAGATTTTCTGCCGTATTTCTTGCCTCGCCTTGGACGTCGTGTGGGCGACGATCCTCCAAGATGAACACCACCCAAAAGCTTTCTTCCTCTTCCTCTAAAATCCGGCCACCACCACCATCAAGGAGAAGAGAGCAAAGGGAAAAGGAGAAGAGAGAGGGCCGACCACCAAGAGAAACTCCTCCAAGAGAATAAGAATTGTGTCTCATGAAACCTCCTCACCCCTTCTTTTATATTACTTGCCCAAGGTAAATAAGGGAAGAATTTTTACAAAAATTAAAATCTTCCTCTTGTTTTTCCTTTTCTTTCCTCTTGATTGAATCAATCACCAAATTATTGGATGATGATTTTAATTTAATTTCTATTTGGCCGGCAACCTTGCTTGGGCACCAAACAAGGGTGGCCGACCCCCTTAAGAGGAAGGAAATATATTTTTTTATAAAATTTTACAAGAAGAAATCTTCTTATAAAATTTTACAAGCTCTCTTTCCTAAAGTGGATGTTAAAAAGGAAATTTTAAAAATTAAAACCATGTTTTAAAATTTAAAACTTCTCTTCAAAAGTTTCCTTTTTTTAACATGAATAGAAAATTTTAATTTTTAAAACTTCTCTTCCTTTTTTCTAAAACCATGAGGATAGTTATAAAAGGAAAGTTTTAAAACTTTTAAAACTCTCTATTAAACCATATGACCTAATTCAAATAAGAAAAATTTTTAAAATTAAAATCTCTCTTTTAAAATTTATAGTTTTCTATAAAGAGAATATTTGAAAAATTCAAAACAACCCTTCTTGTTTGAATTAATGTGGCCGACCCCTACTTGCTTGGTCACCAAGCAATAGGGCCGACCCCTATAGAAGAGGATGTGGCCGGCCCTTGCTTGTTCACCAAGCATTGGACCGGCCCCCTTCTTGGATACCAAGATGGGCTTATATTTGGATGGACTTGAGGCTTTAATGAGGCTACGACAGGGACCTAGAGGAGAAATTGGTTTTGGCCTTCCGATGAGCTTGAGTATCCCGTGTTCGCCCCGAACACACAACTCAAGTTCATCGATAATAACTCATTCCACTAGAGAGTTATTATCACACTACCGCACCAATCCCAAATTACATTATGGGCTCCTTCTTATCATAAGTGTGTTAGTCTCCCTGTGTTTAAGATAACGAATGTCCATTAATTAAGTAAGTTATTGACAACTCACTTAATTAATATCTACCTCCAAGAGTAGTATCACTCAACTTCATTGTCATGTCGGACTAAATCCACCTGCAGGGTTTAACATGGCAATCCTTATGAGCTCCTCTTGGGGACATTCTCAACCTAGATAACTAGGACACAGATTCCTTCTATAATCAACAACACATACTATAAGTAATATCATTTTCCAACTGATCGAGCATATTGATTTATCGAGCTAAACCTCACCCTTTGATAAGTCAAAGAAATAAATATTAAATATATGTGCTTGTTATTATATTAGGATTAAGAGCACACACTTCCTTAATAACTAAGGTCTAGTTCTTTTATTAAGTCAGTACAAAAAGAACTTGCCTAAAATGGTCCTACTCAATACACTTAGAGTGTACCAGTGTAATTTATTAGTCAAGATAAACTAATACTTAATTACACTACGACTATTCTGATGGTTTGTTCCTTTCCATCGTAGTCGCGAGCAACTGTTTATAATTTATAAAGAACCGACAACATGATCTTTTGAGTGTGACACCACACACCATGTTATCTACTATATAAATTAATTGAACAATTACATTTAACAAATAAATGCAGATATTGACCAATGTGATTCTCTTATTTCAAAAATAAATGTTTACAAAAGTTAGGCTTTTAGTATACATTCCAACAATCTCCCACTTATACTAAAAGACTAAGCTGTCAAATCTGTTGTCATACATCTGATTCCCATCCCTCCCACATGCCGATCAAAAGCTTTCGCCGGAAGGGCCTTAGTGAAAGGATCTGCCAGGTTATCTGCTGATGTAATCTTGGCGACGACAACTTCTCCTCGCTTGACGATGTCTCATATCAGGTGGTACTTGCGCTCTATATGTTTGCTTGCCTTATGGGCTCGTGGTTCCTTCGAGTTTGCAACTGCACCGCTATTATCACAATAAATTGTGATGATTTTGGGCAAACCAGGAATCACATCTAAGTCCATTAGGAAATTCCTGAGCCATACTGCTTCTTTGGCTGCCTTAGAGGCTACCACATACTCAGCTTCCATGGTTGAGTCCGAAACACATTTCTGTTTAACACTCCTCTATGCAATGGCTCCACCTCCCAGAGTAAACACATAGCCTGACGTAGACTTACTATTGTCCCTATCTGATTGAAAGTTCGAATCCGTGTAACCCACAGAGAGCAAATCGTCTGCTTGGTAAACTAGTATATAATCTCTAGCCCTTCTCAGGTACTTCAATATATGTTTTACAGCAGTCCAATGTCCTTGTCCAGGATTACTCTGATATATGCTAACCATGCCCACGACAAAACAAATATCAGGTCTCGTACACAGCATTGCATACATTAGGCTTCCCACAGCCGAAGCATAAGGATCTACCTTCATGTCCTCTATCTCCTTTGATGTCTTCGGAGACATCTCTTTAGATAAGGCTACTCCATGCCTAAAAGGTAAGAAACATTTCTTGGAGTTCTGCATGCTAAAACGAGCAAGGATTGTATCTATATATGAAGCTTGAGATAGGCACAACATCCTTTTCTTGCGATCCCTTATAACTTTGATCCCAAGAATGTGTGCACATTCTCCTAAGTCCTTCATATCAATTTGTTTGGACAACCATACCCTTACGCCCGATAATACCTTGACATTGTTGCCAATTAACAAAATATCATCTACGTATAGTACAAGAAATACATCCACATCTCCGTTACACTTCTTGTATACACAAGACTCATCCGGACACTGAATAAATCCATATGACTCGATTACTTCATTAAACCAGATGTTCCAAGATCTTGAAGCTTGCTTCAGTCCATAAATGGACTGATTTAGCTTGCATACTAGATGCTCTTTGCATTTTTCAATGAATCCCTCTGGTTGCTTCATATGGATGTTTTCTTCAAGACTTCCGTTAAGGAAAGCTGTCTTGACATCCATTTGCCAAATCTCATGATTCATATGAGCGGCAATGGATAAGAGTATCTGGATAGACTTAAGCATAGCTACTGGTGAAAAGGTCTCCTCATAATCGATTCCCTCTTTCTGAGTATACCCTTTCGCAACAAGCCTTGCTTTGAAGGTTTCTACCTTCCCGTCTGTCCCTCTTTTCCTTTTGTAGATCCACTTGCATCCAACAACTTTTACACCATCAGGTGGTTCTACAAGCTTCCAGACCTTATTAGAATACATAGATTCTATTTCAGAATTCATTGCCTTTTGCCAAGATACTGCATCTTTATCTTAGAGTGCTTTGTCATATATTCGGGGATCAGGTTCATGTTTACCCGAGATCAAGTCCGAAGACTCTCCCAAAAACATGAATCTCTCAGGTTGCCTTACAACTCTCCCACTACGACGAGGCACTGTCTCTGGTTGTGTATCATGTGTGACACGTGTTGCAGTTTCTAGTGGTACTTCATCTTGTACTGTTGGTACTAAAGTAGATGTGTCCTCTCTTATTTCTTCTAGAACTATTTCACTCATGGGCTTATGGTTCATTACATAATCTTCTTCTAAAAATCGAGCATTAGTGCTAACAATGATCTTCTGATTTTTAGGATTATAAAACAAACCACCTTTCATTCCCTTATGATATCCCACAAACAGACAAACTTCTGTACGTGATTCCAACTTGTCAGTATCTCCCTTCATCACATGTGCTGGACTATCTCATATCCGGATATGATTCAGACTAGACTTACGCCCATTCCATAATTCCATGAGAGTAGAAGGAACTGTTTTAGAAGGTACCATATTCAGAATATACACTGCTGTTTCCAGAGCATATCCCAAAAACAAATTTGGTAATTTTGAATAACTCATCATTGATCTAACCATTTCCATAAGAGCCTTATTCCTTCGTTCTGCCACACCATTCTGTTGGGGTGTACCAGGTGCAGATAATTAGGATTGAATCCCGACTTCTGATAAGTAACTCCTAAACTCTCCAAAGAGGTATTCACCACCACGGTCAGATCGTAGTGTCTTGATATTTTTACCAAGACGTTTCTCCACATCAGTCCCATATTCTTTGAACTTGTCAAAGCATTCAGACTTGCGGCGCATCAGGTAAATGTATCTGTATCTTGAATAACCGTCTATAAAGGAGACGAAGTATTCATAACCACCTCTTTCCTGGATAGACATAGGACCACACAAATCAGAATGGACCAATTCTAATACATCTTTGGCTCTATACCCCTTGGCCTTAAAAGGTCTCTTGGTCATTTTACCTTCCAAGCAGGATTCACATGTTGGAAAATTTTCCAACTCTAATGAATCCAAGAGTCCATTGGCTACAAGCCTTTGAATCCTACTTAAATTAATATGACCAAGCCTTAGATGCCAAAGATACATTTGGTTCATTTTCCGAAGGTTCTTTTCTCTTATTAGAGTTAGAAAATGTGTTATTAATTTCCATATTTTGCTTTGTGGGAGAAATTGTATTTAAAGTATATAAATTGTCAACTAATGCACTAGAACAGATAATCACCTTATTTCTCTTTATAACGACATTGTTACTAAAGGAAACATAATATCCATCCAAATACAGTTTAGAAACTGAAATTAAATTCTTTCTAAAATTGGGTACATAAAGACAGTTTCTTAAAATCAAACTTCTATTCCTATCAAAAGATAAGTAGACGTCTCCCACTGCAACAGCCGCCACCTTAGTAGCATTGCCCATGTAGACGGTTATTTCTCCTTCAAATAGTCGTCGGGTTTCCTGGAACCCCTGCAAAGAATTGCAGACATGATCAATGTGTTAGAGTGTATACTAAAATCCTAGCTTTTGGTATAAACATTTATCTAGAAATAAGAATCACATTGGTCAAATGTTTACATTTATGATAAATATAGTTGTTCAATTAATTTATATTGTAGATAACATGGTGTGTGGTGTCACACACAGAGGATCATGTTATCAGTACCTTATAAATTATAAACAGTAGCTCACGACCATAATGGAAAGGAACAAACCATTGGAAGGTCGTAGTGTAATTAGGTATTAGTTTATCTTAACTATATAATTACACTAGTACACTTAGAGTGTATTGAGTAGGACCATTAGAGGTCGTTTCTTTTATACTAACTTTATAAAGAAACAAAGACCTCAGTTATTATGGAAGTGTGTGCTCTTAATCCTAATATAATAACAAGCACATATATTTGATATTTATTTCTTTAATTTATCAATGGGTGAGATTTAGTTCGATGAATCAATAAGCCCGATAAGTTGGGAAATGATATCACTTATAGTGTGTGTTGTTGATTATAGAAGGAAACTGTGTCCTAGTGATCTAGGTTGAGAATGTCCCCAAGAGGAGCTCATAAGGATTATCATGTTAAACCCTGCAGGTGGACTTAGTCCGACATGACGATGAAGTTGAGTGGTACTACTCTTGGAGCTAGATATTAATTAAGTGAGTTGTCAGTAACTTACTTAATCAGTGGACATTTGTTATCTTAAACACAGGGAGACTAACACACTCATAATAAGAAGGAGCCCAAAAATATAATTTGGGATTGGTGCGGTAGTTCAATAATAATTCTCTAGTGGAATGAATTATTATTGATAAAATTAAGTTGTGTGTTCGGGGCGAACACGGGATGCTTAATTTTATCGGGAGACCAAAACCAATTCCTCCTCTCGGTCCCTATCGTAGCCTCTTGATTATAGAGTACTATACCCACCTATACCCACCTTCTTACCCATCCTATAGGGGGCCGACCAAGCTAGCTTGGAGATCAAGCTAGGGCCGGCCATGTTTTGGTTCATGGGTGAATTCATGTGGCCGGCCCTAGCTTGAACTTAAGTTTAGGTGGCCGGCCCTATTAAAATAAAAAGAAATTTTATTTTTTAAAAGTTTCTTATGTGGATAACATGATTTAATAGAGAGTTTAAAAATTTAAATCTTTCCTTTTATAAGATTCTACAAAAGATTAAGAGAAGAGTTAAATCTCTTTCCTTATTTGTAGATTAAAAGGTTGATTTTAATTTTGGTAAAAACTTTCCTTTTAATCATGTTCATGATTTAAAAGAGAGTTTAAAAATTAAATATCTCTTTTATAAAGCTTCTACAAAGATTAAGAAAAGATTAGATATCTTTCCTTATTTGTAGATTGGAAGAGATTTTAATTTTTTAAAGATAACTTTCTTTTTATCCACATGTTTAAAAGAAATATTTTAATTTATAAAATTTCCTTTTTATTAATCATCATGAAGGGAAAAATTATTAGAGAAATTTTTTATAAAATTTCCAGAAACAAATTAGGAAAGTTTTAATTCTTGATTGAATTAAATTTTCTTTGCTTGGTTTAAAGTGGCCGGCCACATTATTGATGAGATAAAATTGTTTTTTATTAAATAAATTTTCCTTATCAGTGGCAAAAGAATTAAGGAAATTTTTATTTAAATTTCCTTATTTGCCAAGGCCAAGGATTATAAAAGAAAGGGTAGAGGTGCCTTCATGGTGATTAACTCTATTATTTTTCCTCTCTCTTTTTCTTCCTTGGGGTGGCCGGCCATCCTCTCCTCCTTTCTTCTCTTTGATGGCCGAACCTCATCTTTCTTGTGGAGACTCATATGGTGGCCGGATCAAGTTTAGAGAAGAAGAAGAAGAAGGAGAGAAAGAAAGCTTTGTTTCTAGCATCCCTTGGAGCATGGTGGTGGTGGCCGAACCTCTTCATCCTAGAAGATGTTTTGATGGCCGAAACTTGCAAGGAAGAAGAAGGTGCTTGGTGGTTTTCATCTCGGAAGATCGTTGCCCACACAACGTCCAAGGTTAGAAGAGGAATACGATAGAAGATCAAGAGGTCTTTCTAAAAGGTATAACTAGTAATTTTCCTTTCCGCATCATACTAGTTATTTTTGGAAATAATACCAAATACAAGAGGCTTACGTTCTAGAATTTCGAATATGTTTTTCGATGTTGTGTTCTTTTGTTTTTTCTTTTCCTTGTGATTTGATTGTTCTCTTCGGTTAACCTAAAGTTATTTTAGGAAATTAAATATTAGATTTCTATAAAAGGTTTTGTCTAGTCGGTGGTGGTTGCTCCCATATCCAAGAAGGCCATGTGCCTCGCCACGTCAGTACTGGGAACCGATTATGGAAATTAATATTTAATGGAATTAATAACTTAAGGTGATTTGGGTCGAACGTGTTAAGTTCCGCAGGAGATCCAAGTCAAAACCTAAAAGAACAAATAGATTAAGTTTTGGATCAAACGTGTTAAGTTCCGCAGGCGATCCAAAATTTAATTTAAAAGAACACATGGTAGCTAGGAAAAGGTTCAGACCTTTGTACAAAATTTTTGTACAGTGGAACCTCTAGGTTTTCCGAGTAGCAACCAACACAATGGCTCCCGTATCTACACACCAGGTGCTGGTAGATAACACCTCTAAACATGTTTCAACTACTAGAGTATGAGATATACCTTTATTGTTCTGATTCCTACGAGGACAGTCCGCCTTCCAATGTCCTGACTGCTTGCAGATGAAGCACTTGCCCTTCGGCTTCTTCATTCCCGCTTTTTGTCCTGTACCCTGAGGTTTATTCACTCTCTTTACTGAAAAGACCTGTTTCTTCTTCTTCTTGCCTTTTGACTTAGAAGTAGAACCATTTTTAGCATAGTGAATCTGAGAACTGTGATGAAATATACCTTCTGCTGCCTGTAGTTCTGTTAGAAGTTCCGCCAACGTATACTCTCTTTTGTTCATGTTATAGTTCAGGCGGAACTGCTCAAAACTTCTAGGTAGCGTTTGGAGAATTATATCGACCTGGGTTTCCCCATCGATTTCTCCTCCAAGGACTTGTATTTCGTTCAGATAATCCATCATTTTCAGGATATGATCCCTTACGGGTGTCCCCTCAGACATGGTGGCTGTCATTAACTTTCTCATTGCCTCTTGCCTAGTAGTCCGACTCTGGTGCCCAAAGAGTTCTTTGAGATTGTTCATTATATCATAAGTTATTGGTAAATCTTGATGCTGATGTTGCAATACATTTGACATTGAAGCCAAAATGTAACACCGCGCCATCTCATCTGCTTTTACCCATTTCCTATAATACTCAATCTCCTCTGGGGTAGAGTCATCGTTAGGTGCATCAGGGCAAGCCTCAGTCAATACAAACTTATAGCTCTCGGCAGTAAGAACAATGTCCAGGTTCCTTTTCCAATCTATATAGTTGGGACCAGTAAGTTTGTTCTCTTTCAGTATAATGGCCAGTGGGTTGAAAGTCATCCTAAGAATCACAAAATAAATTTTGGTCAAGACTCTAAATTTAGAATAATATTGATTCCTCAAACAATACTATTTAAATTTACCAACATCTCAATACACCGTGAATATTGCATGCCACGTTAGTGTGGACGTATACAAATTCAACATTTGTAAGAGAAGGGAGTAACCCATTAATTTTATTATCTTGTCATCCTAACTTTATGACAAATAAAATTAATAGTGGTTTTCCTTTTGGTCACACAAAACAATAGCAGTGACTCCGTTGGGGATGATACTATTGAATGCGTCTAAGTGTATACCATTACTTGATACTTACTCCATTAAATAGGATTGTGCCCCTTCAGTTGGAGAAGATCACACGCTCCTAAATAATTTCCTATAACCATCTATAAAGGAAGTTTGATCTAGTGATCCGCAACAAACCCATCCGTTGTGGAGGGAGGCACTCAGAGCCAACACGTAAGCTTGTTGCATCACTTACAAACCAGTAATGGAAACCGTTGAATTTATTAAAATCCCTCTCCCACTTAGTTATTTAAAAAATGAAGATTTTAACCTATGCTAGCATACATCACATGCACATAAACATTACAGTAAATAAAAGCAATAAATTTGAAAATTAATTTTCCAACTATTATGGCCTTTTCCATCACTGTCTTCAGTATGCTCCAAGCCTAGCTGCTGCCATCTTTAGCCACCGCCATCGGGTTGAGTTGTCGCATCTATCTTGCTTCTTATTCTGTTGCGTCTCTGGTCCTCCAAAAGCATCATGCCTCGCAAAGATACGATCCGCAACAAATATATAATTTTACATATATCGATCCTATATTCCATAAAGGAATGTACATATATTCTAGATCGAACAAAAATAAAATTCTAAAAATAATACAGCTCTTGCTGTATTTAATACACACAATCATGCACAAAAAATAATGCCCTTGACATGTCCAAGGGTCCAATCACACACAATATCTAAATGCCATAATAGTTGGAGCCTGCAACCACAAAGTTAGTGCAGGTTAGACCGTTAGTACTACCCGCACCAACAGTTAGCACATCCTACTATTATCCTGTCTAAATTATGTATGACATGTGCATAATTAATTTGAAAACCAAAACACATAGAGGCAAACCCTAGCTCTGATACCAGTTGTTGGTTAGTCCTAGGAAAACCGTACCGGCTCCATTGTATAAAAAGTTTGTACAAGTGTCGAACCTTTCCTTAAATAACCTATTGTGTTCTTTAGAAGTTAAATTAGGAATCGCAGATGGAACTTAACATCATTGATTCCAAATTTAACTTATCTGTTCTTAATAGTTTAGATTTGAATCGCAAGCGGAGCTTAACACTATTGATTCAAATCCACCTATGTTATTAATTCCATTAAATATTAATTTCCAAAATTGGCTTCCAGGACTGCATGGTGAGGCACATGACTTTCTTGGATATGGGAGCAACCACCACCGCCTAGATAAAGCCTTTTAAGGAAAGCTAATATTTAATTTTCTTAAATAACTCTAGGTTAACCAAAAAGAACAATCGAATCACAAATTCGAAAAACAAAGAAAACACAAACTCGAAAAATAAATTCAAAAAACTAGATCTAATGTCTCTTGTGTTTGGAATTCTTACAAAAAGAAATAACTATCACGATGCGGAAAACGATTGCTAATTATACCTTCTCATTGTAAACTAATGACCTCGAGATTTTCTGTCGTATTTCTCGCCTCGCCTTGGACGTCGTGTGGGCGACAATCCTCCAAGATGAACACCACCCAAAAGCTTTCTTCCTCTTCCTCTAAAATCCGGCCACCACCACCACCAAGGAGAAGAGAGCAAAGGGAAAAGGAGAAGAGAGAGGACCGACCACCAAGAGAAACTCCTCCAAGAGAATAAGAATTGTGTCTCATGAAGCCTCCTCACCTCTTCTTTTATATTACTTGCCCAAGGCAAATAAGGGAAGAATTTTTACAAAAATTAAAATCTTCCTCTTGTTTTTCCTTTTCCCTTTTTATTTTCCTTTTCTTTCCTCTTGATTGAATCAATCACCAAATTATTGGATGATGATTTTAATTTAATTTCTATTTGGCCGGCCACCTTGCTTGGGCACCAAGCAAGGGTGGCCAGCCCCCTTAAGAGAAAGGAAATATATTTTTTTATAAAATTTTACAAGAAGAAATCCTCTTATAAAATTTTACAAGTTCTCTTTCCTAAAGTGGATGTTAAAAAGGAAAGTTTTAAAAATTAAAACTATGTTTTAAAATTTAAAACTTCTCTTCAAAAGTTTCCTTTATTAACATGAATAGAAAATTTTAATTTTTAAAACTTTTCTTTCTTTTTTCTAAAACCATGAGGATGGTTAAAAAAGGAAAGATTTAAAACTTTTAAAACTCTCTATTAAACCATGTGGCTTAATTCAAATAAGGAAAGTTTTTAAAATTAAAATCTCTCTTTTAAAATTTATAGTTTTCTACAAAGAGAATATTTTAAAAATTCAAAACAACCCTCCTTGTTTGAATTAATGTGGCCGACCCCTACTTGCTTGGTCACCAAGCAATAGGGTCGGCCCCTATAGAAGAGGATGTGGTCGGCCCTTGCTTGGTCACCAAGCATTGGACCGACCCCCTTCTTGGACACCAAGATGGGCTTATATTTGGATGAACTTGAGACTTTAATGAGGATACGACAGGGACCTAGAGGAGAAATTGGTTTTGACCTTCCGATGAGCTTGAGTATCCCGTGTTCACCCCGAACACACAACTCAAGTTCATCGATAATAACTCATTCTACTAGAGAGTTATTATCACACTACCGCACCAATCTCAAATTATATTATGGGCTCCTTTTTATCATAAGTGTGTTAGTCTCCCTGTGTTTAAGATAACGAATGTTCACTAATTATGTAAGTTACTAACAACTCACTTAATTAATATATAGCTCCAAGATTAGTACCACTCAACTTCATTGTCATGTCGGACTAAGTCCACCTGCAGGGTTTAATATGGCAATCCTTATGAGCTCCTCTTGGGGACATTCTCAACCTAGATAACTAGGACACAGATTCCTTCTATAATCAACAACACACACTATAAGTAATATCATTTCCCAACTTATCGGGCATATTGATTTATCGAGCTAAACTTCACCCTTTGATAAGTCAAAGAAATAAATATTAAATATATGTGCTTGTTATTATATTAGGATTAAGAGCAAACACTTCCATAATAACTAAGGTCTAGTTCTTTTATTA
Organism: Zingiber officinale; assembly: GCF_018446385.1. Taxonomy (NCBI): domain Eukaryota; kingdom Viridiplantae; phylum Streptophyta; class Magnoliopsida; order Zingiberales; family Zingiberaceae; genus Zingiber; species Zingiber officinale. The sequence goes on along the minus strand of NC_055999.1, from coordinate 103,815,661 downwards.
AGTCAGTATAAAAAAACTTACCTAAAATGGTCCTACTCAATACACTTAGAGTGTACCAGTGTAATTTATTAGTCAAGATAAACTAATACTTAATTACACTACGACTATTCTGATGGTTTATTTCTTTCCATCTTAGTCGCGAGCATCTGCTTATAATTTATAAAGAACCGACAATATGATCTTCTGAGTGTGACACCACACACCATGTTATCTACTATATAAATTAATTGAACAATTACATTTAACAAATAAATGCAGATATTGACCAATGTGATTATCTTATTTCAAAAATAAATGTTTACAAAAGCTAGGCTTTTAGTATACATTCCAACAATCTCCCACTTATACTAAAAGACTAAGCTGCCAAATCTGTTGCCATACATCTGATTCCCATCCCTCCCACATGCCGATCAAAAACTTTTGCCGGAAGGGCCTTAGTGAAAGGATCTGCCAGGTTATCTGCTGATGCAATCTTGGTGATGACAACTTCTCCTCGATTGACGATGTCTCGTATTAGGTGGTACTTGCGCTCTATATGTTTGCTTGCCTTATGGACTCGTGGTTCCTTCGAGTTTGCAACTGCACCGCTATTATCACAATAAATTATGATGATTTTGGGCAAACCAGGAATCACATCTAAGTCCATTAGGAAATTCCTGAGCTATACTACTTCTTTGGCTACCTCAGAGGCTGCCACATACTCAGCTTCCATGGTTGAGTCTGAAACGCATTTTTGCTTAACACTCCTCCATGCAATGGCTCCACCTCCCAGAGTAAACACATAGCCTGACGTAGACTTTCTATTGTCCCTATTTGATTGGATGTCCGAATCCGTGTAACCCACAGGGAGCAAATCGTCTGCTTGATAAACTAGTATATAATCTCTAGTCCTTCTCAGGTACTTCAATATATGCTTTACAGTAGTCCAATGTCCTTGTCCAGGATTACTCTGATATATGCTAACCATGCTCACGGCAAAACAAATATCAGGTCTCGTACACAGCATTGCATACATTAGGCTTCCCACGGCCGAAGCATAAGGATCTGCCTTCATGTCCTCTATCTCCTTTGATGTCTTCGGAGACATCTCTTTAGATAAGGCTACTCCATGCCTAAAAGGTAAGAAACCTTTCTTGGAGTTCTGCATGCTAAAACGAGCAAGAATTGTATCTATATATGAATCTTTAGATAGGCACAACATCCTTTTCTTGCGATCCCTTATAACTTTGATCCCAAGAATGTGTGCACATTCTCCTAAGTCCTTCATATCAATTTGTTTGGACAACCATACCCTTACGTCCGATAATACCTTGACATTATTGCCAATTAACAAAATATCATCTACGTATAGTATAAAAAATACCACCACGTTTTCGTTACACTTCTTGTATACACAAGACTCATCCGGACACTGAATAAATCCATATGACTGGATTACTTCATTAAACCGGATGTTCCAAGATCTTGAAGCTTGCTTCAGCCCATAAATGGACCGATTCAGCTTGCATACTAGATGCTCTTTGTCTTTTTCAATGAATCCCTCTGGTTGCTTCATATGGATGTTTTCTTCAAGACTTCCGTTAAGGAAAGCTGTCTTGATATCCATTTGCCAAATCTCATAATTCATATGAGCGACAATGGATAAGTGTATCCGGATAGACTTAAGCATAGCTACTGGCGAAAAAGTCTCCTCATAATCGATTCCCTCTTTCTGAGTATACCCTTTCGCAACAAGCCTTGCTTTAAAGGTTTCTACCTTCCCATCTGTCCCTCTTTTCCTTTTGTAGATCCACTTGCATCCAACGACTTTTACACCATCAGGTGGGCTTCTCGAATGGTGTTGACCTCCATTCACTGAATCTTCAGAGCAGAATTGGCCTTTGTCTTGACATTGTCAACGTAGCACTTGTGCGCTACTAGTTGATCTCCTTTCGCTGCCCAGACCTGGTAATCCATGGAAAATTTTATTTTCTAGCAGAAGGTTGACACAATTGCTCGAAATTCATTTAGGGATGGTCAACCCAGAATGACATTGTAGGCTAAGGGCACGCCCACCACTATAAAGGTTGATTGGCGCGTCCTCATTAGGGGCTCCTCTCCTAAAGATATTGCATGCTTTATTTGGCCGAGCAGCTAGACCTCATTGCCCATGAATCCATACAATGGAGTCACCATGGGCTGGAGCTTGCTTTTGTCGATCTGTAGCTTCTCAAATGTCTGTTTGAAGATGATGTTCATCAAGCTACCTGTATCGATAAAGGTGTGATAAATGTTATAATTGGCTATAACAACCTTAATTATTAAAGCATTGTCATGGAGTACTTCGACCACCTCCAAATCTTTGGGCTCAAAGCTTATTTTAGGTCCTCTAGCCTACTCTTGACTGCAGCCGACCTTGTGGATCTCCAATTAGCGGATGTGTGACTTCCTCGCCTCCTAGGTAAAGCATCATTATTGCTTATCAGACACGAAACGAGTTCTTTGAGTTCTAGAGCCAGATCGATAACTATCTGGATGGTAGCCTTTGGGCGGCCTAGCTGAATCTACACCTCTTCTTTTTCTTCATAAATGAGTATTGGAGGTGCTTCCTGAATGGTGTTGTCCTCCATTCACTAAATCTTTAGAGCATAATTGGCCTTTGTCTTGACATTATCAACGTAGCACTTATGCGCTACTAGTTGATCTCTTTTAGCTTCCCAGACCTGGTTATCCATGAAAAACTTTATTTTCTAGCAGAAGATTGACACAATTGCTCGAAATTCATTTAGGGATGGTCGGCCCAGAATGACATTGTAGGCTAAGGGCACGTCCACCACTATAAAGGTTGATTGGTGCATTCTCATTAGGGGCTCCTCTCCTAAAGATATTGCATGCTTTATTTAGACGAGCAGCTAGACCTCATTGCCGATGAATCCATACAATGGAGTCACCATGGGCTAGAGTTTGCCTTTGTCGATCTGTAGCTGCTCAAATGTATGTTTAAAGATAATGTTCACCGAGCTACCTGTATCGACAAAGGTGTGATAAATGTTATAATTGGCTATAACAACCTTAATTATTAAAGCATTGTCATGGGGTACTTTGATCACCTCCAAATCTTTGGGCTCGAAGCTTATTTTAGGTCCTCTAGCCTACTCCTGACTGCAGCCGACCGTGTGGATCTCCAATTAGTGGATGTGTGACTTCCTCGCTCGGTTGGAATCCTGCCGATTGGGTCTCCAGCGATCATGCAAATATCTCCTTGAGCGGCATTATTGCGGTTCTCCTCTTACCGCATGGGGGGAGGGGTGCTCCTGTTGGACCCGGACGGAGCCTGAGCCCTGTCTCCTTGTGGTTGGGGCATTCTTTAATGTCATTCAATGCCTTGGTAATCCTTTCGTGGTGGTCCATTCTACCGCTGGTAACGACGACGATCGGGCGATGGTGAGCATCGGCGGAACCCTTGGTTGGTTGCCTGGCAATTTCCTAGATTGTAACTATCTCAGGTATTATGGGTATCCGACCGGTGGTATGTGTAAAACCTTCATGGAGCCCATCTAGGGGGCTTGGGATATCTGGTCTGCTCGGCTTCCAAGTGCTATACAGTGTGGGGCCACGGTTCTTGATGATGAGGCTGAGGGCCCGCTCAATGTCCTTTATATGGAGGAGGTGGTGGTGCTTAGCATTCGGGAGCTTTGTCCACCGCGGGCATGGCAACTTCCTTCTTTCGAGCAGATTGCGCCTCTTCAACATTGATATACTCGGTTGCTCAATCGAGTAGATGGTCAAAATCTTTGGGGAGCCTCCTGATGAGGGAGCAAAAGAAATCATTGTCTGCAAGCCCTTGAGAAAAGGCACTCACCAAGATCTCTGGGGTGACCGAGAGGGCATCCATGACTACCTGATTGAACTTCTTGATATAAGCCCTGAGCGTCTCTTTGGACCCCTATTTGAGCGAAAAGAGGCTCAGGGGGGTCTTGTGGTAATGACGACTACCAACAAAATGATGAAGGAAAGCCTTGCGAAAATCCTTAAAACTGTAGATGGATTTGACCGACAGTCGCTTGAACCACCTCTATGTCGAGCCGGAGAGTATAGTGAGAAACACTCGGCATTTTACACCGTCCCTGTATTTGTGAAAGAAGGCATTGTTCTCAAACTTGAGGAGATGGTTTTCGAGGTCAGTTTATCCTCCATATTCCCCTATCGTCAGGGATTGATAATGTTTTAGCAGTTTGTCTCCCAATATCTGGAACATCATACTTGCCCGTTCGGGAGAGTCGTTAACTCTTGGGGGTTTTCCCTTGCACAAATCCCGTACGGACACATCCCCAGTAGACAACACTTGGAGCCTTTACTCCCAGTCCATTTCCCCAAACAGAGTGCGAAATAGTGCTCAGTTGGGGATAGTGGCACAGGTGGGAAGTCGATCGGCGGGATGGGTGGTTGCATAAACCTCCCAGCTGGTGGAGGAACTGGGTGAAGACCAGCCTGGCCTTCTACTCGAGTCATTTCAGTATGAGGACCCGTCCTGGAGGTAATCAGATCGTGCGACAACGTACCAATGGCGACTGCTTACTGCTGTTGCATCATTTTTTATCCCAAGCTGTGACTAGAAGCTCAAAATCTTAAGTGACGGTAATAAATCGTCCAGCTTCTTCCACCTCTACGCTTTAGATTCAGGTGAAAGTTCCCATAGATGACGTTAAATTTGATCATGTTTGAAAACTGAAGAGACGACACCCTGGGCGGGTGGCGATGCTATTGACTGCCTGAAGACTTCGCGAGGGAGAGAAGATGATGAATTGGAATAGGAAAAAGAGCTCCAAGTACCTTTCTCTACTCTACACACACTCAAGAGAGCAGACAAGATGTTAGTGCCCAAAAATCAGGGAAGGGGTCCCTGACAAAGGCCCTCAGACACTCAAGTCAGTATGATGTCCGATGGGGTAAATGGAGAGAAGAATAGTAGAATGTGTCAGCGTAAGTACGAATATCGTAAGACGTGCTTGTGCGTGACTGCTATTAAAATATGTGTATCTGACTAGCGGAGAGGACCCCTTTTTATATACCATCTCTCATAACCCCCGTAATTATAAAGTGGTAGAGAATATCAGAGGTTGTCAAGTAGGGGAAGACATACAAGTTGGGATGATGTATAATAACTGTCCGAGTAATCTTTCATTACCCATATGTGCACTTCTTTTGTCATTTTGTAACTTGTACTATTAATGAGACAGTTGAAGGAATATGATATCATAAGTTGTTGGCTGATGGAAAGTGTAATCACCTTCAGAGAAGGTTGCAAAGCTTATATTATAATAGAAAAATATTCTCTGATATATGGTTGTTATTCTGACAAGTTGTTGTGATTCTCTAATCATGTCGTATGCTGAGTGTATCTCGATTGAGTCTTTAAATTGGTTGACTGTATATTTGTCCTTCCCTTAAGCTACTTAGTTATATACTGGGTGACGCTGGAGATCTGTTCTGGAAATAATATGGAGTTAAGTTCCCTAGGTCGGGTCGATTCTTTGTCCGACGTCCATATACTGGGATACTTGCCTTTAAGAAATAGGGAACTGAGTCCTTGGAGATTCGATCAGTACTTTAAGTTGATCGTCCATATGAGAGAAGGCTTACCTTTGAAGTGAGAACTTGGGAGTTGGAAATCCGGCCAAATTTATAAGGAGAATCACTTTTCTATATGTATAAGAGACGGGTCTGCTGAGCTGTGTAAATCTGACCAGGGTTGTTACTGATCGACTATATGAAGGAGAACTAACATGTAAGAGAACTCATAAGGTCGACTGCTAATGAGGTTAATTGGTCATATGCTGTAAGGCTTGTACTGAGTGGGAAGCTAGACCCCCTTACTTTGGCCGGATTTATGACCAGTCGGATCTGGGATAGGTTAGACCTTCCTTAAACTCAGTTGGCCATTGGCCATTCGGATATATGATAGATGTCTTTATATAAGAATCAGATGCTAGGTTCTCTAAGTTTGACGGACTGATAGACCAGTCGTCCTTATACCAAAGGCTTTAGCGCTGGGCAAATGACAAATTCTCATGGAGAGTGATACGTTGATTGCCACCTTCTTTTAACTTTAACTGTCATATCATCTTGATTTTAACTGTCACGTCATATGTGAGCCTACCCTTAATATTCTGTTTCACTAACAAAATAGGAAAAGCTAAGCATTTTGTCCCGCTCCATTGACATGACCTTCTCCCACTCGATATACTTAGCAAAATTAACCACTCAACACGACTAACTCACCTCGACACAATTGGTCAGCCTAAGCTAAATTTCCAACTTGCCTTGCCTAACTCGCTTGACCATTCAAATGGAGCATAAATGATCAATCGAACCAGATAGACCAGCTCATTTTGAATCTTTGCCGACACTATAATTAAGATGATATGTTTGTTATAGACACACATTGAAATTGTCCTTGAAGTGGTCCAAGAACACTAATCTACATGTTTACCGACCATTTCGGCCGTAGAAGCAAGTGCTTTGAATGGGTCAATGCACATTGCACTCCTTTTTAATTCAATTCACAAAGACACATTTGTTTCGTCATGTCATGTTCCAATGATTAAACAGCTTCGCTTTCACTGAGCCAAAGTTTTCCCTTACAATTCAAAGCTTGGAACAAAGACTCAAGGGAAGGGAAAGAAGGTACTCTTTCGCCACCAAATTTCCATCTTATTTACACCATGTGTTATGTGAGGTGTTTAAATTCTAAATTCTAAATTCTAAAATACTAAAACCATCTCCCTGATGGTGCAGTGCCAAAAACATTCAGTAGACTTTCAAATATTCACAATTTGAAATAAAAAATTTATAAAATTGACTATTAACGTGGATTCATTTGTATTTCCCGATTTATTGGACGGACAAATTAGGAAAGGACTGTCCAATTAGTTAAAAAATCCTAAAAGAGTAGAGTTATTGCCCCCTTTACAGCCAGAGCCGTAATTTCCATAAAGACAGAGAGGTAATCGTCTCAGGGCCCAATCCAATGAAGGATTCATTTTTTTTAATTATATCTAAAACAAAATGAGAGGCATGGATCCTAAATGACTGCTAAACCTATTATCATGACTTCAAGGCACGCACCGATGCACGATTTTTCTTTGAATACAATTTCTTCTCTAGTGTTGTTTTTCTTTGCATGTGATTTCTTCTCCAACTTTCTTTTCTACCGATGCATGGATTCACTGAACAAGTGGTAATCCTAATCTTCTTCTTTGACCTACTTCTTCGTCTTGCAACACGCGACACCAATTGTATCCTAATCGTGCAACAACGGTCATTTGTGCGACCTAATCACGTCGATTCTCGCAATGGCTATCTCACGCAACACAGGCTGGTGGTTGTTGGTCTTTGCTCGTGTGACCTAATTGCACGGCGCGGTGGCTGTCGCACGCTATCCCAGTCGCTTGTGCGAACAACAACTTAATTATATGGCAGTTAGTATTTGTCGCCTTACTACTACCTACAACCACCGTATTGGTCTCAGTGTTACATGATACACTAAATGAACTATCAATGTTATAGATTGAGAAAGAAATAATCTGACAATTATAATAATATATTATTTTTGATTTATTTATATATTTAGTATATATATTATTTATAAATTAAATTTTATCATTATTATCATAATAAAAATATCATTTTTTAATATGCGCTTAAGACCGGTCGAATATAGATACAGCTCTGCTTACCACCATCTCATTCCATTAAATTAAGAAGAAATTTAATAAAAATATAAATAAAGTAGAGAAGAATCCTCAAAGAATTATCCTCTGTGAGAAATTTCATCCCCGACATTATTTCATGTACTTGCCAGTCCTCGGAGCCAAGTGACTGACACGCTGGATCATTTTGTCCAACAAAAATCTATCTCGATAAATCCAACCAAAATCTAAGTAGCTTCGCACGCGGACCATCTCCACGTCACACATGCCAGCGACAGATGACGTCACTTGGCAAGTAAAGAAATTAAATAGAAGATTCCTGTTTCTAGAAGTCAACCTTTCGTTTGGTCAGCAAAATGCTTCCACTCTTTCCACCCCACTCTTTGACCATGGACCAGTCCACGTATGACCAACCCAAGAACCACAAGCTGTTCTCAGTCAAACTTTCTTCCCTTCTTACCGGCGCCCATTAAAATCCTCACTCCAGACACTCTGTCCATCATCATCTCATTCCTCGATCAGTTAGCTCGATAGATGTCGCCGTCAGCACATTTCCGATCCAGTTGAAGTTGCTTTCCCTTTTTCCGTTTAATTTTGGCAATGGAGGCCGCAGCTGGCGGCGGTGGCTGGGATCTCAACTCGCTGGTGGCGGTGCTGGCGCAAGGGGAGGCGCAATTGCGGCAGCTGTGCGAGTGCATGGCCGCACGTTCTCCTGCGGAGCAAGAGAAGCAGCTCGTTCTGCAGGCGCAGTCCTGCTTCCAGACGGCCATTTGCATGGCCAAGGCGGCGGACTCCGACCTCTTCCAAGCTGCTGCTGCTGCGGCGGCGGCGGCGGCGGCGGCGGCTTCCCCGCGCTCCAATAGCGGCTGCAGTGCCAACTCGGAGCGGGCGCTGAAAGAGCAGCAGCGCAAGGAGATGTGCAAGAAGAGGTAAAGCAGAGGAACAGCAGAGAGCATGAGGCGGTTAACTGTGGCGTACGTTTAATTAACTCTCTGGTTCTGGAACAGGAAGACGCTGAGGAAGTGGACGAGCCGAGTTCGGGTGCTGGGCTCGTCGAACGGCCATGACGATGGCTTCAACTGGCGAAAATACGGGAAGAAGGACATTCTCGGAGCCAAGTATCCGAGGTAGCGCCGCCGTCTGCCTTATCCCCTTTCAATCTTCGATTCCACGATTTTTGACATGGATCGTAAATCTAAAGTCTAAAGATCATCATCAATCATCTTTTGGCAGAGCATATTTCAGATGCACCTTCCGCAACGCTGCCGGATGTCCTGCGATGAAGCAGGTGCAGCGATCGGACGACGACCCCTTTGCCATCGACGTCACCTACCGAGGCGACCACACTTGCCTCCAGAGCAAGAGGCCGCAGCCCGGCGCCGGAGCGCCGCCGGCATTATCGAGTGAGCCGGCCGAGCAGAAGCAGCAGCTCCTCCACAGCTTGCAAACCAGCCTCAAGGTGGAGACGGAGGGCTTCAGCTCCGACGACCAAAATCACAACTGCTTCTCATTCTCCTCCACTGCCGCCAGCGGCGCCGTCTCGCCTCCCTTCGTCTCGCCCACCACCACCCCTGAGTCGAGCAGCTTCTGGCTATCGAGCGACTTCGGAGACCTGTTCTCCGCTGTGACTCCGGCGAACGATTACAGTTCCTACACGGATTTCATTCTCGACTCGGCCGGCTTCGCTGCGGCTTCCCCGTTCGATGCGTCTGCCTTCTTCCATGATTCCGAGATCTGATTTCCCACAGCATTCTTTAAGCTATGGCAGAACACATTGGCGGACGGAATGATCTGAAAAAAGTTCTTGTAGTTGACGATCGAGGTTAATAAACATGGTCAAAGTTGATTGAAGATCTAAAAATATAAACTCAAAGGATCTTAATTGATTGATCATGATTCCCAATTGATTTAATATAAAGTCATTCAGTCAACTAAAGCTCGAACATAAATATTATATTTCCTAGAGTCCTAATCGACTAAAGGTTGTTTCAACGGAATCATCCAACACAGCGTTCAACTAGCTTGAGAAAACTTCCAATTGACAGAACAAATTAGGCAGTGTCACTTAGTCAACTCATGAGCCTCATAAACTATTCTAAAATTCAACTTGAGTAGTCCATAAAAATATGATTTGAAAATACTCCAATGTAAAACTCACATAAACCAATATCAAATTCTCTACCAAATTCGATACTTTAGTCTTTAAAACGAAAGTTCACAAGGGGGCATGGCTCGATCACACTGTTACACTAAAAGAAAAATAGTGTTACAATTAGCGACTGATATTTTTATCGCAAAAAATTATGTCGTCAAGGCATTTAGTAATGAAATTTTAATTCCGTTACTAATTTAGGGATGAAAGTTTAATTCTGATGTTAAATTTAGCAACACGATTAAACTTCTGTATCTAATTTAACGATATAATTTATATATAGAAACGAATGTTTAATAGATCATTTAACTTAGCGATGAAAGTTCAAACTCCGTCACTAAATATAGCGACAGATGCTTAATTATGTCGTTAATTTTAGCTCAAAATTTATCAAAACAATCTTAAAAAATATTAAAATTTTGGATTGCATCACAAAATTCAACTTAAAATTCATAAACTCTAAACAAAGTAATATTCAAAATTCAATTTACATTCAACCTTCAAAATCCACACGAATTACAAATGTTTAACAACAAAGCAATATTTAAAAATAATACATTCATCACTTTTGTCACAAAACAAACACATGGTTTAATTTCCAATACATTCCATTCGGCTCAAAAACAAAATACATTCATCACTTTTTTATCTTCTTCCTTCTTATTGTTAGTGTATGCATTTATATGCTAAGATATTTCTTCTTATATATTTTATAAATAATTATTTTATAAAGATAAGTATTTATTATTAATTATTTACTTTTTTGTACGTATATGATTAATGATAACGTCTCACAGATTAATGGATATATTAATCTGAAAATAGTCCTTTATCGGATAGATATCTAGAGGGGGCATGGATATCTAGATCAACGTTGAGTATGACTAGGTCGAGATAGACCAAGGGATGAATATCCAAATTATACTCGGGGTTGCATTGAGTTTAGAGGTACACTGGACACGATCCGCTTAAGAGGAGACCACAAACTAAGGATCATTGGTCATTCCTCTTATGAACGAGTGTAACTGATCTTTTGACTTGAGACTTTCATTTATTCTATGCGTGGAATTATGTACTTTGATGCTATTAAAAGTAGTCTTTAATTGGATTGTGATTAATACGGTAGTTGGATGTATAGCAAATAATAGAGAGAATAGTGTTGAATCAATAGAGGATTCATCGCTCTTTTGGATTAGGAGTTAACATCCTAGCCGCTTGATAGAGATATTAGTGATTCAAAATCCATGACCATGGGAGGAATGATTTATCATTCAAGAGGAGTCTATTATATCTTGAAAAATTAAGTAAAATAATTAATTTGGTAATGATGCATAATGTATCTGTTAGGATCGGTGCGGCTAGCAAGAGGGGGTTAATAGCCTACATAATAATAACAAACAAACCTTTCTCGATCTTTGGAAATAATAGGATACTTGTATAAAAAAAAGAATTGATAAATGCAAAAAGAAAGATGCTATCGATTTTCTACTTGGTTACAATCGAGAAGGTTGTTAATCCAAGACTTTAAAGCACTACTTAAATTCTCCTTTCGTTGTAGGCAGAGAAGCCTCTTACAAGAGTTGGAAGCATACAAAGTTGTAGAACACTTAAAGAAAATCGTATAGAAGTTGTTGCAGACTACTAGGATCAGGGCTATATTTATAGCCCTATTTGGGGTGCTTGGAAGAGTTCAAGGCGCCTGGAGAGGGATACAATTTTATCCCTATCAAATGGCTCATGCCATGTCGAGTTTGGATAAAAGTCTTGGTTCGAGAGCCCGGAAGGGTTCCGGGCGCCCGGAGTCTGGCGAGTCTGGGCGCCCGGACTAAGAAAGTCAACATCCTGTTGACTTTTGATCCCGATCTTCTACTCTAGTTCTACTCACCTTGGTCCGGGTCTTCCGCTCCAGCTCAGCTCGCTTGGATGATCTCGGCCATCCAGAATAGGACTCACCCGAACCCAACTTCTGACCTTTGAGCAATCTTCGACTCTGACTTCTTATCCCTCGGAAACGTCGCGCATCTCCTTCTCGTCCGCCCGCATACTCTTCCGCAACACCTCGTCCCTCAGATGCACCGAGCCCGTCAGCTCTCTTCCGTGTCCGCTAGCTGGGTCTTTTGCTCAACTTCCTGTGCTCCAAGTTCCTGCAACCTTAGACACAGGAGTTAAATACCAACAAGACCTAACCTGACTTGGTTGATCACATCAAAACTACCTTGGAGTACTAACAATCTCTCCCTTTTTGATGTGAGCAAACCCAAGTTAAGTTACGGTAAACCTGAAAAATAACAGTTATAAAATGTAAAAAAAAAAATCTTAAAAATATGTACTAACTACCCTTCCCCTAGACTTAATTTTCACTACTCCCCCTTTTGATTACATTAAAAAAAATGGGGTACTTTTTTTTAATAAAAAAAGACTTTGGAAAGGTAAATATAGAGTCTAAGGAAAAAATGAAAGGTCAAGCTTCAAAAATTCTAGTTTTACTAACAAGTTTTTATAAAAAACTTTAAATGTTTAAAAAGTTTTAACAAGGGTAAAAATTTGAATTTTAGAAAAATATTTCACACAATAAAAACTTACATTTTGATAACTAATTCATCAAAAAATTTCTAACAGAAATTTTGATAAGCAACTTAAAACATTAGTTAAATGTTTCACAATAAGTCAATTAAACATTCAATTCAGTAATTAACTTTCAAGCTGTGACGAGGCACTAGACCTTCTTGGTTATTGGAGCATCAACTACTTCTAGACAAAGTCTTTTAAAGAATTTAAATATTTAATTTATTTCTAAAAGCCCTAGATCTAACAAGTCATGCATCAACGACCTACTTGATGAATGTAGAATGTAGGTACAGCTCAGTTGTGTGCATTCTATATGATTCAGGATTTCAATCCTATTATGAATTGTTACCAACTAATTTCTGATTCTAACAGTGGGGGATGTGGACTTGAATAAAATAATAGAAGTTATAAAAGACCTTTATTAAATATATTCTATAAATACTAAAACTTTGTTTTAGATTTTAGATGGCAAACACAACTATCTTATCACTGTGAAGCATTCTCGAGAAAGAGAATATCCTCCTCGGTTCCAACTACCTGGATTGGTATAGGAAAATGGAAATCGTCTTAAGACATGATAGAAAAATTTACGTGCTCGAAGATGAACCACTGAAAGAGACTATACCCAATGCTTCAGATGAAGATCAGTCATATTATTCTCAGTATATAGAAGATGCACTGGATGTGCAATGCATAATGATGTCTTCTATGTCTCCCGAGTTGCAGAGACAACATGAGAATATGAGTGCTAGGGAGATTGATCAGCACTTGCATGAGCTCTTCCAAGAGAGTGCGAGAGAAGAGAGGTATGAAACCTCTCGAGCACTATTTCATACCATGTTGGAGGAAGGAAACCAAGTTGGGTCTCATGTACTCAAGATAATCGGGTACATAGAGAAGCTCGAGAGCTTAGGTTCCAAGTTAGACCAGGACTTGGCTGTTGACCTAATCTTGTTGTCACTACCTCCATCATTTTCTCAGTTTGTGTTGAACTTCAACATGAACAGCATGGACAAGAGTTTGACTGATCTGATGGTAATACTGCAAACTATTAAGAAGGATATGAAGGTAAATCCTTCACTGCATGCAATGATGGTCAGAAAGACTAACAAGCGCCCTAACACCGGGACGTTTAATCCCAAGGCTAATGCAGTGAAGAATCCTAGATATCAAGCTCAAAAGAAGCTTAAGAAAGGGATGCAGGTACCCCCAATCTGATGAGAAGGAGGTCATGTGCTTCCATTGTGGAAAGAAAGGTCACTGGAAGAAAAATTATAATATTTTCATGAAGAATGATGCCGGTGGAGCGGATGCTTTAGGTATCTTTATGGTAGAGTGTAATTTTTCTATTTCTTCATCATGGATCATAAATTCTGGAAGTAGTTCTCACATTTATGGAAACATGCAGGGTCTAAGTAACTACAGATAGTTGTCTAAGGGCGAAATGGACCTACGAGTAGCTAATGGAGCGAGAGTTGCTGTGTTAGCTGTAGGAACTTATTCAATAAATTTGCCTAGTGGACTTATTTTGAATTTAGAAAATTATTATTTTGTTCCTAGTTTCTCAAAGAATATCATTTCAGTGTCGAGTTTGGATGCCAAGGGATTTGTATTTTAATTTAAGGACAAGTTATGTTCTTTTTATTTGAACAATGTATTCTATCGAAATGATTCATTGAATAATGGTCTTTATGTTCTTAACTTAGATGAACCGATTTATTGTATTAAAAGTAAGAAATAGAAATTGCATGACTCAAATTTGACATATCTCTGGCACTGTAGACTTGGTCATATAACCCAAAAATGTATCGGTAGATTATTTAGTAATGGATATTTGGACTCTTTGACTCTTTTGAATTAGAGTCCATAGATACACGTGAAGCGTGTTTATAAGGAAAAAAGACCAAGAAGCCTTTCACCAAGATAGGTGAATGGGCAAAGGAACCACTAGAACTCATACATAATGATGTTTGTGGGACATTACAAGCTCAAGCTAGAGGAGCGTATACCCACTTCATGACTTTTACTGACAATTTAAGGAGATATGAATATATCTACTTAATGAGCCATAAGTTTGAAACTCTAGATAAGTTTAAGGAGTTCAAGAATGAGGTAAAAAATCAACGTGGTAAGAAGATTAAGGCCCTTCAGAGTGATCGAGGTGGCCAGTATCTAAGCCAAGGATTCATTGATTACCTAAAAGAGTGTGGGATAATTTCTCAACTTGCACCTCCTAGAACACCGGAGTGAAACAGTGTTTTGGAAAGGAGAAATCACACACTCATGGATATGGTTAGATCAATGATGAGTCATGCAAGTCTTCCAATGTCATTTTGGGGCTATGCCTTAGAAACAGCAACATACACACTTAACTGAGTTCCAACTAAGACAGTAGATAAGACTCCATATAAATTATGATTTAGAAAGAAATTAAATTTGTTTTACCTTAAGATATGGAGTTGTGATGCTTATGCGAAGAATGAAAATTCTAATAAGTTTGTAGCAAGATCCATAAAATGTACATTTGTAGGTTATCCCAAAGCTACAATGGGATATTATTTTTTTCTCCCAAGTGATCACAAAGTTATTGTTGCTCGATATGCTACTTTCTTGGAAAAAGAATTGATTTCTAAATAAAATAGTGGGAGCAAAGTAAGTCTTGAAGAAATTATAGACCCTACAAATAGGTTGGAAGATGAACAGTTGGACAATAAGACAGTGCCACAAGTACAAGTGTCTCCTTCATCCGAGACTGCTCAAGAAATATGAGATCAACGTAAGTCTACAAGAATACACCCAGAGCCAAATAGATATGGTTGAATAGTAACCCAAGATGAGGAAGTGCTACTCATTGAAGATGATGAATTTTTGACTTTCGAGGAAGCAGTTACTTCAAATGATTCTGAGAAATGGCTGGAAGCCATGAAATCTGAAATTGACTCCAGTACACCAACCAAGTTTGGGAGTTGGTTGATGTGCCAGTTGGGGTAAAACCCATAGAGTGCAAATGGATCTTCAAGAATAAGATTGACATGGATGGGAACATAAGTATCTATAAAGCTAGGCTTATGGCAAAGGGTTTCAATCAACGTCAAGGAATTGACTATGATGAAACATTTTCGCCCATTGTAATGCTTAAGTCCATTAGAATTTTGCTAGCTATAACAACTTACAAGGATTATGAGATTTGGCAAAGGATGTTAAAACTACTTTCCTAAATGGAAGGTTACAAGAGGAAATATATATGGTACAACCTCCTGATTTTATAAAATCTGAGAACGTCAATAAATTATGTAAGCTCAAGAA
The DNA here is from genome assembly GCF_018446385.1 of Zingiber officinale. Lineage (NCBI taxonomy): Eukaryota > Viridiplantae > Streptophyta > Magnoliopsida > Zingiberales > Zingiberaceae > Zingiber > Zingiber officinale. The sequence continues at coordinate 103,799,944 of NC_055999.1, read as the reverse complement.
GTCTATTTATAAACTGGGACCTAGAGGTTTTATATAGAGGCTACAACAGGAACCTAGAGGAGGAATTGGTTTAGGCCTCCTGATGGGCTTGGGCTTCCTGTGTTCAGCCCGAACACCCAACCCAAGTCCATCAATAATAACTCATATCACTAAAAGGTTATTATTGAACTATCGCACCAATCTCATATTACAATATGTGTTCCTTCTTATCATGAGTGCGTTAATCTCCCTGTGTTTAAAATATCGTATGTCCGTTAATTAATTGAGTTATCGACAACTCGATTAATTAACATCTGATTACAAGAGTATTACCACTCAACTTTATTATCATGTCGGACTAAGTCCACCTACAGGGTTTACATGATAATCCATATGAGCTCCTCAAGGGGACATCATCAGCCTAAATAATTAGGACATAGATTTCTTCTATAATCAACAACACACCATATAAATAATATTATCTCCCAACTCATCAGGCCTATTAATTTAACGAATAAATATCACTCATTGATAAGTTAGAGAAATAAATACTAAGTATATGTACTTGTTATTATATAGGGATTAAGAGGACGCACATCCATAATAACAGAGGTTCTGTTCTTTTATATAGTCAGTACAAATCAAACAACCTCAAATGGTCCTGCTCAATGCACACATAGTGTACTAGTGTAATTTTATAGTCAAAACAAACTAATACCAAATTACACTACAACCGTTCCAATGGTTTGTCCCAATCCATCTTGGTTGTGAGCTACTATTTATAATTTATAAGGAACCGATAACATGATCTTCTGTGTGACACCACACACCATGTTATCTACAATATAAATTAAATGGACAACTGCATTCACATATATATAAATATAAAATGCAAACATTTGACCAAAGTGATTCTTATTTCAAAATATTTCAAAACAAATATTCATACAAAAGCTAGGCTTATAGTATACATCCCAACAATCTCCCACTTATAGACTATGCTGCCATACATATGATTCTCATCCCCTCAACATGTCTATCAAAAGCTCTCGCCGGAAGGGCCTTAGTGAAATGATCTGTCAGGTTATCTGCTGATGTAATCTTGGCGACAACAACCTCTCCTCGTTTTACGATGTCTCGTATCAGGTGGTACTTACGCTTAATGTGTTTACTTGGCTTATGGGCTCATGGTTCCTTCGAGTTTGCTACTGCATTACTGTTGTCACAATAAATTGTGATAACTTTGGGCAAACCAGGAATCACATCTAAGTCCATCAAAAAGTTTCTAAGTCATACAGCTTCTTTGGCTGCCTCAGAGGCTGCCACATACTCAGCTTCCATGGTGGAGTCTGAAACGCATTTCTTCTTAACACTCCTCCATGCTATGGCTCCACCTCCCAAAGTAAACACATACCCCGAGGTTGATTTACTACTGTCCCTATCTGATTGAAAGTCTGAATCTGTGTAACCCACAGGGAGCAAATCATCTGCCTGGTAAAACAGCATATAATTCCTAGTCCTTTTTAGGTACTTTAATATATGTTTTACGGTAGTCCAATGTCCCAGTCCTGGGTTACTTTGATATCTACTAACCATGCCCATGGCAAAATAGATATCCAATCTCGTACATAACATTGCATACATTAAGCTTCCTACAACCGAAGCATAAGGAACTGCCTTCATCTCCTCTATCTCCTTTGATTTCTTAGGACACATCTCTTTAAATAAAGGTACTCCATACCGAAAAGGTAGAAAACTTTTCTTGGAGTTTTGCATGCTAAAACGAGCTAGGATAGTATCGATGCATGAAGCTTGGGATAAGCACAACACCCTTTTCTTGCGATCCCTTATTACTTTGATCCCAAGAATATGTCCACATTCTCCCAAGTCTTTCATATCAAACTACTTGGACATTCATACCCTTACATCTGACAACACTTTGACATTGTTGTCAATGCGCAAAATATCATCTACGTATAGTACAAGAAATACCACCACATTTTCGCCACTTTTCTTGTATACACAAGACTCATTCAAACACTGAATGAATCCATAAGACTGGATCACTTCATCAAATCGGATGTTCCAAGATCTCGAAGCTTACTTCAGTCCATAAATGGACCGATTGAGTTTACATACAAGATGTTTTTTGCCCTTCGTAATGAATCCCTCTGGTTGCTTCATATAGATGTTTTATTTAAGACTTCCGTTAAGGAAAGCTGTCTTGACATTCATTTGCCAAACCTCATAATCCATATGAGCAACAATAGATAAAGAATCTGGATAGATTTAAGCATGGCTACCAACGAAAAAGTTTCCTCATAATTGATTCCCTCTTTTTTATTATACCCCTTCGCAACAAGCCTCGCTGTAAAGGTTTCATCTTCCCATCTGTTCCTCTTTTTCTTTTGTAGACCCATTTACATCCAATGACTTTTACACCATTTAATGGTTCTACAAGCTCCCAGACTTGATTAGAATGCATAGATTCTATTTCAGAGTTCATTGCACTTTGCCAAGATGCTGCATCTTTATCTTGGAGTGCTCCATCATATGTCCAGGGATCAGCTTCATGTTCACTAGGGATCAAGCCCGAAGACTCTCCCAAAAATATGAATCTTTCAGGTTGTTTAACAACCCTCCCACTGTGACAAGACACTACCTGTAATTGTGTATCATTTGTGACACGTGTTGCAGTTACTTGTGGTATCTCATCTTATACCATTGGTACTAAAGTAGAAATGTCCTCTTTTATTTCCTCAAGAATAATTTTACTCATGGGCTTGTGGTTCATTACATAGTCCTCTTATAAAAAATGGGCATTGGTGCTAACAATGACCTTCTGATCTTTAGGACTATAAAACAAACCACCTTTCATTCCTCTAGGATATCCCACGAACAAGCGAACTTCTGTACATGATTCCAACTTATCAGTGTCTCCCTTTAGCACATGTGCTGGACTATCCCAAATTCGAATGTGTTTCAAACTAGGCTTAAGCTCATTCCACAATTCTATGGGAGTAGAGGGTACTGACTTAGAAGTACCAAGTTCAGAATGTACGTTGTCATTTCCAGAGCATATCCCCAAAATGAATTTGGTAATTCTGAATAACTCATTATTGATTTAACCATTTCCATAAGAATCCTATTCATTCGTTCTGTCACACCATTCTATTGGGGTGTACCAGGTGCAGACAATTGGGATTGAATCCCGACCTCTGATAAGTAACTCCTAAACTCTCCTAAGAGGTACTCTCCACCACAATCAGACCATAGTATCTTGATACTTTTACCATGACGTTTCTCTACATCAGCCTTGTACTCTTTAAATTTATCAAAGCACTCAGACTTGCGGTGCATCAAGTAAATGTACCCATATCTCAAATAGTCGTCTATAAAAGAGATAAAATATTCAAAATCACCTCTTTCCTGGATAGTCATAGGCTCACACAAATCGAATGAACCAATTCCAACACTTCTTTAGCTCTATACCCCTTTGTCTTAAAAGACCGCTTAGTCATTTTTCCTTCCAAGCAAGACTCGCAGGTCAGAAAGTTTTCCACTACCAATGAACCCAAAGGTTCATCGGCTGTTAACCTTTGAATCCTACTCAAGTTAATATGACCCAACCTTAGATGTCAAAGATATGTTTGGTTCATTTCCTAAGGTTGCTTTCTCTTATTAGAATTAAAAGATGTGTTATTAATTTTCATTTGTTGTAACATGAGAGTTATTGGATTAAGAGTATACAAATTGCCAACCAACGCACCAGAATAGATAACCACCCTATTTTTCTTGACAACCACTTTGTCATCAAAAGAAACAGAATATCCATCCATAAATAATTTAGAAACTAAAATCAAGTTATTTCTAAAACATGGTATGTAAAAATAATTTTTCAAAATCAAAGTTTTATTTTTATCAAAAGATAAATAAACATCTCCCACTGCAACAGCTGCCACTCTCGTAGCATTGCCCATGTAGACGGTGATCTCCCCTTCATGTAGTCATCTGGTTTTCTGGAACCCCTGCAATGAATTGTAGACATGATCAGTGGCTCCGGTATCTACACGTCAGGTACCGGTAGATAATACCGCTAAACATGTTTCAATAACTAATGAATAAGATATACCTTTATTGTTCTCCTTTCTGTGAGGATAGTCCACCTTCCAATGTCCAGACTGCTTGCATGTGAAGCACTTGCCTTTCGACTTCTTCACACCTACCTGCGGCCCAGTCCCTTGAGGTCGAATCAATTTCTTTGCCGAACCAACTTGTTTCTTCTTCTTCTTTCCGCCTTTCGGCTTAGAGGCAGAAACATTTTTAGCAATGTGAACTTGAGAACTTTGACGAAATAGCCCTTCTGCCGCTTGGAGTTTTGTCAAAAGTTTCGCCAACAAATAAACCCTTTTGTTCATGTTGTAATTCAGGCGGAATTGCTCAAAACTTTTGGGCAGCGTTTGGAGAATGATATCGACCTGGGTTTCCCCATCGATTTAAGCTCCAAGGACTTCCATCTCATTCAAATGAGCCATCATCTTGAGGATATGATCCCTCACGGGTGTCACCTCAGTCATGGTGGTCATCATTAAGTTTCTCATGGCCTCCTGCCTGGCAACCCGAATCTGGTGTCCGAAGAGTTCCTTAAGATTGAGCATCATGCCATAAGTAGTGGGTAGGGTCTGATGCTGATGTTGCAGCACATTTGACATAGAAGCCAAAATGTAACACCGCGCCATCTCATCTGCCTTGACCAATTTCCTATGTCTCTCTATCTCCTCTTCACTAGAATCCTTATCAGGCACGCTAGGACAAATCTCAAGAAGTACGAATTTGTATTCTTCAGCAGTTAAGACAATGTCCAAGTTCCGTTTCCAATCAATATAATTTGGACCAGTAAGTTTATTTTCTTTTAAAATAACAACAAGAGGATTGAAAGCCATTTTGAAATCCTGAGAATCATAAAATAAAATATTTGGTCAAAACTTTAGAATTTAAAATAATATCTATTCCTCAAACAATATAATTTAGATTCACCAACACCTCAAAATACCGTGAATTTCATATGCCACGATAGTGTGGACGTATACTAATTCAAACATTTGTAAGAGGAGGTTTTACCCATTAATTTTATTATCTTGTCAACCTAACTTTATAACAAATAAAATTAATAGTTGGTTCATCTTCGGTCACACAAATAATAGTAGTGACTCCGATGGGGGGGACACTATTAAATGTGCCTAAGTATATACCATTACTTGATACTTAGTCCATTAATTAGGATTGTGCCACTTCAGATAGAGAAGATCACACATACCTAAATAATTTCCTATAATCATCCATAGAGGAAGTTTGATCTAGTGATCTGCAAACAAACTCATCCGATATGGAGGAAGGCACTTAAAGCCAATGCGCAAGTTTGAATGCATCACTTACAAACTAGTAATGGAGACTGTGGAATTTATTTAAATAATCTCTCTCCTACTTAGTTATTTAAATCTAGGAATTTTAACATGCACACACATCACAGCACATAAAACCATCATCACAACACACACAAACAACATATAAAGGCAATAAATATGAAAATAAAATTTCCAACTATTATGGCTTCATCCAATGTTGTCCTCCAATATATCGTCAATGGATCAAGCCATCGCATCTATCTTGCTTCCTTCTTCGTCGTGCCTCCGGTCCTCAAAATAGCACCACGCATAGAAAGGATACAAGTCGCAACAAAAGAAATAAAAATTTACATTTATCGATCATATATTCCACAAAAGAATTTACATGTAATCTAAATCGAACAAAATGTAAAAAATTATAATACAGCGACCGACTGTATTTTAATTATTACAATCATGCACACAAAACAACATCGACATGCCCGAGGGTTCAAATCATACACAACACACAAAAAGCCATAATAGTTGGATCTAGGATGTCTGCAACCACAGAATTAATCTTTCTAGCGCATCCTATAATTATCCGGGCTAAACTTGTATACGAGCAGTACATAATTTAACCGAAAACCAATCACATAGAACCAGAAAACATGCTCTGATACCACTTGAAGGCGCTAGAATTTCGTTCTATTTAAATTTTCCTGTAGAAAAAAATTGTACAAGTACAGAACTTTTCCAAGCAACCCGCATGTTCGATCAGACATGTGTTTGATCAATCAAGCAAGTTCTTGATGGATCAAAGCACACCTTGATCAAAGTACAAGATCGCTGGCCTCTTGTGTTGGTATTCAAAAATGATACAAAGAAAACTAAACTAATTACGCAGCGATATTAAAGAACTAGTTGTACCTTTCCTTTGTAGCTAAAGACCTCTTGATCTTCTGCTGTATTCCTCTCCTCTTCTTAGACGTCATGTGGGTAACGATCTACCAAGATGACAAACACCCTTTCACTCTTTGTTTCCAAATCTCCGACCACCAAGAGAAGCTCTAGGATAAAGCACCTTCTTCTCTTCTTCCTTCTCCTCTTCTTCTTCTTCTCCAAGCCGCCAGCCACCAAGGGATGTAGGATGGGGTGTCGGCCCCTAAGCAAGGGAAGAGGACTGTCGGCCCTTAGCAAGGGAAGAGGGGTGCCGACCCTTGTCAATGAGGAGGGGGCGCTGGCCCTAAGCAAGGAGGAGGGGAGGGGCGTCGGCCTTAGCAAGGGAAGAAGGAGCGTCGACCACAAGGAGGAGAAGAGAATTGTGGAAAATTAAGTTTTAAGGGAGGTACCGCCGACCCTAGGGGGAGGAGGTGGCGCCGAAACCAAAATAACAACTAACTTGGATGGGTGGATGCGAGGCTTTATATAGAGGCTACAATAGGGACCTAGAGGAGGAATTGGTTTAGGCCTCTTGATGGGCTTGGGCTTCCTGTGTTCGGCCCGAACACCCAACCCAAGTCCATTAATAATAACTCATACCACTAAAAGGTTATTATTGAATTACCGCACCAATCCCATATTATAATATGGACTCCTTCTTATCATGAATGCGTTAATCTCCCTGTGTTTAAGATATCATATGTCCGTTAATTAATTGATTTAATGACAACTCGATTAATTAACATATGATTCCAAGAGTATTACCACTCAACTTTATTATCATGCCGGACTAAGTCCACCTGCAGGGTTTACATGATAATCCTTATGAGCTCCTCAAGGGGACATCATCAGCCTAAATAATTAGGACATAGATTCCTTCTATAATCAACAACATACTATATAAATAATACTATCTCCCAACTCATCGGGCCTATTAATTTAACGAATAAATCTCACCCATTGATAAGTTAAAGAAATAAATACTAAGTATACATGCTTGTTATTATATAGGGATTAAGAGGACGCACATCCATAATAACAGAGGTTCTGTTCTTTTATATAGTCAGTACAAATTAAACAACCTCAAATGGTCCTGCTCAATACACACATAGTGTACTAGTGTAATTTTATAGTCAAAACAGACTAATACCAAATTACACTACAACCGTTCCAATGGTTTGTCCCAATCCATCTTGGTTGTGAGCTACTATTTATAATTTATAAGGAACTGATAATATGATCTTCTGTGTGGCACCACACACCATGTTATCTACAATATAAAGTAAATTGATAACTGCATTGATATATATATAAATATAAAATGTAAACATTTGACCAAAGTGATTCTTATTTCAAAATATTTCAAAACGGATGTTCATGCAAAAGTTAGGCTTATAGTATACATCCCAATAATCTCCTCCCGAAGATAGGTAAATCTGGTGGTCATCTCCCCCTAGATAGAACTAAATCCCTCCAAGACTGACTGTCAGATCTGTGCGGAAGACTCCTCAAGGCGAGCAAGTCGGTCCTCTACAGATAGCAAAGTTGAGGGTTAGGTCAAAGTCAAGGGCTAGGTCGAAAGAGGTCCAAAGAGTTCCTCAGTCATAAATGATGGCATCTCCTCCCCCTTGGCCGGAATGATAAGTGGGAAATTCTCCTCGGCCTCGTCTAGGATGTCTAGCTGCGGTCCCACACTCCAAGCTAATCTCCCTTGAGCGGTGACATCTATATGCATGAATGCAAGCTGACACTGACCAATCTCATCATAAGCGCTAAGGGAAGTGGATGTACCTTGGGTCATATCTACCCCTATGGTCAAAAATATGTAAGTTAAAATGTGATAGTAGGGCATATGAACCTGCCGCTTACTAATGAGACTGGATGCATGCATGATATTCTGAAACATGTGTAATGCAATATCGATGTCTAGGCGTTGACATTGTGCATACAGGAATAAAGAGTGGGAGGGTCACATCATCGCAACATCACAAGATGTGATCGTTAAAATGCAGGTGGTCAAGACGTGATATAGTACATAGTCCTCAACCCTAAGAGAGAGTGACCTGAAGTCTGTCACAGTTAGTAGTCTCTCCTCTCCAAAAAATATATATGGATAGTATCCAATGTAATATGGGAGTATGGTTCACCAAATGGAAAATCCCTACTAGGGTAACATAAAAAAGGGTATGAAGCTCTCCTAAATCCTAAGGTATCATATAATAGAGTGGGTGAGAACCTAAAGTCCTTACCACCTAATCTGGTGGAATATGTCAGGTCATTAATCTTAACTAGGTTGTTATAAAATTGAGCACACAAGTCTAAGTTTATTGAATAACTACAGTAAACTAGTCTATCTAACTGATAATAGTCAATGACATACTCAGAAACCTAGATTTAAGTGTAGTATATGAATGCTCTAGGAAATCTAGACTAAGTCACTCAGTGGGAAATCTAGCATCGGCAGAGGAGATACTGCTCGAACTAGGATGGGATGGAATGACATTTAGTCGTTTCCTAAAGTAATGTATACATATGCAAACATTCACAAAAAAGCATATAGATAAAGAAAATAACTAGATAGGTTGAGTTAGAAGGTACCTAGGAGGTATAGTTGGGATTTGGAAGGAGAAAAATGGAGAAGGTGTAAAATCACCACTGGAAGGGATCTTGAAGTGAAGAACTGCGAACAGAGAGCAAGTCTTTGATCGCTGTAAAACGTCTAGTTGAAGGCGCCTTCAGCCCGATGGAAGGTGTCTTCCATGTGTTGTGGAGGGCACCTTTAATCAATTGAAGGCGCCTTCAGTTGGTTGGGTGAGAATTTTCCCTCCCTTCCAAGGGTGCCTCCGATTGTATCGGAGGTGCCTTCGGGGTCAACTCCCTTTTTTCTAATTTAATTTAATTCAATTCAAGTTTAAATGTCATTTTAAGTTTTAATTAGGCTTAGATTTTATTTTAATTTAATTAATTTTAATTTAATTAATTTTAATTTAATTAATTTAAATTTAATTTAATTTAATTTAATTTAAGTTAATTTATTTTATTTTTTTTAATTTAATCCTTATTCATCTCACCCGATCTATATTTTCAATCAGGAAATCCTATAATTTTGTGAAATGAGTCAGTTGAATTTCAGGATTTAGTTTAACTTATGTTAGAATTCAGTTTAGCTTTAGGTTCAATAAATAGGCATTCTTAGGATAAACATCTAAGTTATGGTGAGTCATCTAGACATCATTAGAGTAACTACGCCTTCAAAAAATTTTAAATAGTCCTATCCACTGAACTTAATACAAAACTTTAGTCTAACTAGTTAGCATTAGTAAGGGGTAGCTTTAGCTAGTTCCACTAAGCCAAATGTACCAGGTCGAAGTCATATCTTCCTAGACATGCATGGACAGAGCTTCCCTAATCTATTATCATCCAGTACCATTTATTAAGTTAAATTTTTATCCTTATTTATCATAGTCCTAATTATCCAGTCATGTAAATTATTATTTTTAGAGGTGCAAATTAATTTGGAGCCTCCACTTAGAATTATTAAATTTTGTGTTTAGATTTTAGGTTTGTGTCAATTTACTTTATAATTATAATAGACTTGGTTATATTTTGAGTTTAGATTAATTTAATTTTTATTTAATTTAGGTTTAATTTTAAATTTAATTATTTTATTCTTTAGGTTTGAATTTAGTTTTGAAGGTTTAATTTTTTAGATTAAGAATGAATTATTTGATTTATTTTGATTTAGGTAGTGTATTTTATTTTATGGTATATAATATTGATTAAGTCCTACTTACATGGTTAGGTACGCTTTCGGAACCTAAGCTTTAGTTAATTTTTTATTTTGAGTTAGGGTTAAAAATGATTTAAATATAGAGTTAGAGTTATATCCAAGTCTGAATTTATTGTACATGGCTCTTTAGGATCCAAGTATCATGTTTAGATACTTGGATCCTGAGGTAACATTTTTCAACTGTTCTTTTAACTCTTTAACTTGACTTTTTAAGACAGAATTTTCTTCCTCAAGATTTGTAGCTTGAGTTGAATTTTTGTTTTGAACTTAGTTAAGGAGGTCAAGCTCAATTGTTCCTTAAGGATGTTATTTTCCTTAAGGAGGAGTTTTGTATGTTCTTCAGTTTTTGTTAATTTTTTGTTTAAGTAGGAAATAATTTTTAAAAAATTTATGGTATAATTAAATGTTACCCCCAGTTGGTTCATCTGAACTAGATGTGGATCCATTGCTCGACTCGCATTTGGATTCTTCTTCTTGATCCATTTTGCCTCCAGTTGCCATCAGCACGAGGTAGCTAGTTTGCTTTGGTTCATCATCTTCCGATCCGTCCGAGAAAGACTCATCCCAAGTCGCCTTTAGTGCTTTCTTTTGCTTTGCATTCTTGATCTTCTCTTCATTCGGGCATTCATGTTTGAAGTGCCCCTTCTTGTTGCAACCGTAACATATGATGTTGATATGCGTAAATATTATAATCGTTTATGTATATTTTAATGCATATTCACTTGCTGTATACGTATATATTCTTTGCATGATCGCCTCTTTTATCATGTACTCATCATATATACTCTTTTGTTCGGATATCTGCTCTTTGTTTGGAATTGTGATGACAGAGACAACTTTCGGAGTAAAAACAACGATTGTCGACGCACCGGAACGAGCCAGAGAACACGGCCGTGAAACCTCGCACGACCGTGTGGCCAAACAGGAGAGGAGTAGTGCACGACCGTGCAACTCTTGCACGGTCGTGCAGCCAACCCAGAGGCAAATCAGAGTATGGTCGTGCATACTCGCACGGTCGTGCCCCCCAAGACCGAAGCCGAGCAAGGAACGGTCGTGCAACCCTGCACGGTCGTGCCCTAGGAACCGAGCCCGAAGCTCACACGGTCGTGCCAATTGGCACGGCCATGCAGTGCGGCCAGAGATAAGAAGAGGCATGGTCGTGCCATTCTTACACGGTCGTACCGCCGCAGCCGCGCCCTAGCCTATAAAAGGGGTTTAACCCTTTTCCTCAAGGGGGAAGAGCCGGGAAGCAAGCCGTCGGGGAGAGAATCAACTTGGTGCCGTTCCACGCCCTCCAGGACCTCCGTCCAGCGATCCTTCATCACCACATCAACTCCAAAATCAAAGGATTGGATCTGAAGATCACTCGTCGTCGTTGGATAAGCGTCTTTTCTCTTTCTCTCTTCTTTTTTGAGAATTATATGCTTAACATTATGTCTTCGGATTTTTCTCCGACGTCTATGGAGTAGATTCCTTGTTCTAGGATGAGGGAGTAGTTGTGGATTGGTTGATGAAAGACTCATACTTTTGCCTCTATTTCATTGGATGATTTTGCTTGCTTTGTTTCGATTATTCGATCTCTATATCGTGTTAATTGATTGTGTAGGAATTGTCTATCTCGTAGAGAGGATATCCTAGATCGTACACCCGAGGGGTCCTAGTGACAGGGGTAACCCGTTCATGGATATCTAGGGCACTTCCTTGAAAGGAGAGACAACTCCTCTACAAGGAAGTAAGAGACCAGACTAAGCTCCTTATCTCTATCGTTAGTGACACCAATTAGAGTAGTGTTCTCGTCATCTACTGAGGCGCTCTAGCGACAAGGGTTAACCGCAACAGAATTTCATAGGGATATTCTTTATTTGGTACCTAAGGATAGATACTTCAACTTCCGGCGAATGCATGTTGATGGACAATGAGTAAAGGATAGAATGTGATACATCAATACCACCACAGTGAAACCAAACTCCTATGACTCTTCAAAAACCAAGTCTATTACTTCTTCTTTGCTAGTTCTCGTTTCCGTTTCCAAACCCCTTTTCTTTAGATAACTTACAACCATTAGTAGTTTAGCTAATCCTAAGTGAGCCATCGCTAGTGCTTATAACCAGTCCTCGTGGGATCGATAATCTTTATTACTGACGATGAATCCGTGCACTTGTAGAATTGTAACAAGTTTTTGGCGTCGTTGTCGGGGACTACGTCTATAACATTAGTGATAATCATATTAGATTAGACTAGACTTTATTTCTTTCCTTTACCTCTTCTTTTTCTAACATTCTGCATTTTAGAGATAAATAATTCTATCTTTGTTTTTCTTTATTTTCTGCATTCTATTCCATATATTGTTTTTGCATGCGAAGAGCTAATCTTTCAGGACAACTTCTGTCGTTCGATCCAGAAATAGATAGAACTTTCTTGAGAAGAAGAAACCTTCAGAAAGCATTTCAAGCAGTACAAGAATCTTCAGAGATGGTTGATAAATTGTTGAAGGATTATGCAACACCTTATGCACGAGAGGTTCAGTCTAGCATCACTCGACCACCAATAGAAGCCAACAATTTTGAATCAAGCCTACAGTAATTCACATGGTTCAGCAGAATCAATTTGGAGGAGGATTGCACGATGATTCAAACCACCACTTATAGCTTTTCTACGAGATTTGTGGTACCATGAAAGTGAAGGGAGCCCCTCCAGAATTAGTGAGGTTATTACTTTTTGGATTCTCCCTGAAAGACAGAGCCAAGCAGTGGCTAAATTCCCTTCCAGCAAATAGCATTACATCTTGGGAACAGTGTGAGCAGAAATTTCTGGACAAATTCTATCCACCAAGCAAAACTGCTCACATGAAGAATTTGATTGCAAGCTTCAAACAGATAGACTCAGAATCATTATTTAAAGCCTGAGACAGATTCAAAAGTATGCTGAGACAGTGCCCCCATCATGGCCTTGAGAAATGGTTGGTTCTACACACCTTCTACAATGGAATTAACTATCACACGAAGGTATCCCTCGATTCTGCAGCAGGAGGAGCACTAATGAACAAGAGCCTTGATGAAGCTAAAGAGATCATAGAGAATGTGGCACAGAACCACCATCAGTGGGCAACTGAAAGATCTGGTGGTTCTTTCTCAGGAAATCCAATAAAAACGTCAGGAAAATTCGACGTAGATGCAGTCACACTCATGTCTGCGAAGCTGGACGCTCTGACCAAGAAGTTTGAGGCCATGGGCAACAACACGGCTAATGCAATAGTTTGTGTTTGTGAAACTTGCGGAAGTACGGATCATGCTCAAGATACTTGCCCCCTAGGGCCAATACAAGCACAGATAAACCAACTTGAGCAATGCGATGCAATAGTCAGTTACAACCAGAAGCAAAACAATCCGTACTCCAACATATATAACCCTGGATGGAGGAACCATCCAAATTTCTCATACTGGAACAATCAAGACCAAGGGTCAGCAAAACAAAGCTATCAACCTGGGCAATAGAGCTACCTATCTGGACAACAGACTTATCAACAACAACCTTCACAGCTGTCCAGAATCGAAAAGATGCTTGAAGAAGCCATCTCAGAGAAAAAAGAGATGAAGAATGAGATCAAGCAATTGACTCAAAGAATGGAAAATTCTGAGAAACATTAAAAGATGCAAGACAGCCAGATAGCCCAGTCATTCTCAAGAGCACAGGGAACATTTCCAGGAAAGCTAGATATAAACCCAATGGAACACTACAACCATATCGAGCTGAGGAGCGAATGAACTTTGGGAGAACCCCAAATCACTACTCAGAAAGGACCTGACTCAGAGGAAGTGCCCTCTCCCCCACTGCCCAATCAGATCCAGAACAGGGATGAAGAGGAGATCATCAAGAAAGTTGAAGAAACTCTTCAAATTCCCCCACAAAGTCAGACAATTCCTTTCCATCAGAAACTGATAACATCCCAAAAGGATGAAGAGTTCAACCAATTCCTGAAGAAGATCAAGGAAATTTACGTAGAAGTACCACTGATAGATGTGTTGGTGCAAAATCCCTCAGGTCAAGGTTGACCTGGTTAACCAAGCTGAGTCTTGGTTTGGGTTTAGATGTTTGACAATAAGATATTGATCGAAGAAGAGTCAAGTAGGTCAAGGTTGACCGGATACTTGACTGGGAAGTCCTAACTGTCAAGTTAGGCAGAAGGAAGTCCTAGTGAGTGAAGCTAGGCAGAAGGAAATCCTAGTGAGTGAAGCTAGGTGAAAGTCCTGGTGAGTGAAGCCAGGTGAAAGTCCTAGTGAGTGAAGCTAGGCAGAAGGAAATCCTAGTGAGTGAAGCTAGGTGAAAGTCCTGGTGAGTGAAGCCAGGTGAAAGTCCTAGTGAGTGAAGCTAGGCAGAAGGAAATCCTAGTGAGTGAAGCTAGGTGAAAGTCATGGTGAGTGAAGCCAGGTGAAAGTCCTAGTGAGTGAAGCTAGGCAGATGGAAAACCCTAGTGAGTGAAGCTAGGTGAAAGTCCTGGTGAGTGAAGCCAGGCAAGGAAGGAAATCCAGATGGATCAAGGATGATCGGACATCTGGTATTGGGAAGTCCAAGTAGGTCAAAGGATTGACTGGATACTTGGCAAGGAAGGAAGTCCAGATGGGTCAAGGTTGACCAGACATCTGGTGGAAGTCCAAGTAGGTCAATGGGTGACCGGATACTTGGCACGACGAGTAAAAGTCAAGTGGGTCAAAGGGATTGACCGGACACTTGGTGGGGAGTCTGGCAGGTCAAGGGTGACCGGATGCGAGGCATGATGTACCAACAGGTCAAGGTTGACCGGATGTTGGTTAGGAGGTTTGGGACTTGGTTTTGGGCAAAAACCAAGTCTTGGATCGATCCGTGGATCGATCCGGTGTGGATCGATCGTGGATCGATCCGATTCTTCCATGACGAAGCTTCGGATCGATCCGTGGATCGATCGAGGTCGATCATCAGCCGTCGATCGACCATGCTTCGCGCGATAAGCGCCGGATCGATCCAGGCGTTCAAGATCAGGCGCTCGGATCGATCCGTGGATCGATCCAAAGCCTCCCCGATCGATTCGGAACATTCGAATCGATCGGGATCCGACCGTTGCGTCGGGTTTAAAGCCGCAGGCGAGCGTGGTCTTCGGCATCGCTTTACGAGCTCTTCTCAGATTCATTCCAGCTCCTCCACAGCTCTCTACAAGCACGTGATCGCCAGTTCTTGAAGGTTCTTGGAGGCTTTCCAAGTCAAGAGGCGGATCTATTGCAAGAGGAAGAAGTTAGGGTTAGGGTTTTCACTGCACATCTTGTAAGCTTTTGCTTTAACTTGTTTCCCTTTCCTTCTTCTTGTACCGAGAGTCTTGTAGGGCTTCTCCGCCCTCGGTAGTTACCGAAAAGGAGTGTTTCATAGTGGAGGGTGCGTGCGTGGTGTGGATCCTTGGATTAGTCACCTCCTTTGGAGGTGGATACCAAGTAAAATCCTAGTGTTAGCGTGGTTGTATTTGTTTCTGTATTTTCCGCTGCATATTCTTGAAGAAACAAGCAACGCCAAGCACCGAGCGAACGCGACGAGCTATTCACCCCCCCCTCTAGCTACTTTTGGTCCTAACAAGTGGTATCAGAGCAAGGCCGCTCTTCACCGGAATCATCGCCGGAAGGGTCAAGCATATCAAGAAAAGCTAGAGGGTGAAGAAGTTGGAGCAAATTCTTCAAGTTCAAGACTTTATCAAGCTCAACTTTAAGATGCAATTCCAAGATGGGCTTGGATTTGACACAAGGGTGGCTCCACCATACACTTCTACGAGTTTCGATTCTTGGAAATCAAGAATCGAAAATTTTCTTATGATGGAGATAGAGCAATGGTTTGCTCTAATGGAAGGCTTCAAGGCTCCAAGAAATTCAAAGGGTAAAGTTCTCAAGAGGAGCAAGTGGAGCCAAGAGCAAGTCCAAAGGTGCGAGGCTAATGACAAAGTGACCAAGCTTTTGGTCAATTTATTGCCAAGCACCATCCTTTGCAAAATTGGAGAATTTGAAGATGCAAAGGAATTATGGAGCAAATTGGACAAGCTTCATAAAGAGATCCCCTCCACTGTACAAGATCATGAAGAATCCAGAGAGGGTGACTCTTTGGAGCAAGATCAAGAGGAGGACTCCGAGGAGAGATGCTCAACCTCCGAAGAAGAGGAAATCCAAGAAGCTTCATCCTCAAGGGAATGCAACGAAGGGAACAAGGAGGGAGCATACTCCTTGTTTCATGTTCAAGATGATGAAGCCTCCACCTCTAGGATTGAGGGGGAGCAATCCTTGGTGACGCCGGATCAAGAAGAAGGAGAAGCTTCTACATCCGGGTCAAGTGAAGAAGAAGAAGATGGTGCCACCTCCGAAATTCAAGAAATATCAAATGGAGGAGCAAGTGCCATCCCTACACAAGAAGGTATAAACATTTCAATTAATAATAAAAATCATATCATATGTTTTGAGTGTAGGGAAAGTGGGCACTACAAGAGCAAGTGTCCCAACTTGGCCAAGAAGAAGGGTCAAGTGGGCAAAAGGGCAAGGAGAAGCCGAGGAGACCATTCCGGAACAAAGAAGAGCAAGGAGCATATCATATGCTTCTCTTGCAATCAAAGGGGCATTATCGAGTCAATGCCCTAAGGGAAGAAGATGGTCAAGGCTCAAGGAGGAAGCTCAAGTCAAGGGGGAGCCTAAGGTAAAAGGAAGGTAACATTTATTGAGCCTACCTTTACATTATGGTAAAAAGCATGATAGTTCTAACTTTTATCATTTTAATGCAATTTACCATAAGAATAGGAAGCATGAGGGCTTTAAGGAAAATCATGTGGCCCTACATGCCAAAACTACTACATCTAAGGCTAGGAATGTAGGTAAAAGTCTAGGCAAGAACTCTAAGGATTGTAGCTACAAGCCTAGAAACAAAAATGCTCATGAACTTAATGGAAAAACAAAAACTAAGGACTTAGTGATGGAAAATCAAGTCTTGAGGTCAAGACTTGATAAAATGGAAAAGACCCTAAATAGGATGGAAAATATCCTATTAGGGCAAAAAGAGCATAACCTAGGTTTAGGGGTACAAAAGCCATCCAATGGCCATAGAGGTTTGGGATACAAACCAAAGGCTAAGAAGGATGTGCCCTCTTACCATAGAGTTCCATATAGTTATGGAACAAACCCTAGGTCTAGTGGTCAAGCCAAAAATACTAGTGAAGTCATCCCTAAGAGTATTTTTGCAATAAATGTGACTAAGGCTTCTAAGAAGTCTAAGAAAGTCACAAACAAGGTCACAAGGGAGGCTATCCCTAGAGTTGACCTAGAAAGTGTGACCAAGGTCTCCAAGAAGCCAAACAAGGTCACTAGGAAGGTATCTAGGGAAGTTATCCCTAGTGAGTATCTAGAGCATCCAAGGAGCACCAATAGGTGTTGGGTTCCTAGGAGCATCTTCTCTACCCCATAGATGGGTTAGAGAGTGTCAACTCCGATTAGAAGGGTAGTTAACCCAACTTTGAGGAAATTGACACTCAAGGAGCATTTTCAAGGTTTTTGTTAACCTTTGAAAATGAAATGGAATTATTATTTACTCCTTGAAAAAGTAAAATGTGCCTAGTGGTGAAAATTTGATTTTAATCTTAAAAGGCACATATTGGGAAATTCACAAGAGCTACCAAGTTGGGATTTTGGTATGTTCTTAGGAAATTTAAGGCAATCCGGGCCTTAACTTTAAAGTGTTACTCTTGTGGAAAAATGAAATATGCCAACATTTGAGGAATATGCTTAATTTCAATTGGCATAAATTAATCAAGGGAATTAGAAATGCCAATTTAGGTTTTGGCGTTTTCGTGACGCACTTAAGGGCAATCTAGGATTAAGTTGTAAGTTTAGCTAAGGTTTTAAGGATACTTAGATAGTTAATCTAGGTATATTTTATTTATGTTAAATCTTGCCATGATTGTTTGCCCATCATATGTCATGACATCATGTCTATTTTTGCGTTCATGTTTTATTATGAAAAATCCAAAAATACCATGTCATGACATTCATACATCATGTAATTATAGGATATTTTCTTTTGAAAATTATTTCTTTTTGATGTATGTCATAACATTATCATGCATTAAGTTTAATTCCTTGTAATTAAGGACAAAAGACATTTAACAACACTTATTAACAAGTGACATCCTAGGTGGGTGTCTAATATCTCCAAAATGCCTAGATAGATATGCATGATCCCTAGATTAGGGCAAAACCAAAATCTACATCTCACAAAGACCTATAAGATGACTTGTATGTGTTTTAGTGCACATTAGATACAAGTGAGATGTTAGGATGATGAACAAAACTCAAGATGTTGATTTAGTGCATTCTTTTGAGTTTTAGTTTCATCAAAACACATAGATATGTGTTTTCCCATCATTGGGAAAGCTAATGTACAAGTCATGTGCATTATGCCCAAGGAACATGGTGGGATATTGGTTTTGAAAAAGTTTTCAAAATGATTTTGGAAAACCTTGGTGAAGGCTATCTTTTGATAGTAATCACCATTGAATAGTTAGACACAAACTTGAAGAAAACACTAAAGTTTTTGCAAGTTTTCAAGTTTGTGTCAATCTTTGAAAAGATGATGTATTTTCATAGAAAATTATTTTTCCTTGATAATATATGCCCTAAACAATGTCTACACGAAATTTCATAATTTTTGGATTTTTGTAGAATTTTCTAGTCGATTGAGAGGAATTTCAATCTATCGGTCGATCGATCCACAATGTCGTGATCGAAGGCCGAATCGATCCATGGATCGATTCGGAAGCCATCTGTGGAAAAACGAAGGGGTGTCTCAATCGATCCATCGATCGATTGAGGTTCTCGAATCGAAAAATTGATCGATTACCCAACTCCAATCGATCCAAGTTGCTGATTTTGGCTGGGAAAGCCTGATTTCAGCACTTTGAACCTATTTTAGTCTAGGTAACCATTCCAAACCCTTAAAATACATTTGTATACATAAAAAGAGTGTTTTCGTGTTGAAAACAAGGATGGAATGGTTAAGGAAGACTTCATTGAAGTTTAGGTTGAGGTTTGTTTCAAATTTTGAACATTTGAACCTCAAAACTTCTAAATCTGGGTTTCCTAAAGGTTTAGGGATTCCAAGTCATTGTTGGTGCAATGACAGAAGTTACCACCATGTCTTTAGGGGGAGGGACTCTTTAAAGACATGAAAATTATTTTTCATAAACCTTGGAAGGTGGTTAACCTTCTGTTAAGAGAATGCTCATGGATGAGCAGTTGAACTTGAAATGGGGAGTGGATATCCTCATTATTTCAAGTGGGAACTCAAGATGTTAGAAAATGCTCAAGGTTGGGTATTTGTCTACATTGAGGAAGAAGTTAAGGATAAATGAAGGGTATGGGACCTTCATTATTGTGTTGATCACAATGAGTGAAGTTGTGATCAGGGGGAGAGTTTTCAACAGATGAAGTTGTTGAAGTGTGCCCAAAATTGGAGCATAGGTTGATGTGTGTCCAAAGACGGGTTGATGTGTTTTATTAGTAGGGGGTTGATGTGTGCCAATAGGGGGAGAATGAAAGGAAGTAAGTTAGGTTTTCATTACCTAGAGGGAGTTTGCCCTCTTAGGAGGAGAATGAAAAGCTTAACTTATGTGTTCATTACCTAGTGGCATGAAGAAGGAGGCTATAGGATTAGCCTAACTTACATGTGGGATTGTAAGTGTTATTGTGGTATTGTCAAACATCAAAAAGGGGGAGATTGTTGGTGCAAAATCCCTCAGGTCAAGGTTGACCTGGTTAACCAACCTGAGTCTTGGTTTGGGTTTAGATGTTTGACAATAAGATATTGATCGAAGAAGAGTCAAGTAGGTCAAGGTTGACCGGATACTTGACTGGGAAGTCCTAACTGTCAAGTTAGGCAGAAGGAAGTCCTAGTGAGTGAAGCTAGGCAGAAGGAAATCCTAGTGAGTGCAGCTAGATGAAAGTCCCGTGAGTGAAGCCGGTGAAAGTCCTAGTGAGTGAAGCTAGGCAAGGAAATCCTAGTGAGTGAAGCTAGGTGAAAGTCATGGTGAGTGAAGCCGGTGAAAGTCCTAGTGAGTGAAGCTAGCGGATGGAAAACCCTAGTGAGTGAAGCTGGGTGAAAGTCCCGTGAGTGAAGCCGAGCAAGGAAGAAATCCAGATGGATCAAGGATGATCGGACATCGGTATTGGGAAGTCCAAGTAGGTCAAAGGATTGATGGATACTTGGCAAGGAAGGAAGTCCAGTGGGTCAAGGTTGACCGGACATCTCGTGGAAGTCCAAGTAGGTCAATGGAGTGACCGGATGCTTGGCACGACGAGTAAAAGTCCAAGTGGGTCAGGATTGACCGGACACTTGGTGGGAGTCTGGCAGGTCAAGGGAGTGACCGGATGCGAGGCATGATGTACCAACAGTCAAGGTTGACCGGATGTTGGTTAGGAGGTTTGGGACTTGGTTTTGGGCAAAACCAAGTCGGATCGATCCGTGGATCGATTCAGCCGTGGATCGATCGGTGGATCGATCCATTCTTACCATGGATTCCGGATCGGTCGGATCGATCCGAGGTCCCGATCGATCGGCCGATCGATCGGGACGATGCCGCGCGATAAGCGTGGATCGATCCGTGGATCGATCCGGTGAGTCTAAGCGCCGGATCGATCCGTGGATCGATCCAAAGCCTCCGATCGATTGGAACATTCGAATCGATCGGGATCCGACCGCTGCGTCGGGTTTAAAGCCGCAGCGAGCGTGGTCTTCGGTATCGCTACGAGCTCTTCTCGATTCATTCCAGCTCCTCCACGACTCTCTACAAGCACGTGATCGCCAGTTCTTGAAGGTTCTTGGAGGCTTTCCAAGTCAAGAGGCGGATCTATTGCAAGAGGAAGAAGTTAGGGTTAGGGTTTTTACTGCACATCTTGTAAGCTTTTGCTTAACTTGTATTTCCCTTTCTTCTTCTTGTACTGAGAGTCTTGTAGGGCTTCTCCGCCCTCGGTAGTTACCGAAAAGGAGTGTTTCATAGTGGAGGGTGCGTGCGTGGTGTGGATCCTTGGATTAGTCACCTCCTTTGGAGGTGGATACCAAGTAAAATCCTAGTGTTAGCGTGGTTGTATTTGTTTCTGTATTTTCCGCTGCATATCCTTGAAGAAACAAGCAACGCCAAGCGACGAGCACGCGACGAGCTATTCACCCCCCCCCCCCCCCCCTCTAGCTACTTTTGGTCCTAACAAGATGCACTGCACCAAATACCAAAGTTTGCAAAATTTTTAAAGGGAATTTTATCTAACAGGAGGCAAAAGGGCGACTTCGAGACCGTAGCATTAACAGAAAATTACAGCGCTCTACTTATGGCAAATATTCTACCAAAACTTCAGGATCCAGGGAATTTTTCCATTCCTTGCAAAATTGGTTCTGAACTCATACAAAGAGCTTTGTGCGACTTGGGAGCCAGCGTTAGCCTACTTCCGTACTCCTTATATAAGAAGCTAGGACTCCAGAACATTAAACTGACTACTATGGCACTGCAATTAGCTGACCATTCATGTAGATACCCAATGGGAATAGTGGAAGACGCTCCAGTAGAAATGGGTGGATGTATCATTCCCACAGATTTCATTATCCTGGATATGGAGGCGGATCCCAAGATACCAATCATCCTTGGAAGACCATTCCTTGCTACAGCTGGAGCCCTCATTGATGTGAAAAGTCACAAGTTATCCTTGGAGATTGGAAAAGAAAGGATTAAATTTGATTTATCTGATTCCTCTATCTGCGACCCCTCTTCTCAGGGAAATTCTAGCAAAATCAACATACACAAAGTCAAGGAGTGCAGTTTCCATGAGAATTCTCCTCCAGCGAGCAATAAGAAATGCATTTGTCTTGCACAAGCGAAACTAAAGGCGCAGACTAGAGCATTAACCCTAGGAGGAGAGCCATGCTTCCATGGGTTTAGTCAACATTAACTGAAACGGGGTCGAGCTAAAGACCTAAAACAAGCCCTTCTTGGGAGGCAACCCAAGGGTTTTATATATTTTTTTTGTTGTTCATCATTCCGTTCATTGTTTTATTTCTCTAGTAAGTTCAAGTCGAGTACTTTTATTATTTCTTCATTTTTGGATATTCGTTTTCAGGATGTGCAAAGCCTCCACGAGCAGGCCGTGAGCATTTCATGGGCGTGGAGGCGTCAGAGGAACCAAAATGGCGAAAGGCGAGTCACCGTGAGCTTAAAGGAGTCGGTTGTGTGATCTCACACGGCCGTCCGAAGCCAACAGTGGGACCAAGGCCACAGGTTGTGCAACCTTGCACGGCCGTGTGGCCTATGTAGAGAAGAGGAGAACACGGGGCGTGCTAATTGACACGACCATGCAAGACCGCCAAAGAGGAAGCAGACTCAGGTCGTCCCAATTGGCACGGCCGTGCGACTTATGCAGAGAAGAAGGAGGAATGGGTCGTGCTATTCGGCACGACCGTGCGACTTTGGCCGAAGGGAGAAAAGAGGAGGTCGTGCCAATCAGTACGGTCATGCAGAACCCCACCTAACCTGATCGTGTCTATAAGACACGGTTATGCCCCTACCGGTGTGCGCCACCTACTCCTCCAAAATCCCTAATTTCCATCTCCTTCTCTCCCAAAAAATCTTCTCCTCCCCACTACACTTCATCAAACCCTAATTCCCACCTCTAGAGTTCATTTTTGCTTAGATATACATCTAGATCTAATACTTCTTCAAGCCACAAATCCGAAAAGAGAGAAGTAACTCCCCTATTTTCCTTCTTCCTCCTCCTCTCCCATCCTCAAGATCCATATCCACAAGAAATTCCTCAAAACTTTGCACACCATGTCGCAGATCTTGAAGAGACTTCGTAGAGGAAGTAGTGGATCTGGCGAAGGAGATGCACCAGGAGGCAACAAAGGCAAGGGGAAGACTTCTTCTTCTTCAAAAGGCAAGGTAAAAAGGGTAGCACGCGACGAATGTAACGAAAACGAGTTCAATATTATTTTTAGAAATCATAAACATAAAGCTAGGTATGATATCCTTGTCGCTAGAAAAATTATATGCACTAAATATATGGATCCCATTATGGATATGCTAGGAATTAGGGATGACGTAGATTTGATGATTAGTTCTTTAGATTGGAATGATATTATGTACACTCATGCACCGACTTACCCCCGCCTAGTCCTTGAATTTTTGAGCTTGATTGATGTTAAATTTTCATCCGAGGATGACTACGTAGGGGTCATAACTTTTAGGATAATGAATAAAAAAGTTCGGTGGACTTTTAGTGATTTTAATAATTATTTTAGTTTACCCATTGGTGGTGCCCGTGGATTTGATGATGAGATTAGATGGAATGAATTTTAGACATCAATAACCGGATCAAAGGACTCTTATGAGCCTTCTAGAGCAAAAGCATCATGCATGCAAAACCCGACCTTTAGATACCTTCACCGAGTGATGAGCAAAACGATCTTTGGTCGAGGAGAGAGTGATGGGGTGGTTAGAAAGGTAGAACTCTATTCTCTTTGGGCAATGTTGAATAAAGTAGATTTTGATTCCGGATTTCATTTCTTGTAAAATTTGTTGAGGGCAGCTAAGGCATCTTCGGGGATGATAGTGTTTGGTGGATTGATCATCCAAATAACATTCGATCTAGGTTGTGATCTTGATGGATTATAGGTTATTCATGGTAATGACAAGATCGACATCGATTCTTGTCTTGCGATGAAGATGATTTGTCAGGATGAGAATGTGTTTGCCTTCCCTAGGAACAATGGTTTTCCATTACCCCTTCCTTGCCCCGAGCGCACTTCAGTTCGTAACCCCGCAAACTGAGTGATTACTTATTTACACCCTGAATCTATTCCCTCCATTATAGAAGAAATCGAGTACCACCAAGAGCCCTTGTCATCAGGATTCTCGCACCCTTCCGGACATCCGGAACCTCCTAGGCACTTTTTTGCCTATGGTATGGGACCCTCTAGATTTAATTTTTCTGACTTCCATGCCTCTTTAGACTCCCTTCATGAGAAGCAAAATACCCAACAACGATTGTTGGAAGGTCGCTTCAAGCTATCTGACGACCAATTTAGGGAGGTACAGGATCATTTTCAGTTTACTAGGGACTTCCATAGTCAGGTGACAGGGTTCGTTCAGGAGTATGAGGTTGATCAGGAAAGAATGAAGAATTTTATGGATAATATGGATATCACTAGACAACAAGTAGATGTCCTTTATCAATATCATCAACACCTTGGTCATCTTCCTGGTATGCCTACATTTCCCCCTGGCACACATCGGGGACCCCCTTATCCCCCACCCTCGCCACCGTATTAATTTTATCGGGACGATAAAAAGTCTAAGTCTGGGGGGTGTTGTGTCTGTCTGCACAACCTGAGTCGAGTCAAGTTTTCTTTTCTTTTTGCATATTTTATTTTTTTTGGTTTTGCATATTTTATTAGTATGTTTTGTTTATTCGCATTTTACTAGTTTCATATTTCTATTTGCATCTCATTTACACTTTGCTTTGTTTATTCACATTTTATGAGTTTCATATTTCTAGTTTTGTGGCATATTTGATAACATCAAACCTTCTACTTTTTCTACTACTTGTCCAATAGCAAAATGACTAGCATTTTCTTAGTTCATGTGTTGTCAAGATAGTGTTAGTATGTTTGGTGTATCTCCTTTCTCTATCTTTAGTAGCATGAAATAAGCTAAGTATTGTATGGAGTTTGGTATAAGTTTTGACCTAACCTTAAGGATCATATGTTCACTACACTTAAGTACTTAAGCTTGAGTAGTAGAAATATTTTTGAAATAGTTATGATTCATCCAAATTGTTTAGTACTTTTGTTCCCATGATGATTTCTTAATTACATTTTGGTTACTGGATGACCTCGGATCATGGAAGCTCATTTGGAAAAATCTAAATCCCAACATATGTATCTCGCATTTGTGACTAGTGCTACACCTCTTTAGCACAAAAAAATAAAAAATAAAAAAAATATTGAATAAGGGATAAAAAAAAAAATAGTTGTCGTGAGTGGAAACTAACAATTCACCCCCTTTGAGACCGAGTTAGGTTATTGGAGAAATGAATGTTATGTTTCTCTTGATTCCGAGTAGTATCCTTTAAGACCTTGTGTAATTTAAGGAAAACGAACCAAGTGTGTGGCAGATAAGTGTCTATCACCGGAAACATTAAAAACTCAATTGTATGACGACTTAACTAGGACAGAAAATTGAAACTTAAAGAGTTTGAGTTACTTATTGCACTGATCACAAAGAACTTTTGATTAGGTCATACTTAGGTTACTCCACAATCGTGCTTATCAATGAAACTAGTTGATAGAGTTAAGCGAATGCACTAGGGATTACGAAACATTGCCAGGAGCTCATGAACATAGTTTGCAGTGTTTTGCTTGAGGACAAGCAAAGTTTCAAGTCTGGGGATATGATGTGTGTAAATATTATGATCGTTTATGTATGTTTTAACACACATTCACTTGCTTTATACGTATATATTCTTTGCATGATCGCCTCTTTTATCATGTACTCATCATATATACTCTTTTGTTCGGATATCTGCTCTTTGTTTGGTTTTGCGATGACAGGGACAACTTTCGGAGCAAAAATAGCGATTGTCGACGCACCGGAACGAGCCAAAGAACACAGCCGTGCAACCTCGCACAGCCGTGTGGCCAAACAGGAGAAGAGAGGTGCACGGTTGTGCAACTCTTGCATAGTCATGCGGCCAACCCAAAGGCAAATCAGAGTATGGTTGTGCATACTTGCACGGCCATGCCCCCCAAGACCGAAGCCGAGCAAGGAACGACCGTGCAACCCTGCACGATCGTGCCCCAGGAACCGAGCCCGAAGCTCACACGGTCGTGCCAATTGACACGACTGTGCAGTGCGGCCAGAGACAAGAAAAGGCACGGCCGTGCCGCCGCAGTCGCGCCCTAGCCTATAAAAGGGGTTTAACCCTTTTCCTCAAGGGGGGAGATCCGGGAAGCGAGCCATTAGGGAGAGAATTAACTTGGTGTCGTTCCACGCCATCCAAGACCTCCGTCCAGCGATCCTTCATCACCACATCAACTCCAGAATCAAAGGATTGGATCCGAAGATCACTCGTCGTTGTTGGATAAGCGTCTTTTCTCTTTCTCTCTTCTTGTTTGAGAATTGTATGCTTAACATTATGTCTTCAGATTTTTCTCCGACGTCTATGGAGTAGATTCCTTGTTCTAGGATGAGGGAGTAGTTGTGGATTGGTTGATGTAAGACTCATACTTTTGCCTCTCTTTCATTGGATGATTTCGCTTGCTTTGTTTCGATTACTCGATCTCTATATCGTGTTAATTGATTGTGTAGGAATTACCTATCTCGTAGAGAGAATATCCTAGATCGTACACCCGAGGAGCCTTAGTGACAGGGGTAACGAGTTCACGGACATCTAGAGTACTTCCTTGAAAGAAGAGACAACTCCTCCACAAGGAAGTAAGAGACCAAACTAAGCTCCTTATCTCTATCCTTAGTGACACCAATTAGAGTAGTGTTCTTGTGATCTATCGAGGCCCTTAGTGACAGGGGTTAACCGTAACAGGATTTCATAGGGATCTTCTTTATTTGGTACATAAGGATAGATACTTCAGCTTCCGGCGAATGCATGTTGATGGGCAATGAGTAAAGGATAGAATGTGATACATCGATACCACCACAATGAAACCGAACTTCTAGGACTCTTCATAAACCAAGTCTATAACTTCTTTGCTAGTTCTCATTTTCGTTTCCAAACCCCTTTTCTTTAGATAACTTACAACCATCGATAGTTTAGCTAATCCTAAGTGAATCGCTAGTGCTTATAACCAGTCCTAATGGGATCGATAATCTTTATTACTGACGACAAATCGGTGCACTTGCGAAATCGTAACAGATGTTCGCCTTTGAGTTGTTTGATGCAGACTTGGACATTTTCTTCATGTCGTGTTTGGTGAAGTTTCTTTTGCATCTAGTGAACATCTTTCTTACCATGTTCACTAGTTTCTCTTCTTTGTCTGACCGAGTCAAACTCAATTTTTACCTCTGAATTAGCTCCCTTCGAACTACCTGCAAGAAATGAAATTCCTTTCTTGACCTTTATGACATTAGTTTGTTCGTGCAGCTCTAATTCACAAAACAATTCATCTAGTTTTAATTTTTAAAGGTTCCTCAAAATTTTTTAGACATCTACGATCGATGCCCATAGTGAGTTTAGAGGGAACGAGTTCAGAGCATATTTGATAATGTCGCGGTTCTTAAGTTAATGTCCGACCATTTACAGGCCATTAAGGATATCCTTGATCCTCGTGTGTAATTGGCTTGCAATTTCTCCGTCCTACATTTTTAATGTTAAATATGGAATTTAGATGTAGGTCTTGTTTAGTTACCTTGGCATCGTCAGTTCTTTTGTGTAACTCGATGAGCTTGTCCCATAGCACCTTTGTGTTCTCATTGTTGTATTCTATAAACAATAATACAGTAATGTATTTGCACAAAAACAGCTAGCATGCAATAAACAGATAAATAAAAGAGCAGGGTTAGAAAATAGTTATCCGGGGTTGAAGCGTCGGCGTGCCGACTGTCCTTAGAGAATTTATCGCCGCCCCACGGTGCAAAGGCTCTGTGGCAAAATCCTCCCAAGATCCGACAACCACTCGTGATGATCGTAGGTGCACTCCAAGATGATCGTCACACTCGAACCCAACCTCAGATCGCACAGACCAAGCCTCAGGACTGTAAAACTCGGGAACCAGAAAAAGACCTCAGATCGCAGAGAAGAGAGGAGAAGAAAGCAAGAATAGCTTGAGTGAATAAGAGAGGCACAGCACCTCCCCTTTTATTCACAATGAAGAGACTCGAAGCACTACTTCGCCAGCGAACAAACACGTCGTTGTTTCGCCTCCTGCGTCCTTTCCTCGCGCGGGAGTGTCGCTTTGCCTTCTAAGTCCGGAGGCTAGCAAAAAACGAACAGAACCGGAGAATCAAACCAACTGGTTTGGTTCAGACCGAACCATACCAAAGACTGACAAAAACGGACCGGGCCGCCTGCAAGTGCGAGGCCCACGAGCTGGGGATTTGCACCCCCCTGCGCCCGATAATCGCGTGCGTCACACCCGGTTTATGGATTTCCGGCTCGAACCCCCCGAACCTACTTGATTTGGGCTTGACCCACGCATCCGTGTAGGTCCACCCAACTTTGCTAAGCAAGGATGGAATGGCTCCATATATAAGGTCATTCCAACCTTCTTTGCTTAGCAATGTGGGACAAATGCATACACATATGCATTACCAAAAACAAAGAAATAATTTGAATTTTCAAAAGAAAACAATTTTTTTTAAAAAAACAAAATTCAACAATCCCCCACAAATTCAAATCATTTCGGTTGAAAACAAAAATATGTCCTGAAGCTTGGTTGCAATGAGCTTTTAGTGAAAATATCTTCCGGTTTGAATTTTCACCTAAGTACACCAATCTTATTCACATAGGTTTGAAGTGAACTAAGTCTTGAACTTAAACCTTTTATATGTGAAAGTCAATTGGTAACAACTCATTACGGGCGACGGTTGAATTCTTCTGGGTTGGTGCATTACGGCCATGCCATCGAATCTTGTTTCATAAGTGCTAAGGAGAGTTGCCTAGACCCCCCCCCCCCCACACTGCGGCCACACAGTTACACTTACATAGGTGAGTTCTCCAAGGATGTACTGCGAGCATCCTGTCATTAAGACCTTGAACTCATTAAGAGCTTCTAAGCTCATCCTTACTAGCAGTCAATCTATCCAGGGAAGAGACTATGAGATTACATCTCAATCAATTTGATGCTTACGTTTCACCCTTATAACTTGTTTATACCACATTGAACCTACTTCTTGGGATCTCCAATCAGATAGGTTGGGTTGTCGTTATAGATGAAACTAAGACAGGCCTCAGTCCCATTCCCTTACTGGATCTCTTGATTTTCTCAGAATCAAGTGCTTTAGTGAGTGGATCAGCAATATTGTCTTTTGAACTTACAAAGTCCAATGACACCACTCCAAGAGACACTAGCTCACGAATAGACTTTAATCTTATTCGTACATGTCTCTTCTGTTTCTGGTTATACTTGGAGCTTCTAATTTTAGCTATTGTTGATTGATTATCACAGTGTACTGAAATAGAAGGTATTGGCTTCACCATCAAGGGAATTTCAGAAAGAAGACCCTTAAGCCAATCAGCTTCAGTTACTGTGGTATCCAAAGCACACAATTCTGCCTCAGATGTAGAACGGGTTATAATCGTCTATTTAACAGACCTCCAAGCAACTGCACCGCCTCCAAGTGTAAAGACATAACCAGTAACGCCTTTACACTCAGCAGTGTCAGCTATCCAACTAGCATCACTATATCCCTCCAGGACTGCAGGGAATCTCCCATACCACAAGCCCAAGGATATAGTGCCTTTTAGGTATCTGAGTACTCTGTCTAATGCATCCCAATGCGTTCTGTCCGGACAGCTGGTAAACATGCTCAATTTCGATATAACAAAAGAAATATCAGGTCTAGAACAATTTGCTAAATACATTAGACTACCTATTATTTGTGAGTATCTTAATTGAGATACTGTCACACCACTCTTATTCTTGTGGAGAGTTTTTGAAGGATCATAGGGTGTGACTACAGATTTAACTTGGCTATAGCCATATTTCTCTAATACTCTCTCAACATAGAGTGACTGAGAAATTGTTATTCCATCAGTTGAACGAGTCAACTTTAGCCCTAAAATCATGTCAGTACAACTCATATCCTTCATATCAAACTTATCACTTAAGAGGGCCTTAGTCTCATTAATAATAGAAAGGTTAGAACCAAAAAGTAGAATATCATCTACATATAAGCATAAGATAATACAATTATCATCTTTCATTTTAGCATACACACATCTATCAGAGTCATTCATTTCAAAGCCAAACGATAGCATAGCTCTATCAAATTTTTCGTGCCAGTGCTTTGGGGCTTGCTTCAAACCATAAAGAGATTTGACTAACCTACAGACTTTATTCTCATTTCAGAAACTACATGTCCCTCAGGTTGATCCATATATATCTCTTCTTCAAGATCTCCATTAAGGAATGCCGTTTTGACATCCATTTGATGGACCTCAAGATGATATATGGATGCCAATGCTATTAACACTCGGATTGTAGTAATTCTGGTAACAGGAGAATAAGTGTCAAAATAGTCAATCCCTTCTTTCTGTTTGAATCCCTTAGCAACTAGGCGGGCTTTGAATTTATCTACTGACCCATCAGGTTTTAGTTTTATCTTAAACACCCATTTACATCCTATGGTGTTACACCAAGGAGGTAAATCTACCAACTCCCAAGTGACATTAGAGATAATAGAGTCCATTTCACTTTTAATGGCCTCTTTCCAGTGTTTAGCTTCAGGAGAAGCCATAGCATCTCTATATGTCACAGGGTCACCTTCTATATTATAGGTGATAAAGTCCTGGCCTAAATCCGTAGACACACGTTGCCTCTTGCTCCTTCTCAGTTCTGTATGCTTACTAGATTCATCTAGTCTAGAGTAACTTGAGGACGGTGTACCTTCTACGGATAATGGGGCCTCTACGAAAGTAGGTATATCTCTAGTTGGATTACCAGATATAGACTGAGGTGTTCTCGTCTTCATAGGAAATATATCCTCAAAAAATATAGCATCACGAAGTTCTACAATAGTATTTGCATCTATTCCAGAAATTTCAGATTTAATAATCAGAAACCTATATATAATACTATTTTGAGCATAACCCAAGAAGATACCATCTACGGTCTTTGGACCAAGTTTTTTCCTTCTGTGTTCATGTACTAGTACCTTTGCAAGGCACCCCCACACTTTAAGATATTTCAAACTTGTCCTTCGGCCTTTCCAAAGCTCATATGGGTTTTTATCCTTTGACTTCATAGGGACTCTATTTAACACATGACATGCAGTATATAGAGCCTCCCCCCACATGAAGTTGGGTAACCCAGAACTGCCTAACATGGAATTAATCATATCTTCAAGGGTTCGATTTTTTCGTTCTGCTATACTGTTAGATTGAGAACTATATGGAGCAGTTACTTCGTGAATTATACCTGTATTTTGACAAAAATTTTGAAACAGGTTCGAGGTAAACTCTCCACCCCTATCAGACCTTAACCTCTTAATAGTTTTATTTGTTTAATTCTCAGCTTCAGATTTAAAAATTATAAATTTATCTAAAGCTTCATCCTTAGTTTTCAGCAAATAAATATAACAATAACGAGAGTAATCATCAATGAAGGTAATGAAATGCCTTTTATGATCTCTCGTTATTACACCGTTAAACTCACAACAATCAGTATAGATCAATTCTAAAATATCAAAATTTCTATCTACTGATTTGAAGGGTTTTAGGGTTTGTTCATATTGAACACAAACTTCACATTTTTTCTTATCATTTATAGCATACTTAGGAATCATGTCAAGGTTCATCATCCTTTTCACGGTATTAAAATTGACATGTCCTAATCTATCATGTCATATATCATAAGACTCAATATTATATAAACAACCAATATCAGTAGATTTATTTAAGGTAGCATTTTCTATATTGAGTTTAAATAAACCTTCATTAAGGTAATCTTTTCCAATAAAGGTTCCTAAATGTAATATTACAACTTTATTACATTTAAAGTTCAGCTCATAACTAGCACGGACTAACTTTGACCCGCTAATCAAATTCCGACGGACCGCTGGAACATGATGCACCTCATGCAGTGACAGGACTTTTCCAGAGGTGAACCTCAGGTCAACTTGTCCTATCCCAAACACCCTGGCTGTAAAATGGTTCCCCATGATCATGGAAGTGCCTTCAATTACCTGATAAGTAAGGAAGGAAGAGCGATCAGCACAACAGTGCACATTAGCACCTGTATCAACTAACCATTCATTAGGTTGATAGATCAAGTTTAGTTCGGGTTTGAATGTAACAAACCTATTGCTGGTGTCGTCACTAGCAGTCACGACATTTGCTTGTGCCTTGGTGTTGGACGTATTGCTTTGGTTTTTCTTCTTAGGGCAGAATTTAGCATAATGTCCAATTTGCCCACATGCCCAGCACGGCTTGGTTCCATTTTTCTTTTGAACCTTTGGCTTGAGTTTCATCTTGTTCTTCATTTTCTGATTTTTGAATTTCTTCTTGTTAAATGAGACTACTACATTTGCCTTTGGAATAAAGTCCATAGGCATTCTTGTATCATCATTTTTATATTGCTTCCGATGTTCTTCTTCGATATTTAAGGCAATCATCAAATCTTCTAGAGAGATTTTACCTCTCCGATGTTTAAGAGTCATGCCAAAATCTTCCCAACTCGGAGGTAATTTTTCGATGATAGACAAGACCTGAAATTTTTTCAGGTAATGGCATATCTCCTTCAGCAAAACCATGAATTTGAACTTGGAATTCATGTGTTTGCTCGACCACTGATTTGCCTTCAACCATTTTGAAGTTTAGGAATTTTGCCACAGTGTACTTTTCTAATCCAGAATCTTCGGAGTTGTATTTTTTATCCAAAGATTTCCACAACTCTTTAGCCGAAGATGTTGAGCAGTACACATCAAATAGTGCGTCTGAGAGAGCAGACAGGATTCTCCCATGGCAGAGATAATCCCTTTACTTAAACCTCTCTAAGGCAGCACTACGGGTAGGTTCCTCTTCATTAGGTGAAGGAGGGTCTGTTTCTATAACGGAGAATAGCCCTAGCGTAGTAAGCCAAAATTTCATCCGTTGTTGCCAACGTTTCAAGTTTTGCCCGAAAAATCTCTCGGGTCTGGCACTAGCCTCATCAGGTCCCGTTACCCTATCATTCATCATGTCTATCGATGCTAGGTTATAAATTCTCCAAGAATGTTGTATTCTATAAGCAATAATACAGTAATGTATTTGCACAAAAACAGCTAGCGTGCAATAAATAGATAAATAAAAGAGCAAGGTTAGAAAATAGTTATCCGGGGTTGAAGCGTCGGCGTGCCGACTGTCCTTAGAGAATTTATCGCCGCCCCATGGTGCAAAGGCTCTCCGGTAAAATCCTCCCAAGATCCGACAACCACTCGTGACGATCGTAGTGCACTCCAAGACGATCGTCACACTCGAACCCAACCTCAGATCGCACAGACCAAGCCTCAGGACTGTAAAACTCGGGAACCAGAAAAAGACCTCAGATCGCAAAGAAGAGAGGAGAAGAAAGCAGGAATAGCTTGAGTGAATAAGAGAGGCACAGCGCCTCCCCTTTTATTCACTATGAAGAGACTCGAAGCACTGCTTCGCCAGCGAACAAACGCGTCGCTGTTTCGCCTCCTGCGTCCTTTCCTCACACGTCACGCGGGAGTGTCGCGCTTCGCCTTCTGAGTCTGGAAGCTAGCAAAAAACGAACAAAACCGGAGAATCAAACCAACTAGTTTGGTTCAGACCGAACCATACCAGAGACTGGCAAAGGCCCACGAGCTGGGGATTTGCACCCCCCCCCTGCGCGCGATAATCGCGTGCGTCGCACCCGGTTTATGGATTTCCGGCTCAAACCCCCCGAACCCACTTGATTTGGGCTTGACCCACGCATGTGTGTAGGTCCACCCAACTTTGCTAAGCAAGGATGGAATGACTCCATATATAAGGTCATTCCAACCTTCTTTGCTTAGCAATGTGGGACTAAATGCATACACATATGCATTACCAAAAACAAAGAAATAGTTTAAATTTTCAAAAGAAAACAATTTTTTAAAAAAAACAAAATTCAACACTCATGTGAACTGACATAGTTGAGTTCTTCTTTCGTGAGTCCACACTGGATCACGTTTAATGCTTTTGAGTCGATCTGGGCTTTCTTGTTATCTTTTAGACTCTGTCTTTTTGGATTGAGTGGTATTTTGTTGCTTCATCTATAGGCACCTGGTACCCTCGTCGGATGGTGAACCATTGTTTGATGTCCATCTTCAAGTAAACCTCCATTCTCTTCTAACAATATGGAAAGTTGTTTCCATTGAAGAGAGGAAGGCGAGTGGTGTTGAATCCCTCAAGTTAGGCCATTGATTACTGAAATAGAAAACTAGAAAGAGTTACCAAGACTTAGTCTTGGATTAATAGTGCTTGAAAAAAATGTCGACAACTCAAGTGGTGTTGCACCAACTTTGAGTAAAAATTGAATGAGAAATAATTATCTAAAGAGGTAAATTTTACTAATTCAAATAAGATACGAAAAGTTGAAATCCATAAAGAGAAATAGTTCCCCCGACTTGATTGGTGGTTGCACCAATTTAGAGCAAAACCTTGCTATGATGCCACTGTTAGATCAAGAAGCACGTGAGAGGAGGGTGAATCACATGATTTTTTAAAAACTATTTTTTTCAATTTTGAAATCAAAGTATGCGTAACGGAAGATTTAAACACACAAACAAAAAAAAAGTGAAAACATGACTCGATCGATTTTACTTGGTTCAGAGTCTTCGGTGACTCATACTCTAAGACCTAGGTCCCCTGGACCTATCGATGGATAATTCACTAAATACCTCTGCTGAAACCGTTGGAAGAGGGAGTCGAGTACAAAAAGAATAGGAACAAGTGTAACACGCTACATTTTTCCTTTTGCAGAAAGTATGTACAATATTTAACATTGTTACCCAACACTTTCGAAGATGATCGGCTTAGGCTCGGTGTCGGGTGGCTCCTCAGTAGTAGTCAGATGTAGTAACGTCATAGCAAAGCAATAGCAGGAAGCCGGAGCAGTCAGAACTTCAAACGGACGCGTAGAAGCTCGTAGAAGAGTTGGTGAAGAATTCTTGATCAAGCAACACTTTTTTAAGGTGTGAAAGGCGCCTTCTATAGGGCTGAAGGTGCCTTCCATAGATAAAAGTTTATCTCAAAAAGTGTTGATCCTTATCGCTGACGAAGTCAAATTTTATCCGATGGAAGGCGCCTTCCATAGCACCAAAGACGTCTTCCATAAATAGTACTAAAGGTGCCTCGAGTACTGTTCACCCGAGGTAATTTTTTCTCCTTTTACCCTGTAAAATGTGTTAGTCCAATATAACAAATAATAACCTACAAAATAAATTAGTACAATAATGATATGATTAATTTATGACTTAGACTCTGTCCTCCAGACCAGGATCTAGTCAGGATTTCAATTTAGGTTTCCGACATAGATCTAAATTGGACCGATGCCTACTATCCCCTCAACTAGATTGCATCATCACTTAGTCACTCTCCTCCAGTGACTTACCTTCACTTACTGACTGTCGAGTTACCTTCTCGACGTCCAATTGGACCCACCAGGTCTTCCTACAAAAATCGCACATCCAGCTTCGCTAATTGGAAATCAAACATTCCGATCTCCTGCCAGAATCGTACATCTAGATTTCCTCCTGCCATAATCCCATATTTGGACTTCGTCAATCAAGAATCGCACATCCCTGGACTTCCTGCCTAGTGTGAGGTCCTCTTGACCCGTCAAGTTAGTCATCCCTGCGCACTCGATAACAAGGTTAAATCAACAACAAATCTAATTTTAATTCATTTGTTATTCATCAAAACTCAGGTTTGATCATTGATGTCAAATGTACCAACAGTTCAGTCGATAGATAGAGATATTAGTCGACCTAACTGATCAATTAACTAAACAATTTTTCAACCAATTGAACGATGTCTACAAAATAAGGCATCGAGGTCCTAGCCCAATACAACTTTCTTCTATGATCCATTATGCTTCTGCTATTACTATTTGTGCAAGTGCCAATACTTCTACTCTGAGAAGCTCTCTATCAATCTTGTTTAATTCTTATTAGTGTTGTTGGTAATCTATTTTTATACTTGCACTTATTCGTTGGAGATAGTAGGATTGTTACTATCATCTTTCATACTTGTACGAATTGAATTTTTCAGAAGAACTATATTAGAATTGTCCACAAAAAATGATCAAGGATTGCGGGCCTTGGAATAGTAGTCACTAAACTATGAACGAAGTAAACTGATTGTGTCTCTAAGTTTTTGTCTCCTTTTTATTCCGCTGTAAACTATACTTTGATTTGATTTTACTAATATGAAAAAGAAAAAGATTTAAAAAGAACAAGATTCACCCACTCTCTCGTCTTTCACGATACAACATGTGCAACTCAATCAGTCATATCGTACTATGTAAAAAAAATTATTATTATCTAATATACAATTAATAAAACTGGTAAAATATTATTATTATCTAATATACAATTAATAAAGCTGGTGCGTTATGAAATGGTTGCTGTAATAAAGCTTATATTCTTACGTCTAAGACTTTTGTAGGTCCCTGTGAGGCCGGCTAGAGGGGAGGGGTGAATAGCCCTGCCAATCGGATTAACACTTTCTTTTGTTTTCTTTCTTAGCAAAGATAAACACAAGTTAGTTGAATAGGAAATAATTAAACATAAGATAAAATAAAGAAGAGATACACAACTTTTACTTGATTACAACCGGGAAGATTGTTAAACTATAACAAATATCAGCTCACTAGAAGTTCTCATTTGATGAAGGCGAAGTAGCCTATTACAGACGATGACAGCATAGAATTACAAAGAAGAATGAAAGAATTGAAAGTACAGAGTTTGTAAACTAGTGTTGTATGGAATGAAGAGGACTAGGGCTCCACTATGGCACCTTATCCGCTTTGCAAAGACTTCACAATGGCTTCATGATAAGTCTCTTATCCATGCTTGTGCGCTTGAATTGGTCCAAGAGCTTGGAATGTTGTTGATGTGGACCCAAATTCTATCCCCATTGCAATGTCTCTGAAAGGGTACCTCTGCTAGCCCAAGCTAGTTCAGGCACCTACTGCCTGGGCACCTGGAGAAGTCAACTTTGTGTTGACTTATCCAACTGCTGCTCTGGTCGCTTGGGTGAATCTCTAGTCATCCAGAGTTAAGCTTACTCGAACAGCCAAATCCAATTCTATCATTCTCCTCAAGTAGACTTCCTTCTCGACTTCTCATCTCTCAGAAGAATCACATGCATTTTTCTTGTTCACCGGTATACTTTTCTGAGGCCCTTTGTCCCTCGGATACACCGAGCCTGTCAACTGGCTTCTTGGCCCATCTTTCTCGTTCATTGCGTCTTCCACTCGACATCCTGTGTTCCTAAGTCTTTGTACTTAGACACAAGGCATCAAATACATAGTGTCTAACTTAACCTGGTTGATTACATCAAAATCAATCCGGAGTACTTACAATACCTTTTGCTCGAGCATCGACAAAAGTATTATTTTTTTTTTTTGTGTGTATTTCAAAATACCTCCCAACAAGTGAGAGATCTCTATAAAGTATCTTTCTGCCTACATAATTTTTTTTATAAAATAAAATAAGTTTATTAATAATTTAAAAATTATTATATAACTTTATTGTAAACACACCAAGTCTATTGCACACTCCGCAATAGTTCGTGATCGAGCCGTATGTTTTGTGGATATGGTGCTGTTATTTTTCTTTAGTCCAATTGTTCTTCCATGCATCCCAAATCTCATCCAATATATGGGATGATCTTGTTCCTTTCCTTCTTCATTTGTATAACAAGTCTTTGTATAGTTTTTGACCGTAATTATTTCATGTTTCTTTAAATCCTACCTTGTGTTCTTGCTCCCAAATATATTTTGTCTACAATAATATCAAGAAAATTAGTATAAAAGGGATTTATATTTTATAATATCAATAATATTCAAATTACTTTAAAAAATTCTCAATAATAATTTTTTTTTAAATCTTAATGTACATGTCTCCATCTAGAACCAAAAGTACGTTAACGGTCTTTAATTTTTTTTGGTTATATAAGTGATACACTATAACCATCAGAAGTAAAATTGCATGAAAAAAATTTATTATTTGAAATAATAAATAAACAATTAGTAGAATTTGCACCATCTAGATTATATATGAAAAAATTGAAGGTCTATAATTTACACCATGACTTCCCACCCTCCACAGCACCACTGATTTCCCATATTCATAAGATAGTATTTATTGCTTTCCTAAACGATGCCTTCATCATTTACTTGTTCAATCAGTACAAGTGAAAACCCAAGGACAGGTACAAAAACTTTTCATGAATGAACTCTCTGTGTCACTTTGTCAAAGTTCTAGAAAGCTACTGCTCAGTTCAACTCATTTCCACATATGCTTTTCATAATCATGATCACATAATGCTTACCACCTTAATTCGTTTCAGCACGAGCATTCATCAAGTCAAAGTTTATTATAGTACATCAAATTACAATGGGATCGTAATGAAGAGTGATCAAGAATTGTCCTTAAAGACTTTACCAATAGTTTGTATCATCTAGCACTTTTCTTAGACTTTTTGGACTAAAGGTTATTTGGCTTGGAAGCATTCCTTCCTTTGTTTGGAAGCATTCTACCTAACATCCTTAAGCACAAGACAAGAAGAAATCTTGATTGTGATCCACCAATAGAATAAACAAATTAGATTTTATATGAACACTATAATTGTTTGTCATTAAATTCAAATAAGCAATTAATTTCTTTCTTTACAGTCTGAAGTTAAAGTTAGCTTCTTCTTCACTTTCAGAGAAGCTAAACATCCACGCGGCCGCTCATGGCCGTTTGGCCGCTCGGCCGCTCGGCCGCCCGACCACCCACAATTGCTCAGCCCGAGTTGCTTGACCCCCGACTACCCACGGTTGCCCGGCCAAGGCTACCCAGCCGCCCATGCCTGCTCAACCGACCACGCCTTCCTGGCCACACAAACAAGGCTTAGCTCGTAGTCAACCAAGGGTGAGAGTGCTTTGATAACAATTTAATAGTATCCTTGGAACCTTCAAAAATGTTCCTGAGCCAAAGAAAGGCTAGGGCAATTGTGGGTCCAAAAGTGTGCTTTTCTAAATGATACCGTCGCTAAAACAAGTTCTCGATGACTGTGAGCTCAGCCCAGGGTTTGAGTGTTTTAGCAATGGAATTAATTGTAGACAGATCCAGGGTTTGATTGTTTTAGTGATGAAATTAATTGTCGTTACTAAATCAGAGACGATTAGTTCCAATTATTCTTGCACAATCAAAGGATCCTAAGCAAAGCTCTTGCCAACATAAACAAGAAAACTAGAGTTACTTGGCTGTCACAACACTGAGATTCTACCATTTAAAACACTTGAAGCCTTGTTAGAACATGACCATGATGAAGGTCCTCTGCATTTTGTAAATCCGACTTACTTATTAATCAAAACCCAACAAGACTTT
The DNA here is from genome assembly GCF_018446385.1 of Zingiber officinale. Taxonomy (NCBI): domain Eukaryota; kingdom Viridiplantae; phylum Streptophyta; class Magnoliopsida; order Zingiberales; family Zingiberaceae; genus Zingiber; species Zingiber officinale. The sequence continues at coordinate 103,760,520 of NC_055999.1, read as the reverse complement.
AAACTAAAAATCATAAGAGAAAATCCTACTTAAAAATTGGGAAAGTTATTGTAAATCAAACATTATTAATTCTGACATCACTATCAAGGCACAAGAATTATGCTATATCAATTAGGAAAGATAAGAATGTAAAATGCATATTAATCAATTATTAACTCTTGGTGCTATATGATGATCTGAATTTAGATATAAAGGTCATGCTTTCATTATAAATAAAGGAGCTGAACAAAAGAGAGAATAATATAGAATGATATTTGATTATAAATGTCTCAATGATAATTGTTATGAAGACAAGTATAAGATACCAGATAAAAATCAACTTCTAAATAAAATCCAAAACTCAAAAATATATTCCAAATTTGATATGAAATCAGAGTTTTGACAAGTTAAAATACATTCAGAATCTATAGAATGGACTGCATTGTTTTCTTAATGTCACTTTAAATGGTTAGTAATGTCATTTGGACTAAAGCTAGGTAGCTTCTCAAATCTTGAAAGATGGATGATATATTCAGAAGAATATCTTCTTTTACTTGTATCTATATAGATGATGTCATAGTATTCTCCAAAACAAAGGAAGAATACTATATACATCTACATATTATTTAAACTTATTTGATAAACATGGGCTAATAGTTTCTAGAAAGAAAATGAAACTAGCTACCAAACATATATATTTTCTTAGAACATAGCTTGGACAAGGAAAAATATATCTCTTCAGGCTCCTATTTCTACCAAGATACTTGAGTTTCTTGATAAAATGAAAGATCTTTTAATTAGATCTTTTCTTAGACTTTTAAAATATACAAGACCATATCTAGAGATACTTTAGCCAACAGCATTAACTCTAGTAAAACATTTTCCAGTACTTATTTTATCCTTGTATCCTAACTATTTAGTTATAAAAACAGATAGCTGTGAATCAGACTAGAGTGGAGCTTTATTTAGAAATTTTTTTAAATATGATCCTAGGATGTTGTAGGATGGGTGAAATGGAGGGGAGCATCGAGTGTTTTATGTGACCGTAAAGTACCTCTTAAACTTAAAGGTAAGTTCTATAAAACAGCAGTTAGACCTGCTATGTTATATGGAGCTGAATGTTGGGTTATGACTCGAGCACATGAGCAGAAGATGAGAGTTGCAGAGATGAGGATGTTAAGGTGGATGTGTGGACATACGAGGATGGACAAAATAAGAAATGAGAGCATTAGAGAGAAAGTAGGAGTTGCATCTATTGAGGAAAAACTCAGAGAGACACGTTTAAAATGGTACGGACATGTACTTAGACGACCAATAAATGCTCCAGTTAAGCGATGTGAAACTATGATAAACATGCATATAAAACGAGGAAGAGGAAGACCAAAAAAGACTTGGTTAGCAACAATAAAACAAGATAAAATTTATTTAAATATAGATGATGATATAATAGGAGATAGAGCTCAATGGCGTAAAAGGATTCATACAGCCGACCCCACTTAGTGGGAAAATGCTTGGTTGTTGTTGTATGATCCTAGGATGTTTGAATCCTTATATCGTTATGCATCTGGAAAATGCAAAGAAAAAGGACATCTTATGTCCTTATATTATGAAATTTTAACTTTTATTTACTATCTTCAATCTTTTTTGTTATTTATTTGTAGCAGAGTAGAAATCACAATAAGAATTAATTATGAAGCTATAGTTAAGTATAGTAGGCAAACAAAATGAACCATAAAAGGATTAAGTTCTAAACTATGGATTAAGTTTATTGATACAATTATCAATAGAGGATTAAAATATATAAAAGGAACCAATAATTTTCTAACTGATACATTATCCATACTTTTGCATTAAGATTATATGTTTCATATATAGAAATCCTTATACTTAGACAAAAATAGACCGTCAAAAGAAAGTAATAACTTATGTTTCATATACAGAAATACTTATACTTTGACATCGCCGCCCCTCTTTCCCCACGCTCAATTACGTGCCTCACCGGCGACGTCGTGTGCCACTGCCGCCGCCACCACCGTCCCTCCCTTGTGACCTCCCTATAGCTACCTCCTTCACTGTGTCCCTTCCTCCCCGTGTGCTGTGGTACTGTTTTGCCATGCGACCGACCCATCATCGCCCTCTGTCGCGAGAAGTTGACACCGGCATCATTTCTCCCACCCCTATGTCCTTCACTCCTCCTCTCGACGAGAGATCGAAGAGCTATCGAGGCATGAACGTCGGTGCCACCTCGCTGCCTCGCAACCTGGTGGCTGCATGCACACGATCTATTGCACGCCCTTAACGCCACTGCTGCTCGCCGAACACCGGTGACCGGCCCTTCATCATCCAGCCGTGTGAAGCCGCCGCTACCTACTACTCGACCACTTGCCGTTGAGAGTCCAATGTAGGAAAAAAAAATGCAATTTCGCGCGATAAAGGTAAATTGATTAAGTCGGGATTAAATTACTCTGTATTTGGTTTAAACGTAGATTTAATTAATGATAATCAGGATTTAAGGTATGGTTTAATTCATGAATATTAGAAGTAATAAGGTGAGATGAAAGTAATTAATTGCTATGTTTGAGTACCTAGCTAATTAAATTATTTGATGTAATTAGATAATTACCTTAATTTTGCGCTAATTAGATTGGTAATCCATTTAATAATTGATTGAAGAATAATGAATGAAATGGATAATCGATTAAATATCAATTAAGAGTTAACTAAGTTAGTTTAAATTGTTGGTGCAGGAAGCATCCGACGATCGAACCTAAGTTTTGATAACGGCAAAGAGATTCAAAGTTAAGATTCTCTGTTATCTAACATGTTGAATGAGTATTTCAGGAAAGTCCTAACTGCGGTTAGGCAGGTGAAAACCCTAGGGGGTGGTAAACCTAGGTCCTAGGGGGTGGTAACCCTAGGTGGAGAAAAGTCCTAGCTGCGGTTAGGCAAAGGGAAAACCCTAGGAGGTGGTAACCCTAGGTTATAGGGGGTGGTAACCCTATGCGGAAAGTCTTGGCAGGTCGATGGCTTCAGGCAAAAGTCCCAGGGTTACCCTAGGTGGAAAGTCCTGGTGTCGCGAACCAGGTGAAAGACTAGACTAGCCGGGGAAGCGGATGTCCAGCAGAAAGTCCGGAAGCATCGAGTGCTGAGCAAAAGTCCAGTCGATCTGGAGGATCGACTGGCAACAGGTAAAGCTCCTGAGTGGAGTAGGTGAGGCGCGTTCCCCGTAGAACAGGAGGCGTCGGGTCGACCTAGGGTTTCCGGTCGAAACCCGAAGTCAGACGTCCGGAGACTGCCTATACTTCATTTATCATGTTTATTGTGCTAACTTTGTGTTGCAGGATATTGTTTGGGACTAACGTATCTTGCGGTGCAAAGGAGCAACCTAAAGCCTCGGATGAGCGAGGCGCCTCCATGGAGCTTGGAGGCGCCTCGGGTGCAAAAGCTGAGCTGGCTGCGAAAGTTCATCGAAGGCGCCTTGAAGGGAGTATAAGGCGCCTTGGAAGGCGCCTTGAGCAGGGTATAAGGCGCCTCCAAGGGATGAGGTTCGACAGTTCAGATCTGATCCACGTGGAAGACTAGGCAGCATGGAGGCGCCTTGAACAGCCTTCAAGGCGCCTTGAACACCCTTTATAAGGGGGTTTCGACCAACATCTCAATGAATCAAGTTCTAAGCTTTCCTTCTTCAATGTGCTGCTAACAAAGTCATTCTGAAGTGCTGTTGCAACATTCCGACGACCCGGAGCTTCGTTTTTCTCTTCTTTAAGTTGTCGGTACAAAGTTATTCTAATTGCTGTTACATTTTGTAATCTGTAATTCTTATCGAGCTTATAGTTGTTGCCCACCGGAAGCGATCAAGGATCGCGGGCCTTCGAGTAGGAGTCGCCTTAGGCTCCGAACGAAGTAAATCCCTTTGTGTCTTTGTGTTTATTTTATTCCGCTGCATTTTAATTACTCCGATAGTTTTCCGATAATCGAACAAATAGCCACGAGCGCTATTCACCCCCCCCCTCTCTAGCGCGTCTCGATCCAACAATTGGTATCAGAGCGGGGTCGCTTTGAACTGGTGCAACCACCATTCCAGCTTTTTCGTGGCTTTGTCGTTTATATAGGTTAAAAATATAACCTTACGCCTTTCGTTTTTTTTTCCTCCAAAACTGTTTTTGAAAAATTAATTTTCATCTTTTCACCATTGGTTGGAATTAGCGAAATAGTGCATTTTCAAAAATTTGTAGTAATATTTTTTTAATATTATTTTAATAATATTTTATTATTTTTTTCTCAAAATTCCTGAATTACTATTTTTATTTCTCTCCCGCACTACTAATCCAAGACTAAGTCTTGGAACAAGTTTTATTATGTTTATTTTGCGAGATCGTCTTTTTAAAAATGACCCATCAAGAAGGCTACAACACTGCTCGCCCACCGCTCTTCTCCGGAGATGATTTCGGAGATTGGAAGGGTCGGATGGAGGCGTATCTCCAGACTCACTTTGAAGTCTGGATGATCGTCAAAACCGGGCTTCAACTGCCAACTGACAGCGCCGGCAAGCCACTACCGTACAAGAACTGGGATGCAAACCTTATCAAAAAGGTAGAAGCAAACGCAAAAGCAACGTATACACTTCAGTGTGGTTTAACGAATAAGGAGCTGAATCGCGCCGGCCCATTTTCAAGCGCTAAGGAGCTGTGGGAGAATCTGATTGAGCTACACGAAGGTATTCTTGATACGAAAATAGGTAAGCATGTTTTAATAAATAAATTATTTGAGCAGACTAATACTATTCCGACCGAGGAAGGTGTTGCGTTATTTGCAGGAACAAGCAAGACGAAGAAAGCACTGAAGGCAACATGGTCCGAGTCATCAGATGAATCCGAATCGGACGAAGAAGAGCAAACGAGCCTTCTCGCTCTACCAGTACTAGCGAACATTATCGACACCGAGTCTGAGTTCGAATCCGAAATGGAGAGCGAGTCAGAAACAGAGTCTGAGCGAAGCCACGAATCCACATTCGTTTCCGAAGGACCTAACCCCACTGTAAGTGCCTTACTCGCCAAAACCCAATTAGACGATTTAAAAAATATAGTCCCTTACTTGCTAAAAAAGTTGGCTAAATCCAACGTCCGGGTTAAGTCGCTCCAAAAGGAGGTAACAACCCTTAAGGAAGCGACTGACTCGAGTTCTTTAACTGAGTCAGTTCAAATTGAAAGTTCAACTCAAGTCCAACAACTTGAGGAAGAAAATTCCAATCTGAAAGCTCAAATTAAAGAACTCAAGAACACATTGGAACGGTTCACCTTGGGTTCCAAGAATCTGGATCTGATTCTTGGAAAACAGCGAGCCGTTTACAACAAAGCCGGACTTGGATTTAAGACCAAAACGAAATACAAATCGTATTTATCATTAGTTAATAGAAATAATATAAAGGTAGTCCAAGCATGGGTACCTACGTCCAACTTGGTCAATCAAGTTGGACTTGGTCAATATTGGGTCCCGAAGGATCAAATACACTACCTCGATAGACCATATCGAGGCTATGATCCAGGGGAGCAAAAAGAAAAATAATCTTAAAAATTTTAAAAAAATTAATTAAAAATTCGAAATTAAATTCAAAAATTCAAAATTTGAAATTCAAAATTAAATTTAAAATTCGAAACTAAATTCAAAATTCAAAAATCAAAATCAAATTAAAAATTTGAAATTAAATCATAGATGGAGGATCCAGAATAGCTGGCACCCCCCACTGAACTACCCGACAGGGTAACTGAACTTAATCTACCCGAAATGGGTAAAACAAGAGTATATTACCCGGCAGGGTAATTAAGGTTAGATTAAAATGGCTAGGTTTAACTTGATCCACAGTACTGGTGAAATTTTTGGATGATAGTACGTTAGGGAAGCTTGTCTAGGAAGATATGGCTTCGACCTGGTGCATTTGGCCAAGTGGAACTGACCGAAGCTACCCTTAAATGGATCCTAACTAGTTAGACCAAGGTTTAGTATTAAGTTCAATGGGTAGGACTATTTGGAAAACATCGAAAGCATGGTTACTTTAATGAGTTCCTTGTGACTCACCATAGCTCAGAAGTTTATCCAAAGAATGCTTACTTGTTGAACCCAAAGCTAAACCTGAATCTAACACAAAGTTAAACCAAACCCTTAAATTGAACCTCAATTCATCTCACCAAAATTATAGGATTCCCTGATTGAAAATTTAGATCGAGTGAGATGACTAAGTAATTAAACTCAAACTGATAATTAAATCAATTCAAAATTAATTTCAAAATTATTTAAAAATCTTTTCAAAATTCAATTTCACAATTATTCTTTCAAAATTATTTAAAAATCAATTTCAAAATTATTTAAAATTCTTTCAAAATTCTGAAAATAATTTCAAAATTATTTAAAAATCTTTACAAAACTAAATTTCAAAATAATTTCAAAATCTTTTCAAAACTTAATTTCAAAATCATTTTAAAATCTTTACAAAACTTAATTTCAAAATTAATTTCAAAATTATTTCAAAATCTTTTCAAAACTTAATTTCAAAATTATTTCAAAATCTTTACAAAACTAAATTTCAAAATAATTTCAAAATCTTTTCAAAACTTAATTTCAAAATCATTTTAAAATCTTTACAAAACTTAATTTCAAAATTAATTTCAAAAATTAATTTCAAAATTATTTCAAAATCTTTACAAAACTAAATTTCAAAATTTATTTCAAAATCTTTTCAAAACTTAATTTCAAAATCTTTTCACAAATTAATTTCAAAATTATTTCAAAATCTTTACAAAACTAAATTTCAAAATTATTTCAAAATCTTTTCAAAATTTCAAAATTATTTCAAAATCTTTTCAAAAACTTAATCCTCTGAAAAATACTTGAAAAACTTATTCAAAATCCTTTGAAAAATACTTGAAAAACTAGTTTCAAAATCCTTTGAAAAATATTTGAAAAACTAGTTTCAAAATCCTTTGAAAAATACTTGAAAAACTTTTTCAAAATCCTTTGGAAAATATTTGAAAAACTAGTTTCAAAATCCTTTGAAAAATACTTGAAAAACGTTTTCAAAATCCTTTGAAAAATATTTGAAAAACTAGTTTCAAAATCCTTTGAAAAATACTTGAAAAGCCTATTCAAAAATCTTTGAAAAATCTTTGGAAAACTAATTTCAAAATCCTTTAAAAAATACTTGAAAATCTTGCTCCCCTAAATTTACGAGACTTACAAGAATATGGAATTAGCCCTGAAGGAAATGGAGATTTGAAGCTTGAGCATGCTCATACTTTAGGGCTCTGATACCTGAACAAAACAATCTGGATAACTTAAAATCTATTTAACCTCATGCTTGGACTTAAGAACCAACTAAAATAAATAACCTAAATTAAACATTTAGTCACTCCCTCTTTGTCCAAAATATATATATATATATATATATATATAAATAACAAATTCTTACTCCTATCTTTTCAAAATTAAGTTTTAACGCTAAGTACCTTTTAAACTGAACCTACATTCTCAAAATTCATTATTTGCAAAAGGCTTAGCTAAAGTGACTCATATAGCAACCTTCAAACTTTCTCAAACTTAGCCACCTTATAAATTTTAACTCTAAATGCTAAAATACTTTTCTAAGTTAAAAAGTATTAAAAAGCATATTTCTTTACTTGCAAAATTTAACTCATGGCTTTCAAAAGACTTTTGCTAAGTAAATTGAGACTTCAAATTTCTTTACAAACAATTTGGCTCCAAAATTTTAAAAAAAAAAAAATCTAGCTAAGTTTTTCTAACTTTAGTTAGGTATGTCTTTCTAAAAACAACCAAGTCTCAAAAGTGGCTAAAGGCATCATTCGAAATCATCCATATATTAGCCTTTTAAACTTAGGTGAAAAATATTTCGTTTAACTAAGTTTCACAAGCCTTCTTCTACCTTCTCTCAAAAAGATTGTTTTCTTAAAATCTTAAAACTTGCTTTCAACTGATTTTTGATATATGGCAAAGGGGGAGAGTAGAAGAAAATTCATAGAATTAAAGAAAATTAAAAGAAATTCAAATTTTAAAAAGTGAGCTTTTATTAAGGGGGAGTCTTTATATTAAGGGAGAGCTCTGCACTTAATTTAGCTCTGCACTTAACTATAATTATGCTTGTATTTTCATGCTTATCTTTTAATGGCATTATTTTCTTAACTTTGAATTTTTGTTGCCATAATCAAAAAGGGGGAGATTGTTGGTGCAGGAAGCATCCGACGATCGAACCTAAGTTTTGATAATGGCAAAGGGATTCAAAGTTAAGATTCTCTGTTATCTAACATGTTGAATGAGTATTTCAGGAAAGTCCTAACTGCGGTTAGGCAGGTGAAAACCCTAGGGGGTGGTAACCCTAGGTCCTAGGGGGTGGTAACCCTAGGTGGAGAAAAGTCCTAGCTGCGGTTAGGCAAAGGGAAAACCCTAGGGGGTGGTAACCCTAGGTCATAGGGGGTGGTAACCCTATGCGGAAAGTCTTGGCAGGTCGATGGCTTCAGGCAAAAGTCCTAGGGGGTGGTAACCCTAGGTGGAAAGTCCTGGTGTCGCGAACCAGGTGAAAGACTGGACTAGCCGGGGAAGCGGATGTCCAGCAGAAAGTCCGGAAGCATCGAGTGCTGAGCAAAAGTCCAGTCGATCTGGAGGATCGACTGGCAACAGGTAAATCTCCTGAGTGGAGTAGGTGAGGACGCGTTCCCCGTAGAGGGAACAGTAGGCGTCGGGTCGACCTAGGGTTTCCGGTCGAAAACCCGAAGTCAGACTCCGGAGACTGTCTATACTTCATTTATCATGTTTATTGTGCTAACTTTGTGTTGCAGGATATTGTTTGGGACTAACGTATCTTGCAGGTGCAAAGGAGCAACCTAAAGCCTCGGATGAACAGTGTCCGAGGCGCCTCCATGGAGCTTGGAGGCGCCTCGGGTGCAAAAGCTGAGCTGGCTGCGAAAGTTCATCGAAGGCGCCTTGAAGGGAGTATAAGGCGCCTTGGAAGGCGCCTTGAGCAGGGTATAAGGCGCCTCCAAGGGATGAGGTTCGACCAGTTCAGATCTGATCCACGTGGAAGACTAGGCAGCATGGAGGCGCCTTGAACACCCTTTATAAGGGGGTTTCGACCAGCATCTCAATGAATCAAGTTCTGAGCTTTCCTTCTTCAACGTGCTGTTAACAAAGTCATTCTGAAGTGCTGTTGCAACATTCCGACGACCCGGAGCTTCGTTTTTCTCTTCTTTAAGTTGTCGGTACAAAGTTATTCTAATTGCTGTTACATTTTGTAATCTGTAATTCTTATCGAGCTTATAGTTGTTGCCCACCGGAAGCGATCAAGGATCGCGGGCCTTCGAGTAGGAGTCGCCTTAGGCTCCGAACGAAGTAAATCCCTTTGTGTCTTTGTGTTTATTTTATTCCGCTGCATTTTAATTACTCCGATAGTTTTCCGATAATCGAACAAATAGCCACGAGCGCTATTCCCCCCCCCCCCCCCCCCCCTCTAGCGCATCTCGATCCAACATAATTAACTTGGTAGATAACGGAATTGTTAATCAAATTACTCTAATACTTAGATTGACTATGTATCCTATATTTATAGGATTCAAGCTTGATGCGACCTCTCGGACTTGAAGATGATTGAGATAATTTACATTTGAGGTATATAGTTCTTCCTTGACCTCCATAGTTTCATTCATCTTAATGTATAATTATTTATTGTGATATATTGATTAGACGATAATTATTTTCTTACCTTGACTCTACTCTAGATCGGTTCCTAAGGTTGGTACTTTATCACTTGTCTTTACATTAAGTCTATTTGATATCTGTGTAGTCTTATTGTTATTCATGCTTGATTATTTATATACGTATGATATCATTAGACTTTGGTGTAGATAACAGAGTCTACTCTTAGATGTGATTGTTTATTCTCTACTTATCATTACATTATGTATATCATGTCGATCATTGTCTCCCATTTATGATTGAAAAAGTCTTCAGCAACCATTGTTATAATATATCTATTAGTATCAGTCCTAAGAGTCAATTATGAGATAATTGATAAGGGGCATATTGTATCATATTTTATTAGTAAAAGGTAATGTTTATGATTATTATATTTACTTCAGATATGTGTCAGTTGAATAAGTATAATAATGTCCTAGGATAGTATATTCTAGTCTATAACATATCAAATTGTTGAATTAATAGTGGAAGACTATATATATATATATATATATATATATATATATAATATTACTCTTAACTATTCCTAGTTAAGTATTAATAAACAAGGGTTATATTAATGAGTTAAGATTAACATGTAGGTCAACTGATGATTTAATCTCACAAGTTATGAATATAAGATATCAAATTGACACATAAGTATATATTAGAGAATATGTACTAAATTGACCCGCTATGAAAATATTTCATACATCATTATATGAGTGTTATAAATATTCTCATAGTGACTATTAGTATAAATAGTCTTTAAACCTAAAGTAACTATAGTTTCCTACATAAGATGTTGTATATTTGATATCAACAAACGTCACCTATAACAAGGTGAACTATAAATTCTATCACTTGGTATGTAATAAGTTATACAGAAGGATGTAAGTAATGTAGATGAGATCTATCCCTTCCATATGATGGAAGTGATATCTGTAGGCCCCTTGATTAAGTAAGACTATTAAAATATATTGTCATGCTCAAATAAGTCAATATAAGATATTGAGCTCATTTGGTTAAGTGAGTCTACTTAGATATCAGGAAACATAAAGATTGATAAGAGGATGACACAGTCTACACCTCATGGATCAATTTAGATATCGAGAATAGAAAGATTGAGTTATACAAGATAATATACAGAAACAGGTTAGGTTGGATCTCAACATTCTCATCACTTGGGTAGCAATGATGCATTACTAGATGCCGCTCATTGCTTGTGTATCTAAAATGATTTTAGAAACAATACCAATGTTACGAGAATATATTGGGTTACACACAAAGAACATGTTGATTTAGAGATGAGTTTATTTTAGTTTGACTAAACTATGATGGACCCTAAGATTATAAGGTTAAGTCTAATCTAAATTAGACTTATTGAGTTAAACTCAAATGAATCCAACTATTAGATTATTGAATTAAGTCTAATCCGAATTAGACTCATTGGATTAGACTCAACCACTAAAGAGAATTAATGTCCATTAATAGAGATTAATGTGGCATTAATGAAAAGGAGACCAAAAGATAAAAATCTTTTATATTCGTTGGATGAGTGCAAAAAACTAATTTGCAATACATTTTCGGTGAAAAATGTTATTTAGTCTTCATCTTCTTCTTCTCTTGGCCGAACCATCCAAATTACTAGCACACCGAAGATGGTTCTTCTCTGAAATTGAGTTCGTATGATGAACGTGGAACGTGTTCGTGTGGACATCGAAAAGGCGCGACAATTCTAATCGTGTCGAGATCTGTCGAATCAAAGTTGTTGCCAAGATTGTACCGTTCACACAATAAAGGTAGTTATTCTATCAAACTTTGTATACTATAATTGCATGGATATCTATAGGAATCAGTTTAAATACTGCATTTATATATTATTTTTTATAGAAGATCGCTACACTGTCGACCATTATCTCCCATTTATGGTTGAGAAAATCGTCAGCGACCATTGTTATATCCTTTCAATCATTGTCTCTCGTTCATAGTTGAGAGAATCATCAGCGATCATGCATGATACATTCAATTGCCCATGAGACATTCGTGGTAGCGTGCTATCACCTGTAGTCCATAGCTAGATAGCTACACGTCTTGTCTGCCTAATAAACTAGGTAGTAGTAGTGTGTATTATCACCCGCAGACAATGACATATATGTGTTATGACTGCTCATTGGACCAGATGGTGGTAGTGTGTACGCCTGCAGTTAGTAGCTGAGGAGCTAGATAACTGCCTCATTCTATCTACCCACTAAACCAAATAGTGGTTGTGTATTTTGTCACTTGCAGATAGTGGATACCTTGATTGCCTATGAAACTCATTCGTGGTAGCATGTTGTTGCGTGTAGTCAGGATTTGTTATATACTTGTTATGTGTTGAGTTTATGCAGATGGTTTTTGTATGTACTATATATACTCTCAATTTATTGGCTATACCTGGTGGAGCAGGTTAGTAAAGGGTTATGTTATTATTTATGGTTTGATTAGTAGATGATTTTATGTTGGTGCTCTTACTTTTATAGTAAGTATTATTATCTGAGACTTCTTTCTTTTGATCTCCTTATATTTATTATCATGCACTATCTTCATATACCCACTGAGTATTTTGTACTCACTATCTTTTATTTTTCTTTCACCTCCAGAAAAACAGTTAGAATATGTGTTGTATCGCTCAGAGGTCTTGGTTGTCAGCCTCACTTGAGTTGGATTCTTCTTTTGAAGTTAATTTATTTCTTGTTTTGTGTCACTGTTTATTATTTTCTTTCCCTCGTCAAATTGTTGAAGTTTTGTTATAATATTATAACTGTTATCTTGTGTAGTTTAGCATGATCACATGTATATGCATACATATACACATCAATTTTTATGAGTTTAGTGATTTTATATTGTATTGATGTTTGTGTTGGTTTGAATTGGTTTAGTATCGATTATTTCCTATATTATCATTAAAGGGTATCATCCGATTTGATGGACAAGTATACCATCGGAGTGTGACAAATACACACTCTAACTATTTTATAACAACGATGAAAAAATAGGTTGGTAAAAAAATTTCTTACTATGCTATATTTTTAGATATCCCAATAGGAAGTTATCCTAATCTAGATGAAGTGAAAATAGTCATCACAAACTGTGAAACCCCTTCTTATAGAGGGTTTTATTCTTTAGAAGAAGCTTTCGACATAGTTAGGGCTAAATTAAGCCCTAATTTGTTCATCAACACTTTACTTTGGTGAGTTACTTCTTGCACAATTTGCAAGGACACCACAAAGGCTAATGGATTATCAATCACTTGAAATCCATATGACCAAGGCTAAAAAAGCTTTGGGAAGCATCTTTTTGGGGCAGAAAAAATCTATCAGAAGATATTTCAACACATTCGAACTCTTAGGAAAATTCTACTTTTCAGTACTTTGTAGAATTAAGTGAATCCCTTAAATGGTTTCATGACCATCCCACTTTTGGTATTTCTATTGTCTACTGTTTACGGAGAAGAATATAAACTATAAACTAAAATGCTTAGAGGTCTTTCTTCAATGTTCTGTTTGAGACACATTAGCACCAAGATGTAGGTGTCAACTCTTTTATTCTTTTCGAAGAGCTAGTATCCATTTTGAAAAATTAGAACAAAAAAAAATATAGAGGAAAATTCATTACACCCTTTATCTTAATCAACTTCGCGCTTCTACAACAATTATGGATCTATTATCTGGATTTGATACCAGCATTTCCTTATAAACATGGCCTTATCATCCAATATGTCCGGGAAGAACAAGAAAATTTTATACTTTGTTTATTTGGCAATTCTCCTCCCAAGTGGATTAAATTAAAAATTGAATTAATCAGACATGTCATCAAGATAGATGTTAGATATATGTGAATGGAAAAAAAGTGGAAAAGATATAGAGCTCAATTATGAATGAAACTTTAGTCGCATATTGGGAGCTTCAAGGCAAGTTAGTTGATTTATATTAATTCATATACTTTGATGATGTGAACAAATGCAAGAGGAGAGACTATCTCTCACGCGTGGGTGCGCAAAGGAGTGTAAATCCAGGGCCCGGATTACACTGAACCAAGTTGGCTCGTGTGCGAGCATGACCTGCACACGCCGAATGTCGGACTAGTCGGAGCAAAATTTGTACCATGTGTCGTTGATATGAACTCCTATATAAGGAGGTTGCAATCATAGGGGAAAAGATTACATATAAAAAAAGCAGCAGAAGCTCTCCACCTATGCCCCTCTCTTTGTCGTGCAATTTTTACTCGTCGGAGTGCTCGTGATAGCAAACGGATAACACTCAGTTCGTCGTGATCACTTGTGCTTGGTGGAAATCACGGTTAGCCATTGTATCCTGGGAAATAGACGATCCGAGAAAGCCTCGAAGCACACCTGAAGATGGGACGAATCTATTTCAAGGAAACTACGTTTATCACAACCCTCGGTTCACTTAGTGCACTCACCCAGTCAAGTTCTAAGCTTCATTCGCTCGGTTAAGTTCTATGCTTCACCCACCCGGTCGATTCGCTCGGTCAAAGGCTCACTAGCCTGGTTGCTTCATCCGCCCGGCCAGCCTCTACACACAGCTAGTCTCAAGCTCAACTTCGACTTGGCCGACCGCATTCGTTCGGCCACCATTTTGCTCGTTCGGTCACCCTGCTACACTACCCGACTGGCCACTTGGCTACTTTGCTCGCATGACTGCACGTTCACTTGGTCGCCTGGCTCTCCCGTTCGGCCTCTCTGCCAGGATGACCTCCAGCTCTCTCGACAGCTAACTCGCTCGTTCGGCCTCTTTGCCTAGACGACCTCTAGCTCGCTCGGTAGCTAACTCGCTCGCTTGGCCTTTCAACCCGAACGACCTCCAACTTGCTCGGCAGAAGCTCGATCGACCTCTCCACCCGTCCGACCGCAATCTCACTCGTGCTCTTGGCTTGTTCGGCTACACTACCTGATCGGACTTTCAGTTTGATCAGTAACTCGGTCGGCCTTGCTACCTAGTTGGCTACTAAACTCGACTGGCCCTTTAGTCCGCTCGGACTTTGCTGCGCGGATGCTCTGCTTGCTTAGCCACTCCGCGGACAACAATTAGAAAAAATCAGTCCCTGCTAGCAGCCTGAGATTATCAGCTTAGGTCATCTTGACAAATAAGTTAAATTTAATTTCGTGTAATTTACATTTGACAAAGTCCCAAATATCTCCGGCAACAGATTATTTTGTCCAACAATCTTGAAACAGATTCGCTTCTGTTGAGATGACCACATAACATAGTGTTGAGGTGCAACAGACTTAACACATGAAGGTCCTCTGCCCCGATTGAAACTGTGTCAATCAATCATGGGAAAAAGCCAGAGAAGTTCAGTGGACTGAACTTCAAGAGGTGGCAGCAGAAGATGCTCTTCTACTTGACCATGCTCAATTTGGCCCGGTTCTTGACCGAGGACCCTCCTAAGCGAGTTGAGGATGCTGATGCATAGACCATCAATGTAGTGGAGGCATGGACTCATTCTGAGTTCTTTTGCCAAAACTACATCATCAACTGCTTTGCCAACTCGTTCTATGCTGTGTATAGCATGAAGAGAATGACTAAGGAGTTGTGGAAGTCCCTGGACAAGAAATATAAGACGAAGAATGCAGGGGCCAAGAAGTTCATCGTGGGTCAATTCTTGGACTATAAGATGGTTGACTCTAAGACAGTGATCAGCCAAGTCCAGGAGCTTTAGGTGATCTTGCACTAAATCCACTCAGAAGGGATGGTTCCGAGTGAAAACTTCCAAGTGGCTGCTATCATTGAGAAGCTGCCTCCTGGCTGGAAGGACTTCAAGAACTACCTAAAGCATAAGTGGAAAGAGATGAATGTGGAGGAACTCATTGTTAAACTTTGCATCAAAGAAGACAACAAGAGTTCAGAGAGGAAGCTGTTCTCTCGGGCTACTGTGAAAGCCAACGTGGTCGAGCACGGTCAAAACTCGAAACGGAAGAACCCCAAGTCTTCCAAGATGGGACCCAGAGGAGGCATAAGCAAAAAGTTCTCTGGGAAGTGCTTCAATTGTGACCGAGTGGGTCACAAATCTTCGAAGTGCAGAAAGCCAAAGAAGAAGCAGGAGACCAACCTGAATGAGGGACCAGAAATAGACGACCTCTCGCAGTGGTCTTAGAACTGAACCTGGTCGGTTCAAACCCGCGACAATGGTGGATCGATACTGGAGCCACCAGACATCTGTGTTGTAACAAGGAGTTGCTCCACAAGTTCGAAGAAGTTAATAGAGACAAGCTATTCATGGGGACCTCAGCAACCTCAGATATCATGGGCTAAGGAAAAGTGGTGCTGAAGATGACCTTGGGCAAGGACCTCACTCTAAACAATGTGTTATATGTTCCGGAGATTTGGAAGAATCTAGTGTCCGGATCACTGTTAAACAAGTATGCCTTTCGCATTATTTTTGAGTCAGACAGAGTTGTATTGTTTAAGAATGGAATGTTCGTAGAAAGAAGCTATGTATCTGATGGGTAGTTTAAGCTCAATGTAATGGCGATTAGGCCTAAGATAAATAAAAATAAAAGCTCTTCCACTTAGATGCTTGAGTCTTCATTTTTGTAGCATGGTAGACTAGGATATGTTAACTACGATGTGTCGTGTAGATTAATAAATATGCAAAGCATACATGCATTCCACCTTGACCCGAAACACAAGTGTGAGATTTGTGTTGAAGCAAAAATGATAAGGTCATCCTTGTTGGAACCCCAAGGTTGTTTTGGTGTGATCAACAAGTTAAGTTAGGTCCTGCGTTGTTTCTAACCTTGTGTCTAAGTGTGCAGGAGCTTAGGAGCACAGGTACTCGAGCGGAAGACGCAGCTAGCGAGAAGGACGGCACGCTGTGCGTCCGAGGGACGAGGTGCTGTGGAAGAGTACACCGGCGGACGAGAAGGAAGTGCGCGTGGTGGTTCCGAGGTACGAAAGCCGGAGCGGAAGATTGCTCGGGGAGCAAGAGACGTAGCTAGCGCGAAGGTCGGCACGGGGTGAGACCGAGGGACGAAGTCTGCGGATGAGTACGCTGGTGGACGAGAAGGGACACGCGGTAATTCCGAGGGACGAGAAGCTGGAGGGAAGCACGCTCGATAAGACCGGAAGATGGGTTCGGGTGAGCCCTATTCCGGATGTCAGAGATCACCCAAGCAAGCGGAGCCGGAGCAGAAAGACCCGGACCAGAGGCGAGCTGAACCAGAGAAGAGAGCACGGACCAAAAGTCAACTGGGTTGACTTTTGGCTTCGGGGCGCCCGGAGCTGTCCGGGGCGCCCGGAACCATCCGGGGCGCCCTGAAGGGACTTTTTCACAGGATCGAGCTTTGACTCGATCCAACCGTTGGGGGATAAATTTTATCCCCCCAGGGCGCCCGGAACCTATCCAGGCGCCCCGACCAAGGCTATAAATATAGCCTTGGTCCAGAAGCTTTTCAACTATCACGATCATTCTATTTCCAAACACTTGTATGCTTTAGTTGTTAAGCTTCTGTTTTCTGTGCCTAAACGTTGTAAGAGGCTTCTCCGCCTGAATCAGTTTTTTTTTTAGCTTAATCTTCCTTGGATTAACAACCACATCGGTTGTAACCAATTAAACATCTAGTGCCTCGTCTTTTCTGTTATGCTTTTATTTATCTGCTTAATTCATTTTACAAGTGTTAGCTTAATCGTTCGAGGAAGGGTTGTTTGTTCTTAATTGACAGGTTATTTACCAACCCTTCTAGCCGGCCCAACGGTCCTACAAGTGATATCAGAGCCGAGTACGCCTCAGAAGGACTAACCGCCGTCTGAAGCAACAATGTCCAGAGCTAGCGACTACCCACCAGCATTCAAGGGGGAGCTTTCTTCATGGAAGCAACAAATGACGGTATTTCTTAACTCTGATATTGGTATTTCCCTAATAATGAAAACGGGTTATGAAGCACCGAAGAACATGAATGGAGAAAGACTCGATCTACCCCTCTGGAACATGAAGCAGCGTGACGAGTCAATGGCAAACGGTCGGGCAGAGTTTCACATTCTAACCGCAATACCAAATGAAGATTTCGATAGAGTTGGCGAATACAACAGCGCAAAAGAACTTTGGGAAAAGTTCTTAAAACTCTACGAAGAACCAACTGAAGCCAAATCCGACTCTTTGATAGACACCGAGCTGCCGACAGAACAGTCTGAGATGGAAGAAATTACCGAGACAGCCCCAACAGCCGAAGTACATCCCGAGAGTGATAAAGGGGGAGAATCTTCAGATAAAAGCAACTCGACAGGGGGAGAATCAACTACCGGAAAGGTAAGTCAGGCATGGACTCAAACCTCTGATCAATTAAATGATTCAATCGAAAAATTGCCTGAAGAGTCTTTCGAATCAGAAATTGAATCATCGAAAGAATTTTTTGAATTAGAAAATCAATTGTCAAACTTGCCTTGCAAATTATTATTAAAAGAATTTTGCAAGTTAGAAATTTTGTCGAAAAACTTTTGTAAATTGCAAAATATTTTTTCGAAAGAATTATGCAAATTAGAAATGATGTCAAAAACTTTCTTCGAATATTTTTTCGAATTACAAATTACTTTCTCGAAAGAGTTTTGCAATTCAGAAAATGAGTCATCGAAAAAGCGTTTCGGATTAAGAAATATATTATTAATAAATTCCTGCAAATTAGAATTTTTAAAAAATTCTTGCAAATTACAAAATATTCTTTCAAACGAATTTTGCACATTGTCGAAAGAATTTTTTATAGCGTCGAAAAATTTTATCAAGTTAGAATCTATGCTATCGAAATATTTTTATGAACTTGAAACTCAAAAAATAATAGAAATTAACATGATACAAATTGTTGCATGTTTAATATTTTTTGCTTTAAATCTGAAAAAGTGTGACTTAAGAATTTCTGATAAATTAAAATGGAAATTTAAACCTTCTGATTAAAGCATAAAACAAATAAATAAATGCATAGAAAATTTCTCTTTATGTTATTAATTCTCTGAAATTTTCTTGCATAAAGCTTTCTGTTTAGAAACTTCTTAATCTTGATGTCGAATGACTTAGAAATTTATCTTGACTTAGAAATATTTCCCTGAAAATTATTGAAATATAGTTTCAAAATTTTTTTTAATGTCAACCCTTATATTTCGTTTGTACCTCATTTTTATTGTGATCAAAGGGGGAGAAGGAAAAGTATAAGTCTAGGGGGAGGTAGAAAAAATTGAAAATTAAAATTTAGAATGTTTGAAATTTAATTTTTTCTATCATGTTGCATGTTATTGCAATAAACTATTTAATTTCATATCTATTGTTGACCCTAGCTTAACTCGGGTTGATCACACCAAAAAGGGGGAGATTGTTGGAACCCCAAGGTTGTTTTGGTGTGATCAACAAGTTAAGTTAGGTCCTGCGTTGTTTCTAACCTTGTGTCTAAGTGTGCAGGAGCTTAGGAGCACAGGTACTCGAGCGGAAGACTAGCGAGAAGGACAAGACTGCGTCCGAGGGACGAGTCTGCGGAAGAGTACACGGACGAGAAGGAAGTGCGCGTGGTGGTTCCGAAGCCGGAGCGGAAGATTGCTCGGGAGCAAGAGCGTAGCTAGCGCGAAGGTCGGCACGGGTGAGACCGAGGGACGAAGTCTGCGGATGAGTACGGTGGTGGACGAGAAGGACAGCGTAAGAGGGACGAGAAGCCGGAGGGAAGCACGCTCGAGAAGACCGGAAGATGGGTTCGGGTGAGCCCTATTCCAGATGTCAGAGATCACCCAAGCAAGCGGAGCCGGAGCAGAAAGACCCGGACCAGAGGTGAGCTGAACCAGAGAAGAGAGCACGGACCAAAAGTCAACTGGGTTGACTTTTGGCTTCGGGGCGCCCGGAACTATCCGGGGCGCCCGGAGCTGTCCGGGGCGCCCGGAGCTGTCCGGGGCGCCCGGAAGGGACTTTTTCACAGGATCGAGCTTTGACTCGATCCAACCGTTGGGGGATAAATTTTATCCCCCCAGGGCGCCCGGAACCCATCCAGGCGCCCCGACCAAGGCTATAAATATAGCCTTGGTCCAGAAGCTTTTCAACTATCACGATCATTCTATTTCCAAACACTTGTATGCTTTAGTTGTTAAGCTTCTATTTTCTGTGCCTAAACGCTGTAAGAGGCTTCTCCGCCTGAAGGAGTTTTTTTTTGAGCTTAATC
This sequence comes from Zingiber officinale, assembly GCF_018446385.1. NCBI lineage: Eukaryota > Viridiplantae > Streptophyta > Magnoliopsida > Zingiberales > Zingiberaceae > Zingiber > Zingiber officinale. The sequence goes on along the minus strand of NC_055999.1, from coordinate 103,740,614 downwards.
TTCCTTGGATTAACAACCACATCGGTTGTAACCAAGTAAACATCTAGTGCCTCGTCTTTTCTGTTATGCTTTTATTTATCTGCTTAATTCATTTTACAAGTGTTAGCTTAATCGTTCGAGGAAGGGTTGTTTGTTCTTAATTGACAGGTTATTTACCAACCCTTCTAGCCGGCCCAACGGTCCTACAATCCTTTCAATATATTGAAAGAAGCAATGAATAGGGGTGTAATTGAGCCGAGCCGAGCCAAACTCTTGAATGTTTGAGCTTGGCTCATTTATAATCGAGCCAAGCTTAAGCTTTATTTACTGAATATATTAATGGCTCAAGAGCTTATTCGAGCTTTTATCGAGCCTAAACAAGCTTAATATATATAAATTATAAATTTAAATATTCATTAAAAACTAAATTATATATTTAGATAAAATTATAATATTCTTATTAAAATTTATAAATTTAATATATTTGTCTATATTTTTCATAAGTAGAGTGTAAAATCTATAAATTCAATATCAAAACTATTATCCTTTTTATTTAAAAGTTGATTCATAAGCTTAATGAACGTGTTCACGAGCTAACGAGCCGAGTATTGTGAAGCTTGAGCTTGGTTTATTTATCTTAATGAGACTCATTAAATGAGCTTTTATTGAATTGAGCTTCGAATAGCTCACGAGTGGCTTGGTCCATTTACATCCATAGCAACGAACCACTCGAGCTAATTCACACTGACGTGTGCGACCTCAATAGTACACCAACATGTGGTGAAAATAAATACTTCATCATTTTTGTAGATGATAACATAAAATACTATTATGTGTATCTTCTCAAAAGTAAGGATGAAGCTATAGAGAAATTTACTCTCTATAAGAATGAGGTTGAAACCCAACTTAATAGAAAGATTAAGGTGGTTCGAAGTGACCGAGATGGTGAATATGTATCATCGTTCCCTGAGTTGTGTGCTGAACATGGGATCAGACACGAAATTATAGCTCCTTATACTCCTCAGCAAAATGGAGTTGCTGAGCGAAAGAATCAAACTCTAAAGGAGATGATGAATACTCTTCTATTGAGCTCTGGATTGCCAGAGTTTATGTGGAGGGAAGCTGTGTTAACAGCTAATTACTTTTTAAATAAGGTGCCTCAGAAGGAAATAGATAAGAGCTCTTATGAGTTATAGAATGAAAGACAACTGTCCTACAAATATTTATGAATGTGAGGGTATCTTGCCAAAGTGTTGATGTCTGATCCGAAAAGGATTAAGATAGGATCAAAGAATATTAATTGCATATTTATTGGATATGCACAGAATAGCAGTGTGTACCGAGTTTTTGTATATGAGTCACAAATACCGGAGATACACAAGAACTCAATAATAGAATCGAGAAATACCTCGTTCTTCGAACATGTGTTTCTATATAAGACCCGAGAAGATGCTAGCTCCTCAAAGTGGGTATATGAAACACAAGGTGAAGATCATGATGATGAACTAGTCAAGGTTGAGCTTAAATGGAACAAAAGAGCTCGGGTAGAAAAATCTTACAAATTAGATTTTTATCACTTTTCATGTTGAAAAGTGAACCCCAAAGTTACTCAGAAGTTGTAAGCTCTTCTGATAAACCTCACTGGAGAGAGGTAATTATATCTGAGATAGAATTTATTTTGCAAAATCACACTTGGAAACTTATGGACTTCCTCCAAGAAGTAAGCCACTAGGTTGTAAGTGGATCTTCAAGAAGAAAATAAAGTCAGATGGTACAATTGATAAGTATAAGGGCAGGTTGATAATCAAAGGATACCGACAACGAGAAGGTTTCGATTACTTTGATACGTATTCTCCGGTGTCAAGAATATCTTCCATTAGAATATTGTTGACTATTGTCACTCTATGAAATCTCGAAATACATCAGATGGATGTAAAGACAGTCTTTCTAAACAAGGATTTAGAAGAGGAAATTTATATGGACCAACTTGAGGGGTTTTCTGTGTCAGGATAGAAAAACAAGGTTTGTAGATTGGTGAAGTCATTATATGGCTTGAAACAAGCACCAAAGCAGTGGCATGAGAAATTTGATTATGCTATAAAGGAATGTGGATTCAAGATTAATGAATGTGATAAATATGTCTACATAAAAGTCACAAAGAATGACTACGTCATCTTTGCTCATATGTAGAAGAAGTGGAAAAGATATGAAGCTCCATTGTGAATGAGACTTTAGTCCCACATTGGGAGCTTCAAGGCAAATTAGTTGGTTTATATTGATTCACATGCTTTGATGATGTGAACAAATGCAAGGGGAGAGACTCTCTCTCATGCATGGGTGTGTAGGGGAGGTGCAAATCCAGGGCCCGGATTGCACTGAACCAAGTTGACTCGTGTGCAAGCACGACCTGCGCGCGCCAAATGTTGAACCGGTTGGGGCAAAATTTGCCCAAGTGAAACAACCAATATTTTGTCATGTAAACTTTTTGTTGCTTGTGTCACGACAATGGTATACGGCTAATTCAGTCTTTCCCCACGTCAGTACAAGCCATGTACTCAATGTGCTCAGATATCCAACTAAGCACGAATAACCCAAAGATCAGCATCTCTATAAAATAGAGTAAGTCGATTCCCTACTAATCGGACCAACCAAAACAAATCAATCGGTCATTGACTATCTAAATCTAACAAATGCACATTAATCCTCCGCAAGCAACTAAGGTAAATCGATCTACGACTACCCAAGTCGACAAGCGTAAATCAGTCTTCTATTGACCAATTTAACAAGAGTAAATCAATCATTTACTGATGAAATTAACTAAGATAAAATGGTATACTACTGGCTAGGTCAACATGAAGATATAGATATTATCCACTACCCAGCTAATAATAGCAGAGGCTGGTATGTGCCTCAATCTGCTAACCAACTAGTAGTAACAAAAGCTAAAACTACTGGTGTATGATATGAAAAATCACCAGAAACTGAAATCCTTGATCTCTAATAGGGTCGATCATCATCAGTGGCTAACCCATCACATGTAATATGCGCTACAACATCAGACAAATACTAATAAAGAATGCCAATACATGTCATAACTATCACAATCAACAATGCATATACTAACACAAGGTAGGATAACATTATACCAACATACCTCCTATAGCTTGGAGATATCCTGCTGCTGCCAGGTCCCAAAACCTGAAAAGTCACATCGAGAAAACTAAAACATGAAATCCGAAACACGGGATATAAGACTCGTAAACCTGGCTCTGATACCACTAAATTGTCACGCCCCGGGGGAGTCCCTGTCCGAAGAAATTTCGGCAGCACCTCCCCTGTACGGCTGACAATCTAAATCATTTCTACATGCACAATATACCTCAACCATAGACGGTTGGAATAAACACACAACCACGCAGTTTATATGCAGCCTACTCGGCTGATACAATGAAAACACCACTACGTAGTTGTATGTAAAACTAACAGCCCATTAGGCTGTACCAGAATCAAACATAACGGAAATACAACGGACACACATACAAACTAAAATAAACGACTACTAGCCGGCTAGGCTTACACAAACAACAAACAATACAAAATACCACGTAACAACTACAACACTCCAGAAACAAAAACCGAAGCACAAAAGATAAATACATTGACACATAAATCAAATAAAACATAAAGAGAAACTGTAAGTCTTCTGATGTGACGTGGGGACCGGCAGACAGGATGCTCCAAGCGACTCCGTAAACAACCTGGTACCTGAAAATAATGTCCACGGGGGTGAGTTCAACAACTCAGCAAATACCAGTTGACATGTATAGTAAGCTATAACAGACAGTAATAACTATGGAGTACAGTCTTTTGGACAAAAGCTAGAAATGCACAATAGAAAAGGCTGAAGAGAACTGTACTCACCAGGACCTCCTATCAGAATAGTCAGGTCGTCAGACCGAAAGTATCATAAATCCTGTATGCATGTCAAACATATGCATCCATCCAAATGCAGCATATAAATGCAACAAACACAATTAGTAAATGCATAAATGCATATGATGTCAATGACATGGTCACCCCTGACGCTAGTCAACCATCTCACACACAATGGTGAGACCGAGTGGGTAGGGCTGTGACAACCGTGCACTCTGACGTCACTGCTCCTGATGAGTGACCGAGTAGACGGGATGCTGTCGGAGTACACCTATTCTCCTACCCCAAATCATAAATGGGGGAGCTCGATGCTCTCATCTCCCGGTACACGATGACGGGGAGGAAATCTCTGCCGGCTACCACGCTGCATCACACTACCCATGAGCGGACCAACGGAGCCAAACAGAGTCCAATCGCCTGCCGACTACCACGCTGCTATGTTAGAGTGTATACTAAAAGTCTAGCTTTTGGTATGAACATTTATCTAGAAATAAGAATCACATTGGTCAAATGTCTACATTTATGATAAATGTAGTTGCTCAATTAATTTATATTGTAGATAACATGGTGTGTGGTGTCACACACAGAAGATCATGTTATCGGTTCCTTATAAATTATAAACAGTGGCTCACGACCATGATGGAAAGGAACAAACCATTGGAAGGTCGTAGTGTAATTAGGTGTTAGTTTATCTTAACTATATAATTACACTAGTACACTTAGAGTGTATTGAGTAGGACCATTTGAGGTCGTTTCTTTTATACTGACTTTATAAAGAAACAAAGACCTCGGTTATTATGGAAGTGTGTGCTCTTAATCCTAATATAATAACAAGCACATATATTTGATATTTATTTCTTTAATTTATCAATGGGTGAGATTTAGTTCGATGAATCAATAAGCTCGATAAGTTGGGAAATGATATCACTTATAGTGTGTGTTGTTGATTATAGAAGGAAACTGTGTCCTAGTGATCTAGGTTGAGAATGTCCCCAAGAGGAGCTCATAAGGATTGTCATGTTAAACCCTGCAAGTGGACTTAGTCCGACATGACGATGAAGTTGAGTGGTACTACTCTTGGAGCTAGATATTAATTAAGCGAGTTGTTAGTAACTTACTTAATTAGTGGACATTTGTTATCTTAAACACAGGGAGACTAACACACTCATAATAAGAAGGAACCCAAAATGTAATTTGGGATTGGTGCGGTAGTTCAATAATAGTTCTCTAGTGGAATGAATTATTATTGATAAAATTAAGTTGTGTGTTCGGGGCGAGCACGGGATGCTTAATTTTATCGGGAGACCAAAACCAATTCCTCCTCTTGGTCCCTATCGTAGCCTCTTAATTATAGAGTACTATACCCACCTTCTTACCCATCCTATAGGGGTCGGCCAAGCTAGCTTGGAGACCAAGCTAGGGCCGGCCATGGGTATGTTCATGGGTGAATTCATGTGGCCGTCCCTATTAAAATAAAAAGGAATTTTAATTTTAAAATTTTTCTTATGTGGATAATATAATTTAAAAGAGAGTTTAAAAATTTAAATCCCTCCTTTTATAAGATTCTACAAAAGATTAAGAGAAGAGTTAAAATCTCTTTCCTTATTTGTAGATTAAAAGGTTGATTTTAATTTTGGTAAAAACTTTCCTTTTAATTATATTCATGATTTAAAAGAAAGTTTAAAAATTAAAAATTCTCTTTTATTAGTTTCTACAAAAGATTAAGAAAAGATTTAATATCTTTCCTTATTTGTAGATTGAAAGGAGATTTTAATTTTAGAGATAACTTTCCTTTTTGGAAATTATCCACATGTTTAAAAGAAAGATTTTAATTTATAAAATTATTTTTATTAACCAATCATGAAGGGATTAAAATTATTGGAGAAATTTTTATAAATTTCTAGAAACAAATTAGGAAGTTTTAATTTTTGTTTTAATTAAAACTCTCCTTGTTTTGGGGAGAAGAGGTGGCCATTATAATTTGAAAAGAAAATTATTTTAATTAAATAAATTTTCCTTTTCAATGGCAAAAGAATTAAGGAAGTTTTTATTAAATTTTCCTTATTTGCCAAGACCAAGGATTATAAAAGAGGGGGTAGAGGAGGCTTCAAGGCTAACGACTCTATTCTATTTTTCCTCTCTTTTCTCCTTGGGTGTGGCCGGCCCTTTCTTTCCTCTCCTCTCCTTTGTGTGGCCGAAACCTTCTCATGGTGGAGATAGCTTTGGTGGCCGGATCTAAGAAGGAGAAGAAGGAGAGAAAAGAAGCCTCTTTTCTAGCATCCCTTGGAGCTTGGTTGGTGTTTTGTTCTTCGTCCTTGGTGAAGCTTCTTTGTGTTGGCCGAACCTAGCTAGGAGGAGAAGAAGGTGCTTGGTGGTTTCTCATCTCGGAAGATCGTTGCTCACACAACGTCCGAGGTTAGAAGAGGAATACGGTAGAAGATCAAGAGGTCTTTCTAGAAGGTATAGCTAGTAATTTTTCTTTCCGCATCATGCTAGTTATTTATGGAAATAATATCAAATACAAGAGGCTTACGATTCTAGTATTTCGAATATGTTTTTCGAAGTTGTATTCTTTTGTTTTATTTTTTCCTTGTGATTTGATTGTTCTTTTCGGTTAACCTAAAGTTATTTTAGGAAATTAAATATTAGATTTCTATAAAAGGTTTTGTCTAGTCGGTGGTGGTTGCTCCCATATCTAAGAAGGTCATGTGCCTCGCCACGTCAGTACTGGGAACCAATTATGGAAATTAATATTTAATAGAATTAATAATTTAAGGCGATTTGGGTCGAACGTGTTAAGTTCCGCAGGAGATCCAAGTCAAAACCTAAAAGAACAAATAGATTAAGTTTTGGATCAAACGTGTTAAGTTCCGCAGGCGATCCAAAATTTAATTTAAAAGAACACATGGTAGCTAGGAAAAGGTTCAGACCTTTGTACAAAATTTTTGTACAGTGGAACCTCTAGGTAGGTTTTGCGAGTAGCAACCAACATGCTACACTAAACCAGCGGAACCAAACAGAGCAGAACTGTCTGCTGGCTACCACGCTGAGTCACCAGACCAAAGGAGCCAAACAGCAGAACTGTCACACACCTGTCTGATATACCACTAACCCATGAGTGGTGGTGTGTACGGATACATGTAACTGACGATGTGCTCGACAATAATGGAGCAGACTATCGCGCAGCATGCAATCATGCGAGATGATGCATGACACTAAGCATGGAAATAACCTGATTAGCGTAACAATATCCATATATATAAAATATGTACCGTAGTAGCGATGGTCAAATTTGAAGACCTAAGGTACACAGGTCAGGTAGGGTATAAAAACCTAGGTCCTGAGCATAATGAGGCATGGTATGTCACTACGATATGAGCATATATATAATCATGTGGGTACTAACATAAAATGCATAACAGGTGAGCAAACAAGCATGTAACAGGTATCCGATAGTGACATATCGAAACAAGAACGAACATAATTATTACTAAAGGCTATAACATACTAAACATATCAACATGACATTATCAAAGATAAGTCAAGGTACCCGCCTCCAATAGGAAGGTCTAATCCAATCCAAATCCGATGTCGAGATGCTCGTCTCGAATCAGAGTCCTGCGACAAACATCATATAAGTATTTTATTTAGCTAAATTCATAAGAATAGCTAAATAAAATCCCTAAAACTAAATTAGGGTAAAACCCTACTCACATCACCACTAATTACAGCCTCAAATCAAGCCTACACAAGATCTACACATGTTCCAACCATACAAATCATGAAATCCTCCATATTCAATATAATCTATATTAGTATCTGATTCAAGTCCAAATTCCCAGTAGCAAGACTTAGATCAGAACATAATTTAGGTAATCAATGCTTACCCTATCCTCAAGCTTATCCAAAAATCATCCACCATACAACAACCACCCTATCAATAAGCACTTCTTGATCAATATGGCAGGAATTCAAAATACTAAAATACTATGGATAAGATCTATGCCCCATATAGAGATCAAATGAATAGCATCATCGGAAATCAAATGGGAAACAGAACAAAGGCACAAATGCTCACCATGTTCTACTTATACTCGCGGCCAAATCCTTGTCGATCTCTCTGCACGAACAGGGTAGGGAGAAGAGGCACCAGCAAGGCAGTGATCTGGTGATGTAACAGGGCCCAGTGATAGGAGTTGCGACGTACAATAATGCGATGACAGAAGATCAAGTCTAGGCTCGGGAAAGGAAAGCCTACAACCAGTCAGCACCTCTGTCAGCCTCTGGTCAGATCCACTGCCAGAGGAGGAAGGGCCAATGGCGACGGGTGAAGGATGGCGGCGCTGCTCGGGTCGAGAGAGGGTAGCGGCGTTGGCAGGGCACAGTGGCGGCCGGCGGCACTTCCGCGCGGCGGCGGCGTGAGGGAGATGGGAAGAGGATCAAGTTTGAGAGAAGAAGTAGGAGGAGAAGGAGGAAACCGTCGGGCACGGGTAAGGGCACGACGTCGGGGAGAAAGAAAAAGAAATATAAAAAGAAAAAGGAAATTAAGAAAATACACATTTCCTCGCTTAAATGGGTAGCCAAAACAGGCTTTCCCGGACCCCTTTTTTTCCCCGTAAACTCGTCCATACGGTCTTCGAAAATTCCAGAAAATTTTCTAAAAATTCTGAAAAATTCCCTTATCATTATTCGCCATTTTTTCGATATTTTACACTCCTTATATAGGAGCTCAGATCAACAACAACATTAATGGTCGATTAAAGATCATTACTTGATGAGCTGTGAAACGCTAGCATTTCGCTCGACTATTTTGATTCTGCATTAATCTTATTTTAATGCGTCGGTTTGATCAATCTATAGAGGATCGATGTATCTTATTCCATGGGTACGTTAATTTTAGACTGTATGTACCTAGTTGGATAACATAGAAGGTAGCATAGGAAATATCAGATTGATTGGATTAAATATGTTGATTCTGCATATTTATGTGGTGTGTACATATGATTATTATGTGTTGTAGGAGTGTTATGATGGACGGTCTAATTACATGTAGTGAGTGTATATTTTTTCAGATTATGATTATTGTGGGTTTCTAGTAGAATATACCCGAGTGGTCTGATTGATTTATTGGAGGTATTTTGTCGATTAAATCTATGTTGTGAAATGTGCACATGTGTTTGAGTGTTTTATTGGAGGTATCTTATCGATTTAATCTGAGTTGTGATATGTGCAAATGTGTTCGGTGTAATATTTGAGGTATCTTGTTCATTATATTTGTTCTGTGTGTACACTCGTGTCGATTATGATTTGTTGAAAGTATTACGTTAATTATACTCTTGGCATAGGTGTATATATGTCATGTGAGTGTTGTTTGAGGTGTATTGTCGATTATTCCTATGTTGATATATGCACACGGGTTCGGTATGCATTGTTGGAGGTATCACGATGATTTATACCTATGTTGTGAGTATGTTTGGTGTGTACTAATTGGAGGATTATGTCGATCATACATATGTTGTGTGTGCATGTGTGCCAGGTGTATGGTTGGTAGCATCATGATGATTCTACCTATGTTGAATGTAGAATGTTGAGTGTCTACATTATGTTATTGGTTGTATTACCCTGTCAACTAATTCTCCTATTTGTGGGTGACCGACCCACTAGGATGATGATAGAGTTGACTATGGATTTGATATGCTTACTGGGTTGTTATACCCTAGGCTACCCACAGTGATCTGTGGTAGAGAGATCTCGTGCAGTCTCTAGCTGGATAGTTAGGTGCCTTGGGCACTTATGTATTAGTTGTGGTGGAGCGTTGCTCCCACACATGTTATGGATTGTTTGTGGTGGAGCGTTGTTCCCACATATTGCGGATTGCTTGTAACGGAGCATTGCTCCCATATTTATTGCAGATACATATTTCGGATTATTTGTAGTGGAGCGTTGTTCCCACATATGGAGGATTTCTTGTGGTAGAGCGTTACTCCCACATATGTGGTATTTCGTATGATGGAGCGTTACTCTCACACTAGAGGATCTATTCTTTGGTGATTTATACTGTTGGTGATTAGATCTCAGACTTATTATCGGGGATCTTATGATTAGGAATGTCTGTAGTACAGACATTATGAGTTATTGATTTTACCATTTAGGTTTACAGTGTCCTAGATGTTTTCATGGTCTCGATGATTTTGGTATTCCTAGGATGTTTGGATCGGTTTCCATTGTCTTTGTTGACAATGTTGTGATCTATTTCAGATCCAAGGTGAGTCACGTACATTATCTTCGCATAGTTCTAGAGGTGTTTCGACGAGGACATCTATATGTGAAGATCAGTAGTGCGTATTTTGATTGTCTTATGTGTGATGTTTGGGACACACGGTCTTCCGTAGGGGTATACGTGGTTTCACAGTAGATAAAGGTTGTTACCGTTGGGAGTAGACGGAGTTTATGCAGGAGGCTCGCAAAATCCTTTGTTTGGCTCGATATTTCCGGAGATACGTTGAGGGTTTCTCTTAGATTGTTATGTCGTTGACACGCCTGACCCGAATAGGCGTGAAGTTCACTTGGACAGAGGACTGCGAGACCAGCTTTTAGGAGCTGAAGCGGAGATTAGTGTCGACTTTGATTTTGGTTTTTACCTTCTGGAGAGGATGACTTCGTATATTACACCGACGCTTCTATACAGGGTTTGTGCGCTGTTTTGATGCAACACGGTAGAGTATTCTCATATGCTTCTCGATAGTTGAAGGCACATGAGGAGAACTACCCAGTACATGACTTGTGGTTGACCGCCATTATTTTTACCTTGAAGATTTGGCAGCATTATTTATACGGCATTACATTTGAGATTCTCACTGATCATAAGAGTCTCAAATATTTGTTCACTTAGAAAGGAACTTAATCTCCGACAGAGGAGATGGATGGAGTTCCTGAAGGATTATAATTGTACCATTAGCTACCACCGGGAAAAGCTAATGTGGTTGTCGATGCCCTCAACAGAAAGTCCAGAGGGACTTTGGCATGCCACCGAGTTTCAGTCACGGACTTGATTCAGGGTTTCTTCGAGTTGGGCCTTGCGGAGCAGGGACAGACAGAGCAGGGTATTCTGGTTACCATGGTTATTCAGTCGTCGATCAGGATAAAGATTTCAGGAGGCCCAGGCCGGTGATCTGTATTTTTCATTTATTGGCTACCGGGATTCATAAACTCTAGTATTTAACCTGGAGATCTAGAGTTCGAATCCTGGGGAAGGCAAAAATCCACTGGCCAGGGGTGGGAAGTCCTTGTGAGTAACAACACGGCCTAAGGGTCGTCGGTTGACGACATAAGGGGTCGCCAATTGGGCCGCCATTGTGGCTGCCCAAGGGACCAAGGTTGGGCCGCCAGTTGGGCCGCTAGTGTGGCCGCCCAAGGGGCCCAGGGGCTGGGTCGTTAGCCTTTTTATTGTAACAACCCGGCCCCTCGGCCCCTTGGGCGGCCACACTAGCGGCCCAACCTTGGTCCCTTGGGCGGCCACAATGGCGGTCCAACTGGCGACCCCTTATGTCGTCCCCAAGATTCGAACTCTACATCTTCAGGTTAAATACTAGAGTTTATGAATCCTGGTAGCCAAGTGAGCGCCGCTCACTTGGCTACCAGGATTCATAAACATTTAACCTGGAGATCTAGAGTTTGAATCCTGAGGAAGGCAAAAATCCACTGGCCAGGGGTGGGAAGTCCTTGTGAGTAACGGCACGACCGAAGGGTCGTCGGTTGACGACATAAGGGGTCGCCAGTTGGGCCGCCATTGTGGCCACCCAAGGGGCGGGGTCGTTACAAGGAAGCTGCGATCATAGGGGAAAATATTACACACATAAAAAAGGTAGCAGAAGTTCTCCACCTACATCCCTCTCTCTGTTGTGCAATTCTTGCTCGTCGGAGTGCCTGTGATAGCAGACGGGTACCACTCAGTTCACCGTAATCACCTATGCTTGGTGGAAATCACAGTTAGCCATTGTATCCTGGGAAATAGACGACCCGAGAATGCCTCGAAGCACATTCGGAGGTAGAACGAATCTATTTCAAGGAAATTGAGTTCATCGCAAGCCTCGGTTCACTTAGTACGCACGCCCAGTCAAGTTCTACGCTTCGTCCTCCCGGTCAAGTTCTACGCTTCGCCCGCCCGGTCGATTCGCTCGGTCAAAGGCTCACTAGCCTGGTTGCTTCATCCACCCGGCCAGCCTCTACGCCCAGCTAGTCTGCCTGGGCAACCTCTAACTCGCTCGGCAGAAGCTCGCTCGCCCTCTCCATTCGTTCGACCGCAAGATCACTTGACCGCTTAGCTCATTTAGCGGCACTACCTGGTTGTACTTTCAGTTTAATCAGCAACTCGGTCGACCTTGCTACTCGGTTGGCTACTGAACCCAACCGGCCCTTTGGTCCGCTTGGACTCGGCCGCTTGGACTTTGCTGTGCGGATGCTCTGCTCGCTCAGCCATTTCGTGGACAGCAATTGGCAAAAATCACCTCTACTGGCAATTTGAGATTATCAGCTCTGGTCATCTCGATAGATAAATTAGATTTAATTTCGTGTAATTTAAATTTGACAAACTCCCAAATATCTCTGGCAACAGATTGTTTTGTCCAACAATAAATATACTAGGAATTAATATTCCTGTTCTCAAATTTAAAGAGCATCCTTCAAATCCTAATAAAGACTGGATATCCGCTAAACTTGTTGAAGATCAACTTACACACTGGAGATCTTTCATTCAAGGTAGCTCTTGGTTATGAGATAAATACTAGGCTCCATTTGATTTGTATTAACCAAAGAAATCTACACTTAAAAAATATACTAGCCAAAAGACATGAGTTATTTTCTTCTCATTTAAGTACTCTACTCAGCATTCCACTCTCTATCAATATTACCACAAGAAAAATGAAGAATGGTTGTACAAAAACAAAGACAACACATCACCCTCACCAGGACCATCAATTTCAATTATACCTCCCTCTATGGACTCCACAGATAAAGCCAATTTAAACAACATGATGAATATCTGACTATTTTTTAAGAGCACTAACTCTCACTTTTTACCAACAAAGTATTTTTCTTCTGACACCCACTCAAAAAATGCTCTTGACTTATCACCCACTGATAAGATTCATTCTTATCTCCTGACTCAACAAATACTATAAGAAAAAAGTTGAAAGATAATACTTTTTATGCCTTATCCATGTGATTGAAAAAATATTATTAAAAGTACTATTATTAAAAGTGCGATAAAAGACAATGCTTAAAAAATATTGTCATTCTTTTTTACAAAGACAATACTTTTATAACCTTAAAAAGTGATCTTTTTTAGCAAAGACAATATTTTTTTAATAAATAAAAAGCGTTGTCTTTTTTAAAACATAACTTTTTAGCAAAAGATAGATTTATTTATAAAATCGTTGTCTATTATATTTATATCACGAATTGCTTAATTAAATTATTATAAATAACACTAATTAAAATACCATGAAAATACAACTAATTAATCTTCTTACTGTTGAACCAGAAATGTATCATACAATTCAAATAGAAAATATGTACACATAATCCACAAACTTTAAATTCATGTTAAATTTATACAAAAGCAACAATCCTTCTAACATTGCATCTTCTCGAAAAATTTGAATACCCTTCTTGGCAAAAAAAAAACCTCATTTTCAAGTTCTTTTCACATTTATCTATGAGGAAGAAAATTATTACATTATAATTAAGATGAAGCGGTTCACATAATCAATGCATTAAATTATTACATTATAATTAAGATAAAGTATCACACATAATCAATACATTAAACCTAAATCTAATGAACAGATTTAACAAAGACAATAAGCTAACAAATTAAACCCATAGATAAACAGGGACGCTCAAAAAATTTATTGGCCAAGCAGATTTACATTTCTTCCATCCTGCATAATCCTCAGTTTTCAATGTGGAAGCAATTTGCTTATCTTTGCATCCATCCTATAGTTTCAATTCCATTACATCCGTAGGGCAAGCACATACAAGTGACTGACTCAAATAAGGAAAGATATCGCATCATAAGTCATTGATACTTGAGGCAGATTATCAGCAGTGATGTCAGTATGGAGACTACTACCTGATGTATTGTCTTATTTAACCTTGCAATTGATTCACTCAATCTTTACATAAACTTAATATGCAGCCTTAAGCAATACCAATGTTCAATTATTTGTGTTTTGGATGGTAAACCATATTAAACTGTGCACTGCTATACTGGTTACATATACTGCTTCTTGTATGCCATATAAATAGCTTTCTACTTGATGGATCAAGAAGTTAAAGCTATCTAGGACCTTAGAAACTCCACAGAAACAACACTTGGATCATTGCTTGTAATGAAAGGCCTAATCTTTTGGAGGTAATGATGAGCACCAAAGATAACTAATATATACATGTGCACTGCTTACAAAATTCGCAAAAAAGTCACTGCCAATTGCAATTAATTTCGAGGGCATGCTTGTCTTTGCACAGTTTGTAAGAGATTCTTTGCCAAGTTTTTCAACCAAAATGTGGACATGACATCCTTACAAAGTGAGCAGAGGAAATTGAAAATTGTTCTAGTACTTTGAAAGTATACAATATTGATAAACTAATTAACAAGTTCATACCTTTACAGAAAGCTTTCCTTCAACATATTTGCAAGCTTCTCTCATTGCAAGCTATCAAGAGATATTGAGAAACATTAATTGGTATATTTTATAAACCATATACTTTGGTATATATAAAAATTAAAATTCTTATAGAAACTAATGCTGCTCATGGACTACCACCGAAGAAGAAAACACAAATTTTTTAAAATGTTTAGTTATTCACTACCCTGAAGCCACTGATTATAAACATTGGATGAATCCTATCTCTCACAAGATCATTTACTCTATGTAACAAAGGATAACAACCCATCAACAATTCACAATATAATGTAAACTGCAAAAAGAACTCAATAGGCACAGTGTCTAAGCCACCTTAAGTAACTCAACAGCAAGGATAAGCATTGATGTTGTTCCATCTCCAACCTCTCGATCTTGAAGTTTAGCAAGTTCAACATGTAAGAATTGTTATACATCAATAATAAATTATATTAAAGGATATATTTACATCAGGATCTAACTATCATCAGTCTCTAAAGCAATATTGAAATTGAAACAATAACTAACGAAGAGATGAACTAAATCTATTGCGAGGCTATTACTTCTTACTTATCACCGGAGATCTTACAAGTGCAACGAGAGTCTTCCATAGGATTGAGCCAGTAAGCCAAAGGTCCTTTTCAATGGGGAAGGAGAAGCAAGAGGAAGAGAGCAAGATTCAACATACCCTAATTGAATCAATCTCTTCCTTTATACACTCAGCCCAACCTATAGGGATTATCCACCATAAAGTTCATCCCTCATTAACATCCCATCAATGTTAATGAACAGGGTTATTGAATCTACACATTGAATCCACATCAATTTAATCCAAACCCTCTTTATATGTAATTAAAGCATTAGATCACTTAATTAGGATTTAGTTTCCTTAATGACAATCAATTGTGTGTGCTAATTAAATGTAAGCCCATCTTACGAAGATTAAGCTCACTCATATGGACTTAATTGGATTTAGTCTACCCACGTGGACTTAATCCTACCCAAGTACCTCTCATCATTTCGGTGTTAAATAAAACTCTTTCATTAACATAACTCTTCATGATTCAAGCCAAAACACCCTTAAACTTAGATTTCTGAAACTGGAAATTGAGAAACCAGATATCCAAAAATCAATTTTATTTCTGAAATTGACCTTTTGATTCTAGTTCCTGAAATGTGAAATGCAGGGATTAATTGCATCTTGGAGGCTTCTTAACTAAAGTTGGCAGCACTATTGTAATTTTGAAGAACCAGGAAGCTGCAAAGGAAAAGAATTTGACAAAGATCTGTACGGTTAGTGTGGAATCTGTAAATTTCATAATCTTTGAAATGATAACTGAATTTGGAGCATTAGCAAGATATGATTGAGTTCCAAGATCTATTAAGTTTATACGGCATATCTTCTCAATAATTGATCAGATACAAGTATTGAGCTTGTATTGTTTGCTAGGCACAGACATAATAATTTAACATTAACCAGGGCAATAAAGGATATTATGAGGCATTAATAAAATGGATTAGCTTCACAATGTATAACTTCATAGTCCACTTGTATTTGAATTTGTTCCTTGTGTTTAATTTAGCCTAAATTTATAAAATTTACATTTACATAAAACAAACATAGCCTAAAAAATACATAACAGAGACACTAAAAAAGACGTTGGCGTAGGCTCTAAAAAGAGCTCATGATTACTACCCCATGCAACGAGAAAAGAGAAAGGAAGGGCCTTCCGCAATCACACAAACTGTGTACCCACATGTTGTGCGTCTACTCCCATGCGCCTCAGCAACTCCAAGTAGTGTTATCCCGGGTCGGAATCGTAGCACTCCGATTTCCGAGACCAGCGAATCTTCTAGTAGATTTCTTGGACTCTTGAATGCACAAGATGAGATGAATGCTTGAGGAAGAGAAGAGAGGATTGAGTGAGTATTCCATCATCTGGAGGGTTCTATTTATACTGAAAGAAGAGGTTGAGTGGATGTGTTCCTTGGGCTGGATCGATATAGATCATCCATTCTGAAGGGTTGTAACCCTTCTCCAAGCCCACTTCAATCTCATCCATCAGATCTGAGGAGTTGTGACCCTCAGATCCCGCCAAGTGCAAAGTGCGCCTACAAAGCGTCCATTGTGCACGTGCGCACGTGGCGGGTGGCAGGCTCACAGGTGCGAGCACCTACTCGTCCTGGGCTAAAGGAGCACCTATCCTTTTATTTTTGTGTTGACTCCATTAACACATCTTCATTAATAAGTAGAGAATACACATCGAGAATTTCCGATGTGGGACTATTCTCCCATGCACTTTATTAATGAATAATAAATGTTTTTTTGGGCCGACTTTAAACATTAATTTCTCATTCACCCTTAATCGGTTTTGAGCAAATTAATAGTCTAAATCTATCTACGCGAATCGTAGATTTCAATTTTGAAGTCAATTACGACTTTCAACAATTGATGACTTCCTTCCACAAAATTGTTTTGGTCCATTTAAGGCTCCAATATCCAACAATCCCCCACATGAATGGAAATTAATGCAATGTGTGTATGCATGCTGACACTTTACAAGAGTCCAATCGATAAGTCACTGCATCGGGAGAGGTAGCTTGTGGCTTTGAACCTTCCGTAGTGAAATGCTATCGAGTATACTAGGCTGCGCAGTGAACATGATGTCTTGAACTGCTCAGCTGTTGGTGTATACTTAGACAATAACACTCACATAGAGATCTATCTCACCTACTTTAGGTTCTCATGGTTAGTTCCGTTTCGGCCATGGATACCATCTTGGATTCATGAGTGTTTCATTGAAGCGGCCTGTCTTCACACTCACATAGGTGACACTTCTATCAAGAGTATCCTACCATACTCCACCTTATCAAGTATAGAAGTCACTAAAAGCATAAGCTTAACCTCACTACATGAGTTAGGACAGCACAAATTCATCCTAGGATTGGGATAGAGATAAATTATCTAATGTGTTAGACCACAACTTCTGTAACTTCGTTGTCCCATTGAACCAAGATCTTGGGATCTCCAGTCAACAAGGTTGGGTTACCGCTACAGTCGTTTTCAGTTGTAGATTTTTAATCTCATTCCTCTTGATGAGCAGTATACTTGATCTCGACTCAACCCCTTCGTTAGAGGATCTGCCAAATTATCTTTGGACTTAACATAGTCGATTGCAATCACTCCATTCTAGATCAACTGCCTAATGGTATTATGTCTACGACGTATATGTCGTGACTTCCCATTATACATATTACTCTGTGCCCTTTCAATCGCCGATTGACTATCACAGTGGATTAGAACGGCAGGCACAGGTTTCATCCAGCTCGGAATATCTTCCAAGAAATTTCGCAGCCATTCAGCTTCCTCAGCTGCTTTGTCTAGTGCTATAAACTCGGATTCCATAGTTGACCAAGCAATGCAAGTCTGCTTAGTGGATTTCCAAGACATTGCTCCTCCACCGATCGTGAATACATATCCACTAGTGGATTTGGAGTCTTTTGTATCTGATATCCAATTAGCATCACAATATCCTTCCAACACAACGGGATATTTTCCATAATGTAATCCATAGTTCATAGTATATTTTAAATATCTGAGAACTCGCATCAATGCTTTCCAATGGGTGTCGTTTGGATTACTCGTAAAACGACTCAGTTTGTTGACCGTACAGGCAATATCTGGACGTGTGCAGTTTGTGAGATACATCAAACTGCCTATTATCTGAGAATATTTCAACTGCGATATGGTCTCACCATGGTTTTTCGCTAAGTGTTGACTTAGATACATAGGTGTTTTCACTGTAGAGAGATTGTACGCATTGAATTTTTTCAATACAGATTCTACATAATGGGATTGTGTTAAAACTATCCCTTCTGATGTCCTGAGAATTTTAATTCCCAATATAACATCTGCTTGACCCATATCTTTCATATCAAAATTTCTGGTCAACATTTTCTTTGTAGTCATGATTACATCATGATTACTGCCCATTATTAGCATGTCGTCTACGTATAGACAGACAATTACATAGCCTTCAGGTATATTTTTGACATAAATGCATTTGTCACATTCATTTATTCTGAATTCGTTTGACAGCATTACTTTGTCAAATTTTTCGTGTCATTGTTTAGGCGCTTGCTTAAGTCCGTACAACGACTTAACAAGTCGACACACCTTTTTCTCATTTCCAGGAGCCATGAACCCTTCGGGTTGCTCCATATAAATTTCTTCTTCCAACTCACCATTTAAGAACGCAGTCTTAACATCCATTTGATGTATTTCAAGGTCATACAGTGATGCAATGGCTATTAGCACTCGTATGGACGTAATCCTTGTCACCGGTGAGTATGTATCGAAGTAATTAAGGTCTTCCTCTTGCTTGTACCCCTTGGCTACAAGTCTGGCCTTATACTTGTCAATTGATCCATCAGCTTTATACTTACGTTTTAGTATCCACTTACAACCTAATGGTTTATTACCAGAAGGAAGACCTACTAATTTCCAAGTATGATTATTCATGATAGACTCAATTTCACTATTGACAGCTTCTTTCCACATTGGAGCATCGGGTCTAGAGAGAGCTTCACTTAATGTTCTTGGTTCCATTTCTGACATGAAAGTCATGAAATCTGGCCCGAACGATTTCTCAACTCTAGCCCGTTTGCTACGACGTGGCTCTTCACTTTGATCGTCAATAGTCCTTTTATAACAGCTAAGTTCGGTAACGTCATTTTTGTTTGAACTTCCGTTGTTATCACTTTCAACGTTTCCCTTTTTATTTGGGAATACATTTTCAAAGAATATCGTATTCCGAGATTCTATGGTTGTTCCACATGTATATCGTGAATGTCTGATGTGAACTAGGAAACGATATGCACTACTATTATGGGCATATCCGCAAATACCGCATCGAACGTTTTAGGTCTGATCTTTACTTGCTTTGGTTTAGGTACTTGACCTTGCCAAGCACCCCTACTTTCGGTATTTGTACGATGGCTCATGGCCTTTCCATAGTTCATATGGAGTTTTATCATTTTCTTATGAGGGATTCTGTTGAGAATGTGATTTGCCGATAATATTGCTTCCCCCCACAAGTTTTGAGGTAAGCCTGAATTTATCAACAAGGCATTCATCATTTCTTTTAGTGTCCGATTTTTACGTTCGGCAACACCGTTTGATTGAGGTGAGTAAGGTGCCGTTGTTTGATGGATAATGCCAGATTCTGTACAAAATTCATTAAACGGTGCACTATATTCTCCACCTCTATCGCTTCGAATTATTTTAATTCGTTTGTCAAGTTGGTTTTCAACTTCTGTTTTATAGGTTCTGAACGCCTCTAGGGCTTCGTCTTTACTTCTTAAAAGAAAGACATAACAGAACTTTGTGCAGTCATCGATAAAAGTAATAAAATATTTTTTACCTCCTCTAGTTTGCACAAATTTCAAGTCACATAGATCACTATGTATTAACTCTAGAGGAGTTGTTGTCCTTTCCACCGAATGAAAAGGTAGTTTCGTCATTTTCGCTTCCACGCACACTTCACATTTGTGTGTTCCGTCAACATTGACGTTTGGTAATAAATTTAATTTGACGAGACGTTTGAGAGTATTATTATGCACATGTCCGAGTCGATCATGCCATAAATTAAAACACTCAACAACATAGCTGGAAGCATTTATTTTATTACCATCAAAATTTCGGAGTACAGGCATTACAACCATTTTGAATAGACCCTTTTCTAGGTACCCATTTCCTACGAAGACACCATTCTTCGTAAGTACAAAGTTGTCTGACTGGAACACTAGCCTAAATCCGGTCTTGACCAATGCCGCTCCAGAAACTAGGTTCTTACTGATGTCGGGAACATGGAGTACATCAATGAGTGTTAGCTCCTTTCCGGACGTCATCTTCAGAACAACCTTTCCGAGTCCAACAATTGGCGACGTCGTGGAATTACCCATATAGAGCTTCCTGCCATTTATCGGAGTATACTTGGAGAACATCGCCTTATCGGAACAGATATGACGAGTTGCTCCAGTATCAATGAACCACTGCTTCGGGTTGGTATCCACCAAGTTGGCTTCAAATACAACTGCAGTGAGATCCAAGTCCTCAAGAGAGGTTGCGACATGATTCGCTGCATCCTTTGGCCCCTTGGTTGGCTTCTTTGGGCGTCTGCAGTCCTTGGACAGGTGTCCTGCCTTTCCACAGTTGTAGCAGGAGCCTTTGAACTTCTTTTCTTGAGCCTTCTTTTTGAACTGCTTCGGCTTTTTAGCGTTCGGCTCGACCAGGTTGGACATTTCGTCTATAGTCCGCTTGGTTCCTCTGGAGTCGGATGACTTTCGATTATCCTCCTCTATTCGTAGCCTCAGGATCAGGTCTTGCAGCCCTATCTCCTTTTGCTTGTGCTTTAGGTAATTCTTGAAATCCTTCCATGATGGAGGGAGCTTCTCAATTACCGCAGCAACTGCGAATGTCTCGTTCAGCTTCATGCCTTCGGCGTCCAGATCATGCAGTATTAATTGCATATCTTGGACTTGAGATGAGACGCTTTTTGAGTCCACCATCTTGAAATCCAGAAACCGACCGACGATGAATTTCTTCAATCCAGCATTTTCGGTCTTGTATTTCTTCTCAAGGGATTCCCACAAAGATTTTGCCGTCTCCAGAGAACAATATACGTTATATAATGTGTTGTCCAAGGCGTTGATTATATAATTGCGGCACAGAAAATCTCCGTGAGACCATGCATCGCTAGCAGCCTTACTACCTTCCGTAGCGGCTGGCGTGTCTTCGTGCAAAAATCGTACAAGGTTTAGCGTTGTTAGATAAAACAGCATCTTCTGCTGCCATCTTTTGAAGTCGGTTCCGGTGAATTTCTGGCTTTTCTCCGTGCGGAATGGTTGTTGGAATGGCGGTCGGAACGACGGTCGGTACGGCTGTCGGAATGTCGTTGGTAGCCATATCAGTTTGCACGAAATATCATTTACGACTATTATCCCGGGTAGCTTCTGGAGTATGCAAACTGATCGTCGAGGCTAGTGTTCGACACTATCTCCGTAAACGATATTGCTCCGCTATGGTGCTTAACGGATTGTTGCAATTCGTTCCCAAGATACAATGACGACGAACGTCTCGGAATCGTAGCACTCCGACTTCCGAGACCAGCGAACCTTCTAGTAGACTTCTTGGACTCTTGAATGCACAAGATGAGATGAATGCTTGAGGAAGAGAAGAGAGGATTGAGTGAGTATTCCATCATCTGGAGGGTTCTATTTATACTGAAAGAAGAGGTTGAGTGTCCTTTGGGTGAGTGGATGTGTTCCTTGGGCTGGATCGATCTAGATCATCCATTCTGAAGGGTTGTAACCCTTCTCCAAGCCCACTTCAATCTCATCCATCAGATCTGAGGAGTTGTGACCCTCAAATCCCGCCTATTGTCATCGGCCATCGGATCTGGATCCATTGATTCGATGCTTCAGATCAAGTCTCATCCCAAGCCGTCAGATCGTTACTCTTTGCGATCCAACGCTCTAGATCGCATCACAAGAGATCCATCATACCTATTTGATCAACGTTGATCAATGGTAGCCATCCATTCCCTAAGTCAACTGTCCAGTCATCTCCCTTTGCCCACGAGGATGCCGCATAGGTACTGCCATGTCAAGTACGAGCCTGACACGTCACCCGAGTGCCACGTAGGCACTGCAATGTCACCTGGAGCATAAATTTAAGCTCCTCAATGCTCCTCGAAGTGCAAAGTGCGCCTACAAAGCGCCCATTGCGCACGTGGCGGGTGGCGGGCTCACAGGTGCGAGCACCTGCTCGCCCTGGGCTAAGGGAGCACCTATCCTTTTATTTTTGTGTTGACTCCATTAACACATCTTCATTAATAAGTAGAGAATACACATCGAGAATTTCCGATGTGGGACTATTCTCCCATGCACTTTATTAATGAATAATAAATGTTATTTTAGGCCGACTTTAAACATTAATTTCTCATTCACCCTTAATCGGTTTTGAGCAAATTAATAGTCTAAATCTATCTACGCAAATCGTAGATTTCAATTTTGAAGTCAATTACGACTTTCAACAATTGATGGCTTCCTTCCTCAAAATCGTTTTGGTCCATTTAAGGCCCCAATATCCAACAAGTAGAAAGTTGGGCTTCGATTGAAAGCAACGAGCACCAAGCCGCTGTCGCAAAAACCCGTAAAATCAATGACCGACGATGAAAAATCCAATATATATATATATATATATATATATATATATATATATATATAATTTTATTAAGAAGTAGCACTAGCTGCCTGTGCG
Organism: Zingiber officinale; assembly: GCF_018446385.1. Lineage (NCBI taxonomy): Eukaryota > Viridiplantae > Streptophyta > Magnoliopsida > Zingiberales > Zingiberaceae > Zingiber > Zingiber officinale. The sequence continues at coordinate 103,717,697 of NC_055999.1, read as the reverse complement.
TGAGATTTTCCGACGGCGATTTGGGAAGCGCGGTTGGCGAGAAAGTGATCGAAGATGTCGGAATCGAGAGACGAAGTGAGGGAGTACTTGATCGTTAGGGTGGGGGCGTGTTTGCCTTCCAAGCATCATCGGGGTGGGGGCATCGGAAGACGTGCGAAAGCTTTGGTGGCTTTGAAGGGTTAGGGATTAGGTCGCAGGCTGAGAGGAGTGGTGGAGGTTAGGTCGCGGGCGGTGCAGAGGAGTGGTAGAGGAAGCTAGGTTGCAGGCGGTGCAGAGGAGTAGCAGAGTAGGTTGTGAGCGGCGTGAAGAAGTGGTGGAGTCAAAAATCCACTAATGGATCTATAGAGTTCTGATTGTATCTATTTCATATCCTATAGATTTTTAAATTTGTAAGGAGTTTAAATATGTTATCCATTGTTTATGTTGACTTTTGGTGTTAAAATGTAATAAGAAAGAATCATCAAAATTCTCCACATTGAGCCTGATATGATTCTATATCAAGCCAGCGTGGATCTGATATCATTCTATATCAGGCCCACATTGGGTCTGATATGGAATCATATTAGGTCCAACGTGGAGAATTTTGGTGATTCTTTCTTATTATATGTTAACACCTCTGAAAAGTCGAAATAAATAATAGATAACATATTTGAACTCCTTGCAACTCCAAAAATCCTCAAGAACTGAAATGGATGTAATCGGAGCTCTCTAGGTCTATCATTATCATTAGGTTTCGGTCCACATTGGGCCTGATATGGAATCATATCAGGTCCAACGTGGAGAATTTTGGTGATTATTTATTATTACATTTTAACAGCTCTGAGAAGTCAAAATAAACAATGGATAGCATATTTGAACTCCTTGCAACCCTAAAAATCCACAGGAATTGAAATGGATGTAATCGGAGCTCTCTAGGTCCATCATTGGATCAAAATCTACTGATAAACCTAGAGAGCTCCGATTGTAGTCATTTTAGTTCTTGTGGATTTCTGAGATTGCAAGGAGTTCAAATATACTATCTATTGTTTATTTCGGCTTCTCAGATATGTTAAAATATTTTTAGAATAATTGACGTGCAAAAGAGAGGAAAAAAGAGGAGAGAAAAGAGAAAAATGTTGCGTGCATAAAAATAAAGAGAAGAGAGAGAAATAACAGAGAAAATAAAAATAAAAGTAATTAGGAGGGTAACATGGGGAAAATATGTAAAAAAGTGCATCTTTTGGTAAATAACAAAGTAGCATATGCTGTTGGATCGAATGAGTACGATAGAAGGGGGGTGAATATCGTACTTTTAAAATTTTTCTTCTACTCGTTAAAAATAAAGTCGTGCAGTGGAAAAATAAAGATCAGTTCGGTTACTTGGTTCGAAGCCTAGATCGACTCCTACTTCAAGGCTCGAATCCTTGACCACATAGATGGTCAATCCACTAATATTCTTCTTTCCGAAAACCTCGGAAAGAAGCAGTCCGTACAATATGCAAGATAGTAACACCCTACTATCTTGTAAGAATTTAAATACAATTGAAGCTTTTCTAAAATAAAATATATCGACAATAATTGACGACGAAGTTTGGTCGGCACTTTTGGATGGAGCAGCTCTTGAGTTGTAGAGCAGTAGCAGAAGCTTGTACAGAGATTATTTTCGAAGCAGAACAGAGTTGCCCAACCTCGGACCTTGAGCTCTCTTTTATAAGAATCTTCGATGTTCGGTCGATCGATCTCTAATTCTATCGTCCGAACTCGCTCCCTTCCTTCCTGGTTGAGATTCGATGTTGATTCGATCTTCGATAATTAATGACCATTAAGGGCTCGGTTGATCGATCCCTCTGTTCGGTCGACTAAACGGACTCCTTCCTTGTTCATCGAAATTTGTCAAGATTCGCATTTACTGTGTCTTTAATTTTGATCGTTTGATCGACTGATCCTCTGGTTCAATTGATCGATCAGTGTAGTTTCCTTCTGCTTATGATCGTTGCTGATTGAATTGATCTGTGCTGAGTCAACCTGGTTCAATCAACCGATCCCTGCGTTTGGTAGATCGATCAGGACATAACCTGCAAAACAGTGTTAGACAATATACTCCTGTAAAATATATGTTAGCACAGTTATATAAAATACATGAGTAGTAACCTGCAAAACAGTGTTTTGAACTCAACTTGGAAACTTTCCCGGTTTTTTTAGTTGGATCAACAACCTTAGGTTGTTCCCTTTAGGAACCCGACCTCACTGTCGCTTTTGCAGTTATTTACCTCAACCTACCTGCCAAACATTGATCCTTTAGATCTTGGTTGGACTTTTCACTTAGTCTTGATCAGCTCGCCAGAACTTTTCTTTCAATCTTCAGTCCTCCAGACCTCTCGTTCACACTGCCAAGTGTCGGGTCCTTTCGACCCACTTGGACTTTCACCTGGGTTCCATGATCTGCTAAGACTTCTCTTACCTAGCCTCCAGCTAGATCTTTCCCGGTTGAGAAAACAACTTGCACACTTAGTCAATTTGTTAGATCATAACAAGACTTAACTTTAACCTTTGACAACATCAAAACTTAGATTTAATTTTGATGTAATTTGCACAAATACATGCCTTTTGATAAATTCGAAAATCTGAATATGCCTTTGGATAAATTGTCTAGGTTTTTCGAGGATTTTCCCGTAGGGGAGGTTTTGTAGAGGAGGAGGTTAGTAATAATACTGGTTAAAAAATCATTTTTGTAGATATTAAAAGAGTGATTATAGACCCATGTTTTTTAAAAAACATTGTCTTTAGACCATACTTATTTAAAAAAAATATTATTTTTAATAAAAAATAAAAAATATAGATAATGATTTTCACTATAAGTATTATAAAAAATTATTTTTAAAAAAAATATTATCTTATAAATGTGGTATAATCTTAATTTTCTTATAGTGAAATTCATTCGTCTGATTCAACAGTTATTTGGATTGCTTTTCTTCTTCGAAACCTATGTGCTTCTTTTCTATATAAACCAACCGAAGCTTGCATGCTTCAGCATCTAAGAGGATTATACCACAACTCCCTCTGTAGGCTTTTAAGTGCTGTTATTGTAAATTGCTTTCCAAGTTTGCAATTTTCTAAGTTATAATTCCCTATGTCTCTGTAAACTTTTATACGGTAGCTTAACAAACCTTCCCGGACCAAAGGAAAGACTGTTTCTCTGGACTTATGTTTTTCTCAGCTTTGGTTTCATTAAAAACACTACGAATAGTATTTGACACTAGACATCCATAACTTCACTCAGAACTAAAAGTTCAACGAAAACACAAATAGGACTTTAACACTAAACATCCATAAACTTCACTAGGAATACCAAAAGTTCAACCAAAACAATGACAAGCTTAGACACATGACTCCAAAAGGAGCACAACTCCAATTTTCAACACTTGGTCCAAATCCTGAACCCTGCCAAACCAAACTCTGGCTCTGAAATTGGATCGGAGCGTTCACTTCAAAAACCCTACTTTAAAATAATTACCCACACATACAATTATTACCAGAATTATAGACATATCCAGGGTTTGAGTGTTTTAGCGACGAAATTAATTGTCGTCACTAAATCAGCAACGCACTTAATTTCCATCGCTACATTAGCGCCGGAAATTATTTATATGCACCTAATTAAATAAGTTGAATGTTATTTTTTGCTAATAGCAATGAAATTCTAATGTTGTCACTAATTAGTGACCAAAAAATTTTCGATCATTAATTTAACGACGGATTTATAATTCTGTCTCTAACTTTTTCACTATTAATCAATTTTCTTGTAGTGTTAAGTTATAAAGCTTCAAACAATAAGTTCTAGATAATTTAATCTCCACATGCTATCATGCATCAGTACATTATCTATTAAAAAAAAACCAAATACAGCATTCCTAACCGATGCATATAGAGTCGCTTAATTTTTCTTATTCTTCTCCATCAAATTTGATACCCATCTATGAGTTCTAAACTCTTCATGGTTCCACCCTTGATAGATGAACTTAAATAGTTCGCGTTTCATCACAACAATCCATAATATCACACTCAAATTATTAAAAAATAATAATTTTATCATATTACGTTATGGAAAAATTTGCTGGCAAAAATTATCCATCCAAATTTCATTGAGCCAGTGCATATTTAAAATTACCAGCCAAAATGAATTTAACTGATAAATAATCATTTTAATTTTTTAGGGATCAAAGTTAAATTTGACCCTTAATATATAATTTTTTATTAGACAAAATTAAATTTGACTGATAATACTTAATTTTTTATTAGTAAAATCTATTTGGCCGAATTTCATACCAACCAAAGTTAAATTTAATTGATAATATTTAATTTTTTTATTGACGAAAGTTTGATTATTGTTTCACCGGTCAAATTTATTTAACTGATAATATATAATTTTCTACCTATCAAAATTAAATTTGATCAATAATATTTAATTTTTTACTAATTAAAATTAGATTTGACTTAGTAATATCTTTTTATTGGCTACTCAGTCAAATTAGATTTGACTAATAATTTTAAAATATTTATTAATCATACTTCTTAGTAATTATTTTTTTTATAAAATACTTATAAAATTTGGATATGTGCTGAATTTTTATATTTATTTTTTTCATAAAAATATATTTAATATTACTATAAATTATTTTAAAAAATTTATATTTATAAGCCAATTTTTAATCAATAATAATATTACTAATTAAACTTTAATTTTATTTATATCAAGTTATATGCTGCAAACACATTCTTATGGATTCATACGCACACAAGGTAAGATATTTTAGGAATTTTTCTTAATATCGTTGAGGCGTCTGGATCAAATCCAGATGCCTCAATTCATTATTTTATTTTTTATTTATATTTATTTTTTTTGGAGTATATCATATGTATTTAGAGTTTAATATTTTAAAATTTAAAAATTGAGTTATAGTAAATTTGAGTCAATAAGATTTTCTCTCTAGAATTTAGTATTATGAGAGGTATACTATTTTTCATCCTATTAAAGAAGAATCTTGAGTGCAAACTCTCTTTTCCATAAGGCTTGTGGTTTGCCATCTTCTCTACATGCTCATCAAGTTCTTTGCCATTGTCCCTTGTTTTTTTTTCTAAACGAATGGAAATATACTATGGTTTGAGCACCAGGCTTGTAGATAATATAAACATGCATCTCTGAATTTTTTTTCTTGTCAGCTTTTCAAAATAACATGCTCTTTTTGTTTTGTTTTGTTTTTTTTTTTTTTTTTTTTTTTTTTGCTATTATTCATGCCTCTGTTTTAAACTTAGAGTAAACATTGTGAAATTGTTGAACCTTGCTAACTTATAAATGCAATGATCAAGGTTCAGTTTATCATATCCATGATGAATGAAATGAAATCAAGGTCGCTTGGGGTTCTGGTAGGGATGTAAATGAACTAAATCGCTCATGAGTTATTCGAAGTTCGATTAGATAAAAGTTCATTTGAGCTCGTTTAATGAGGCCCGTTAAGATAAATAAATCAAGTTCAATCTTCACAATATTCGGCTCGTTAGCTCGTGAACATTTTCGTTAAGTTCATGAATCAACTTTTTAAAAAAAATAATAGTTTTGATATTGAATTTATAGATTTTACATTCTACTTATGAAACATATAGACAAATATATTAAATTTATTTATTAGAATAAAATTATAAATTTTAATAAGAATATTATAATTTTTTTAAATATATAATTTAGTTTTTGATGAATATTTAAATTTATAATATATATTTATTAAGCTCATTTAGGTTCGATAAAAGTTCGAATAATCTCGTGAATCATGAATATATTTGTTAAATAAACCTCGAGCTTAGCTCAATTATAAATGAGTCAAATTCAAACATTCAAGAGTTCGACTCGGCTCAACTCGATTACACCCCTAGATTTTGGAGATACGTTCTAGGTTTACCAGCTAACTAGGTTTCGATCATTTTAATGTTCAACTGTATGTATGAAAAGCCTAGGAAGTATGATAAATCTCTCTATTTCACATGCTGAATGAGAAATCAACTGTGTGCGAGAAAAGAACCAATTAGCGATAAAAAATAATTCTGTTATCACTAATTTCTAATTTTACGACCTTTTCAGAAATGGACATTGCAATAAGATATATTTGATTCTAGACGTGTGTCTTAACCTCCATTTATTATTATTATTATTATTATTTTTTGGATATGCCTTTCTTTTGGATTGTCAAACATGATTATAAATAGTCATCCAAATCACTTTACTTACCAACGAATTTAACCATATGTATGTCCCTATTTCTATTGGTATTGGACTTTCTCAAACAACATTTAGTACAATTATCATATTAATTGTTCCTCCATCTATCAACCATTCAAATTTATCAACTATGACCATAACATCTTCACGGTAGGATATGTTTACACTTGAATTATATTTGATCAAAATATTTATTATTTGTATATTATTTTAATTTGTTCAAGAATTGATAGTTTTTTACTTTTTTGGCAGGTCATTGTGTCCGTTCACCATCCTAGCAATCTAGTGAGTGCATAAATAGAGATGGATGCTATGCGAGAGAGAATTGTTGCACAACAAGCACAAATATCTCAACCAAAGTATGGAATGAAGATGATATAAGAGTTATAAGCCAGTAATCAAGACACAAGAAATAGTACACCAGTTTTCCATGCGACACCAACCTAATGTATTATTCTCATGGTGCGTTTGACTCAAGCTTATTGTTAGTAACTTTGGTTATCTACCTATAATTATCAACAATAATCTTGTTTAATTTAGATAATGAGTAATTCCTTGGTAATGATGTATGTTTAACATGTTAGCAAATAGGGCATGTGACCCATAATACCTCGGAAGTATAAGGTTTTCAACGATTCCGAGATTAACGATTTTTTTTTTCCAATATTTATCCTTTGAGACAAAAAATACTTGTAAAAATTTATCAAATATCAATCCGCCCCTTAAATATAATCAAACCCGCAGTGTTCCCCACTCGCAATGAACCCAAGCGGGTGGCATTCCTCCCTCTCATGAATGCAATCCTCCCTCTCGTGAAGTTGTCCCCACTCGTGACACCCTAGCGGCATTGCTCCGATCCGTCTCGCGAAGGCATTCCCCACTCTTGCGAGGGCGTCTCCACCTGTGGAGAATCCTAGTGGCGTTCCCCACTCGAAGGCGTCCAACTCATGAAGGTTCCCCACTTGCCTTCCTAGAAAAGGTACGATCTTTATACCAGCCAATTGTTTGTTTTCCTTTTTACGGGAAGGGAGACTTGAGATGTTACAATATAATAATAATAATGCTCAATGGGTGCCTGGATGACATTGATAATTTTCTTTGCTATATTTTTTTTCAGCAGTATATATATGGTGTCCAAGTGTGCTTGAATGTTCTGGTCTTTTTGCTCGTTTTTTTATCATGCAATCAAATTTGATTCTGTCAATTCAGTACAGTATGCTTGAATGTTCCGATCTTGCTAATCATTATACTATTTTTTCTAGTTTTTTTTTTTATTTCAGCTCTTATGTTTTATATATTGTTAATTCTATGATTGGATATTTGATATAATTTCCTTAGCATGTACTCGATAATTGTCTCAATAGGTTTGGAAAACATTCTGGCATCTATGATAAAATTGGTTACCATTTGTTCTTTATTGTGTATCAAAAGCAAACTTGAAGTAATTGCATACTTTTGTTCCGGGTTAAAATCTTGTTTAATTCTTGTTTGAAACAGAAACCCCAATTGATACGGTAGAAGAGATAAATTTATATGATGAACAGGCCGACACATTTGAGCATAAGAAAAACGAACAAGCTAAAGGTCACAAAGATGAAGAATATGATAATGACAACCAAGCAATAAGGAAATCTGAAACTCCAAATTCATCAATTTTTTCATCAAATTAGAAGTCAACCGTAAAAAAAAGAATATGATGATGTTCTAGATGACTTGGTGGGAGATATTCAAACTGAGGCTAATGAGGAGATGAAGGAAATTTTCACTTACTACAAGAAATAAATCGTGAGTAGTGATAGAAAAATGAAGATATATGATAAATTAATAGAACTTTCTAAATTCTTTGAGCAATAAATTATAGATGTTGGGGAGTACTTGCATTCTCAAGGATGAACACAAGGTTGACAATTTCTCATTGCCAAAGATATTTAGGAGAAATTATGTGATGAAGCATATAGCTCTCTGTGACTCATCTAAAATGAATTAGATATTCGAATTAGATTCTTGGTACTTATCCTTTGATATACTTTTTGGACGGTCAACAAAACTTATTGATTTTTTCATTGAATGAGATCTTTTTTATATTTGTTTGCTCTTTCATGTTCTATTCTCGTTTAATTTGCCAATTGATTTATATCTAATGTCCAGTTATGAGTTGCATGTTTATGGCAGTAAAAGGAGTTGCAGATTTGCTTTGATTTAACTGTTATTAGGATTCACTAAAAGCATTGCGAGACAAAGAACAAATGATTGTTTACCGCTTAACTTTGGTTAAAGGATGGAATGCAGAAGATTTAGATGCATATACAACTTGCTGAGTGTTGGAAAGCCTGACTGCTGCTTGCTCGTGGCAGGTCTGCTACCTCAAAGTTGACAATGGATAACGTCCCTTGGCATCCTTCTCAGAGGCTTTGGCCAGGAAAAGCAGTGGCGAATACGAAGTTGCCTGTGAGCATGCTCATTCTTGCTGCGTCCTCCTGGCAAAAGTCGATAAGTTCAAGATAAATGGTGAATGGCACACATGGATAGATTGCGAACGGTTTCATGAGCTGGTACATTCCTTAGGAGCTCACTCTTGTAATACCTCTGAACTCACTGCCATCTGCTTAATTTTTCTGAAACTGGAACTGCAAGCCTATCCCCGAATGAGAGAAGATGATCAAAAAGCTGGTTTGATCCAAATCAATCCTGTAATCTTGATTCTATAATTATTGATTATTTGATAATTATATATCTAAAGTTATAAATGATAATTTGAATCAAATACATCCTAACAAATAGTTAGAGCCGAACCCCGAATGAGAAGATGATCAATAGAATCCTTTTTAGTTATTTTGATATTTTACTTTCATTTATAATTCTTGGATAATTTATAACTTTATAAATTTACTTTTTTTATTAATTATTTAATTAGTTTTTAAAAATTTTATTGATTATTATTTGGTAGAAATGATTCTGGATAAAAATAATTTAATATCTTTTTTTTTAAAAAAAAAAAGTAAAAATATTGGCTAAAAATATATTAGCGGATAACTTTTTAAATAAATTACCAGTCAACATATATATTAGTTAGTATATTTTTAAAAGATTACTTGTCAAATATATATTAGTTAGTATATTTTTAAAAGATTACTTGTCAAATATATATTTATAATCAATCGAATCCTTTTAAAAAGTTACAAATACTGATCAACAAATTGATCCGGAAAATTTTAAGTTACAATCAAATTATTTTGCCCGGTAATAGATAGGACCAAAAAAATAAAATCATCGGTCATTTTTTTTCTCATTTTTCCGTAGTTTCATGGACTTGAGATATTAGTATTTCAAGTGTTTACTTATAAGACACCAATTGTTTACTTTTGTTAGCATTTATTTATTCTCATTTGATTTTATTATTTATCCCATTTCAGTAGTCATCGAGTGCATTTACATAACTTTTTAGTTTCAAACGAGTAGGTAAGATACTAAGCTGGACGTCAAATTAGAGCCACTAGAATTGGTAAAAAAAAATACTAACTTTTAAAGAGATTGTTACTTTTCGGCTTTGTCTCAGTACTATAGAGTAAATTATTAATTTTAAGATTATTTGTTTACTATAGATTTTGTCCTTTGTAACTTTACTCTGTCTAAATGTGGATTTCAAGTTCCCAAGTTTTATATATTATCGTATCATTTCATTATTAGTTTTGCTAGAGTGGAAGTGCATCATGAGCTATAAGACTGAACAAGAAAAAGGTTTGAATTAAGTGAACAACATCTTAGCTAGTTCAGCATCAAGTCTTACATTTGTTATTTACACAATTATTATGGATGCAATCACACCTAAATGCCATATAAAACATAGATCAACCTTTTGATAATGCCTATAGGGACAATAATTATCATTCATCAACTTCCCCACTGCTAAGTACAGTTAAACCTCCCCCCAAGATTATGGCAGCCAATGCCAAACAGTGTTCGCCATTATCATAACCCAGAAATTAGTCCTACAGGTTTAAGTTGCATTTAATATTACAAACGCCCACTCCACATGAGCCTTTGCTTCTGATTAAAAATACAGAGGCAGAGAGGAAGAAGAAAGCAAACAGGGGAGCAGCGGCAGCATCGAGGACTGCGCCATGCACGCCATGACCACTTGGAACTGCAAGCCCGCCACTGACCAGCTGACGCATGGAACCATCCATCATTTTCCTTGAGACAAGTCGCCCTTCAGGGAGAGGTGCAATGATGCATCCCTGCCATTTCTTTTGTTTAAGCCACTAGTGCTGCTGCTAGCTGCTCGGAACTTGTGGAGCTACTGCAGACGCCGGAGATCACTGCTATGAACAAGGATAACACGTGCAAGGTTAGGGTTTGAGTAATTCCCCTGTACAGGGAATAATCCAGATACTTTTATGGTTAATTTATTGTTGGCTACTGATGCAGCCAATGAGATTGATCCTTAACAGTCAGACAATCTGAGTAGAGTAGGTAACAAGTACCTTATTAGGGTTTTCAATGACATGCATTCCTGAAGTGCTACGGTTCAATATGATTATACTGCAACTATCGTACGCGGCTTCCATTCTTGGCGGATTTATCCAAAGTAAGAATCTAATTAATCAGACAAAAGCTTCAAAATCAATCTGATCATTACAAGTAGAAATTAACTTGGTCGTATGACTATGAGTTTAAGCCAAAGATGAGAAGCTTAAAAAACAAGACAACTTAAAAGTGTTTTCAAGACGACAAACTAAAGAAAGCAAACTTGATAGAACGATAGCGAGCTTAAAATCATATCAGAAGAAAACTTTACAGCAGCCAAAAAATTAATTGTTTGTGTGCAGGAGGATGGAGTGAACAAGGGAGCTCCCTTCAGTCCAAGCAAAGGCAACATGAGATCAGATTTACCTCCCGCATCATTCACTCATCTACAGAGCAAATTTCACTTGCTCAGGACGTGGATGAATGAGTCGGCAGCTAATCAAATCCCATAACCGACCATGAGTGGACTGAAGGAAGCTCTCTTTGCAAAAACCCTATTACTTAAATCTCATAAGCAAAGATCAACAATATGCAGGCAAGAACAAGAACCCAAAAAAAGGTATCACAAGGCTTTGAAAAGGAAGGCTTGGCCTCCAAAACCTTCAAGCCAGATAGATACTCTCCCCAGCTACGGAGGTGTGTCCTTAAATAGCCATGAATCCATCCGACATCACATCAGCTGGAGAATATATATTAATTTTTGAAACAGTGAGAAGGTATTAGCTCGCCTTTCCTTTTGTTCAGAAATATTAATTATATATTATACTAATAAACCACTGTACTTTCACATGTTAGAATTATTACACTAAAAATGCTGTAATTATTTCTCTCATTTTGTGGTGCAGTTTAGCCCGCTACAGATCGATCAGTTTAAAGGACTGATAATAAGCAGACAAATCGAGAGAAACTGTTCCACGACGGTGCAACTCAAAGCCTTGGTGAAATGTTTAGCTCATATGCCTTGAAAGCACGCAGCTAAGCTGTTTGATTCGAGTTGTCTGCCACAGCTGGATTTGCTCACTGATCTTTGTGAAACTGATAAGCAACTCAATAAACAACTGCGGCTGTCAGATATCCAGATCATTAAATTAGTGTGGGAAAGATCAACTTTCTGCTTTAAGTTGATAAATATAATCTAAAATAATTAGATAGCTGATTTCAATTCATTTTTTGTTGCTTTCTTTAAAGGTCGGATTGGACGTGTGAGCGAAAAGGTCAAGAGCATGCATGCAGCACCAGGTTGATGTGATGATGGCCTCCTTCGACAGCAGCATGCATTGCAGGCTTTTAGTTGAAATGACCCCTTGGCTTGGCAGCTCACCTTGGCTCGACTGAGAAACAAGAATCCATTCCCCGTATCAGTGATCAGTATGATCCAAAAGGTTAAAGGTCAGAGCTAGCCGAGCAGAGGCAGAGGCAGAGGCAGAGGCAGAGTGAAAGATGGATCACTGCGGCTCAATTCATGCCGTATATCTGTCTTTCCTACTCTTTTCTCTGAATTAAAGCCACCACTAGTCCACTGATTGATATCGGATGTGATCTCCTCCATCGTCCTTTCCCTAGAAATTAAACTAGCCTCATCTGTCCCTTCCCTTGCTCCAATTACTCTTGTCAGCGAAACACCCATTCCATTCCGGATCATGTCTCATTTCCTTCTTATATATATAATGCTTATATATGGCTTGCACCCCAGTACTGCTGCAGTGCTCGCCGTGTAAATGCAGATATGTGTCATTGATCGATAAAGACGAGTCGTGAACACAGTTGACGGGTGATTGGACTGGAATCGATCGGAGTCAAGGAAGCGTGCAGAGAGATAAGATGAAATCATCAGAGTTATTGCTGGTAGGTTACACATTAGAATTAGCTTCTCCTGCTGTTGCTGTTCAAGGGGATGAAAAGACTGGAGAGGTCGATCGAGTCTGTTTACAGGACAATAAATGTCTACCTTTGTTTTTTCCCTCAGTACGTAGTCACTGTTTCTTACCAAGATCACACACACATAGACATCGAATGGATTGCTCACTTTGTCTGGGTGATGAACAAGTCTTCATTCAGAGAAACTTTTTTATTTAATTTGTTTGAAGTTTGTTGATATACAGTTTAGAGTGATGGTTTCCTTACTTAGTTGGAAAATAATTTAAAATTAAGTCAACCTTGTCATAAATGCCCAGGTTAGTAGTGTTTAAATTTGTTTAGTTAAAATAAGTTAGTGTAGACGCATTAAACAAATAAATAATTCTTAAATGGAAAGGGCAAACTTTCAATCTTAAGGATCAATGATCAAACTTAATTATTCTTAAATTTGCTCGGATGTAATAATATTCATAATGTAGCAATATTAGGAAGAAGAATTTAAATTTTAATATTTTAATCTGAATTAAAAATCAGCTGCTTTATTGGCATCCAGAGGAAGATAGCGAGCTTGCTGCCTTTATTAATGACATGAACGTTTGAACATCAAGGCCAGCTCTCTTTACTTCGATCCATTTGCGAGTTTGGGGAACAAATTCATTCTCAGAACACTAAGCAATGGAACCATATATGTGTTCCAATTTTGTCGGATATTTTAAGAAATTTACTGAATTTAAATTATATAAAATTAATTTCAGATTTCTGTATGAAGATGATGAACCAATAATCTCACTCGGGTAAAATAGAATGAATTATTTGGAATGATTGAGCTGTCTAGAAGAATGGACTACCTTGTAAGGCTGAGCTATCATATATGGTTAAGCTGTCTTGTAAAGTTGAGCTGCATTATAAAATTGTGCAATCTTATAAGGCTGAGCTGCTGGGTTGATCGAGCTACTGAGTCGACTAAGCTGCTGAGCTTCCGAGCTGCAGAGTTCTAGAGTCTAAGCTGCCGAGTTGGCTGAAAGAGTCGTCAAGATCTGTGTGACCCAATTTTCATAAAACATATTCGTCCCCTCTTGTTGTGCTTCAATGTCACATTGGACGTTTATTTCCCATAATACAACGAGATAAATCATGCAGACAACCAAGTACTGATTGTTAATGGCAAATCGAGTATGTACCTGATTGCTATCACGGAGCTTCTGTCAAGCGAAATACACGACAGAGAAAGGCTTTGAAGATGAATGTGGAAGAATTTTTTACTATTGCTCTCTCTTTTATATGATCATGACCTTCTTATATAGGAGCTACATCCATCATCTGTATTGAAAGCTAAGTAAATATCATTCAATGCCAGAGACATAATGATAATTATCCACCATCAATAGTTAGTCATTACTATCTATACTCTTAAGCAAAAAATAAAAATATATATGTGGCAAAACATTGATTGACTTAATTAGGCAAATTTTATCCAACCAATTCGAAATTAGATGCACATATTATGTTCATACATAAGTCTACTTGATTAAGACAAATTTGAATCCTAGATGTGTACCCTTGCAAGGCCACTCATGAGAGTGTCTCTGCCGTTTTAAATCAACCATAAAATCTTGAAGCTTTCCATATGGAATTAATACTTCTCCTTCATCCACCTATTTATTTCCATTCTATTTATTTCCATTCATATTTCAAACCATATAAAGATACAGAAGCTTCAGCATTTTGATTCATCCGTGATATTTCTAATTAAAAGAAATGCGTCTGATTCCTTCTGCCTGCAGCCATTTCATGGTTGCTCTGGTTGCTCTCCGTGACAAGGAAGACGAAGAAGGGAAGATGCTTTTAGTGGGTGCAATCCTCCGACTGCCGGAATGAGGTAGATTAGTAGCACATCGAACAAGTCGACGAGGAAATAAGCCTGCAAAAGATGGCGGTGGGATCGTATAGTGCAGCTGCAAAGAAAGCAATCAATTGCGATAGGCACCAGAAATAGCGGATGACAAGGTCCAGTGGGACTGATTGTTAGATATATGTGAATGAAGAAGAGTTGGAAGAAAAAAGAAGTTTCATTGTAAATGAGACTTTAATTCCACATTCGAAGTTTCAAGGTATATTAGTTGATTTATATTTATTCATATGCATTGATGATGTGAACAAATGTATGGGGAAAGACTCTCTCTCATGTGTGGATCCGTGGGTCCGATACCGGTCGGGCATATAAAGGGAGATTGTGGTCTTGAGCATAAAAGAACACAAAAATATGAAGCTCTTCACCTATATTCCCCCTTCTCTGTCATACATCTCTTGCTCAGTGGAATACTCGCTTGATGCACATCACGGTTAACCATTGTATCTTAGAAAATAGACGACCCGAGTGCGAGCACGACATGCATCCCCCTCTGTCGTGTAGCAAGATCTGCGTGTTAGTGTGTGCACTTATGTGCCAAGACACTCCTTATGTATTTTGTGGATAATTATTTAATAAAGGCAAGAATTTATTTATTAATTATTTACTTTTCTGTACGTATACGATTAATGATAAAGTCCTACAAATTAATCCGTATATTAATCTAAAAACAGTCCTTGATTGGATAGATATCTAGAGGGGACATGGATATCTAGATCAATGCTGAGTATGACTAGGTCGAGATAAACCGGAGGGATGGATATCCAAGCTGTACTTGGGGGTGCCTTGAGTTTAGAGGTACACTGGACACGACCCGCTCAAGAGGAGATCACATATTAAGCATCATTGGTTATTTCTCTTATGAACGAGTGTAACTGATCTTTTGACTTGAGACCTTCATTTATTCTATGCGTGGAGTTATATGCTTTGATGTCGTTAAAAGCAGTCTTTAATCGGATTGTGATTAATACGGTAGTTGGATGTATGACAAAACATAGAGAGAATAGTGTTGAGTCAATAGAGGATTCATCGCTCTCTTGGGTTAGGAGTTAACATCCTGGCCGCTTGATAGAGATATTAGTGACTCAAAATTCATGGCCATGGGAGGAATGATTTATCATTCAAGAGGAGTCTATTATATCTTGGAAATCAAGTAAAACAATTAATTTGGTAATGATGCATAATGTATCGAATTAATTGGGATGTAGACTTTAGATGAAGAGATTGAATTACACAGTAATCGGTTCATAGTGGTTTACAGTTTATGACTGATATTAATTTTATCGCGTTGGGTGGCTAAAACCTATTGTTAGACGGTTACCTTAGTCTGTGTATGGATTTACACTGCCTTCGTGTATAAAACCTAGAGGGGCGCACGCATAGCACGTAGACATGAATAATGGTATCGGAAGCTAGTCGAGATCAAGATCAAATATGGGTTTATTTGATACAAAGAAGAGAGAATTCGAATAGTCATAATCATGATGATTAATGAAGAATTCGAAGAGTCATCATAATGATAATTAATGAAGAATTTGAAGAGTTATCATAATGAAGGTTATAAATGAAGAATTTATGGAGCCTATAACTCTTCATCTTCCTTATTAATGAAGATCATAAATGATGAATTAATTGAAAGCTTAACTCTTCGTATTCCTTGGAAGCTATAAATAGCCATCCTCGGAAAGATGCAAAAAGAAGATTGATTCTCTCTGAGTTTCCCTCGTCAACTTCTTCTTTGTTCGGAAGAGATCGTAGTGCTTCCAAGGCTTTGTCGATCCAAGAGGCTAGCACCTAACGGATCGTGTCAAGTTCGTGATCTAGTGCGCGTGGATACCGCTAGAGGAGTCACACTTGGGGCTCTTATCTGTCTTATTTGTCTGTGATATTATTCACACCTACCGAGGACTCGAGGTATGCTTTTTATATAATTGTGTAAAACTATATGTACCACGAAAGATCCATGATTCAATATATGTCTTCTGCTGCGCTCCGAACGCAACACTGCGTGCAGCGAATGCTAGACCGATCAGGGTAAAATTTGCCAAGTGGAACAACCAACATTTTGCCATCTAGATTCTTTTTGTTTGCTGCTCAAGAAGGTAACAGAAGTTCACAACCTTCCGGATAGTAATGGTCGGCCATTGATGGTCGTCGACCATCATTAATCCCTGGGTATTGAGGATATAAAGGGAGACCGTGGTCTTTAGCATAAGAGAACACACAAAAATCTGAAACTCTCCATCTACGTTCCCCCTCTTCTGTCATGCATATCTTACTCGGTGGAATACTCGTGATAGCAGTTGGGTACCTCTCAGTTTGTCGTGACCACTAGTGCTTAGTGCGCATCACAGTTAACCATTGTATCCTGGGAATCATAGGACCTGAGTGCGAGCACGATCTGCGTTCCCCCTCCTCTATCGTGCATTTCTTGCTCGACAGAGTACTCATAATAGCAATTAGGTGCCTCTCAGTTCGTCATGACCACTAGTGCGTGGTACGCATCACGGTTAACCGTTGTATCCTGGGAACCATGTTGGCTCGTGTGCAAGCACGTCCTGCGCGCGTCGAATGCTAGAGGGTAAAATTTGTCCAAGTGGAACAACTAACATTTTGCCACCTGGATTCTTTTTGTTTGTTACATTAGAAGGCAACGGAAGTTCGTAACCTTCCGGGTAGTAATGGTCGACCATTGATGGTAGTTAGCTATTATCCCTGGGTATTGAGCATATAAAGGGAAACCATGATCTTGAGCATAAGAGAACACACAAAAATCTGAAGCTCTCCACCTACGCTCCCCCTCCTCTGTCATGCATCTCTTGCTCAGTGGAGTAGTCATGATAATAGTTGGGTATCTCTCAGTTCACCGTGGCCACCAGTGCTTGGTGTGCATTACAATTAATTGTTGTATCCTGAAAAACAGACGACTCAAGAAAACCTCGAAGCACAATCGGAGGTGAGGCAAATTTATTTCAAGGAAACTGCGACCATCGTAGGCCTCGGTCCACACGCTCGCTTAGCCGCTTCGCTCGCTTGGCTGCTCTACCCACTCGGGCCGTTCTATCACTCGGACTGCCCTACCTTCTACTATAAGGTTGTTCTGCTCGGTTAGCCCCTTCAGCTACTCAGTCGATTTGTCGCTCGATTGATATGCTGCTCGACCACACTATCTGATTGGCCACTCATCCTAATCAGTTGCTATATCTCTCGGGCTACTCTACCTTTAGGCAGCCCTGCCTTTGCCCCCTCGATCGCTATGCTCGGTTGGCTACTCTGCCCGATTGGTCACTTAGATTGATCTGTTGCTTGACCGCACTACTCACAACTACTCTGCTCTGCTCAGTCAAGTACTCGCCCACTCGGCCTGATCAGCTACTCTACCCGCTCGGACAGTTTTCCTGCTCGGACAATTTTCTCACTCGACTGATAAGCCCGCTCGGCCGACCTGCCAACTCTTGACCCGGCTGCATTGCCACTCAGCCGCCTGATCAGCCGCTCTGCTGCTTTGCCTACCCGACCATTTGGTTGCTCTGCTCACTGAGTGGCAATCAACACTTTACAGAAACTAGCCTCTGCTAGCAGCCTGAGATTATCTGTTCAGGTCATCTTGACAGATAAGTTAAATTTAATTTTGTGTATTTAAATTCGACTAATTCTCCCAAAATCTCTAGCAGATTGTCCAACACTGGTGGCGGTGATGCACTCCTTTGCGCATTGTTGTACTTCCACATGAACATCCTCACCGGCGCCTTCTAATGGGCGACATAGTTGCTCGGAGCCGTCATTGGGGCTTTTCTGAGTTTAAAATGTTACCTCACGGGAGGTGCCGACGGATGGACTAGGAGCCTGAGCAGGAGTAGGAGTAGGAGCAGGCGTCGGCAAAGTGGCGGTGTTCGGATCATCATGGTGTTCGTGACATCGGCGGACCAAAGTAATAATCCTTTTTATAAACAAAAAAAAAAGTATTTAGATTATGCATTTCTTCCAAACACTAAGAAAATTATAATGGCAATGATAATGATCTCTAAGGTTATGAATTATGAGAAGGGAAACAATTTATTAATCACTAAAAGTTGTCTGACGACATCTAAAAAGAATACTAGGCCTATCTATTTCATGCTTCTCAGCTTATGCATTAAAAAAGAATCAATCTCTATTAATCACTCAACGTTGTACTGCAATATTATTAAACATAATTAACTAATCAATTTTGAATCTAAAGTTTTTCAATACATTTTGATGCGCTTCGCAATCCTATCGAGGCATACATAGTCTAACGAGTCTAAACATATTCATCAACGACTTGACTGAGCAGGAAGTGCACACATACTTGAACTGGTCTAAGCGTACTCATCAGAGACTTGACTGAGCAGGAAGTGAACAGTTTGGGAGCATCCACCTTGGGAACATTGATAGAATCTAAATTTGTCATGCTCTATGCTTGATCCTGTCCACGAACGCCGACAGGTGAATCATCGGTGAGTTGACTTTGTTGCCAACTTAATCGTTAATCACTGAATGACAATAAAGATTATGATATGGTTCTATGAGCCTTAACAAAGACAAATAGAAAAAAGTTAGAATGACGATTAGGGGGTTCCTCAACTTAGCCACTTCGACGCTCAAGTAAGAGAATGAAGAAAATGAAGATCAATATTATGGTTTAGATGATGTGTGTATGTACCTTGGATGCCGAAAATGGATGCCTTTTATAGGGAGATGACATACTTTTTCCTTCTGTTCCATACTTCACGTTATCATTATTTTATTTCTTAAATAATCGAAAACTTATTCACGCCGCTATCTTTTTTCTAAAATAATCAGAGACTTGCTTGATGATTATCATTTTTTAAAATAATTCGAGATTTACAAGATGGTTATCATTTTCTTGAAATGGTCCTGCATTCCGAGTCGAGTTGTCAAGGAGATGGGAGACCAAGGAGTCAGGACGCCGAGGAGTCGAGGTGCGCCAAGAAGTCGGGGTGCGCCCTAGAAGTCGAGGTGTGCCCAGAAGTCAAGGTACGCCCAAAAAGTCGAGGTGCACCCCAAAGGTTGGGCTGCGCTCAAGAAGTCAAGTGTCAACTCAGTTTTCACTTTGCTGAACCACCATCTTAGTAGGGGTACCAACTTCTCTTATCCACGTGGTGCCTACTAATTATCTTCTAGATCACAAGTCTCCCTTTCAAGTCTAGTTGAAGAAGGCGAGAATCCTACTGACTAGACTACTGTGTGATCGGAATAATTTCAACTGCCTCGACTGTTTAAGCCATATGGCGGATCTATTACATATTTCTGAAGAGATTATGCATTAAATGTTAGTACGTCTCGATCATTATATTTTAAATACAATCACCCCTTTTAACTATGTCGCCTGTCTCATTCGCCTTAATTCTTGAGCCTAGAATGCATCGGTGTGTCTCTGAGATTGATCATATTAATGTAATGTGACCCGCGACAGAGAAGACAAAGTGTCTTTTACCATGTAATGATTACTTGGATTTCATTTGTTCCATGTGTTTGATCCTAAGGTGGAAAATTTGTATCACTCCTGTAATAGTAGAGATCCAATGGTCCCTATTGAGCAAATTGGGCTATATTAGGTCAGATAAGAATGCCCCTACACACAATCATTGATTCTGTAGTTGCCATTGTTTGTCTCCTTCGTCTCCGAGCTCTCCTTCTTACTCAATAAGTTGTTTTAGTTCATCCTTGAGATTCTTCTTTTCACCCGTCTTTAGTAGTCTAGAAGATCACTCCATGGTTAGGGAATCTTCTTTTGCTCCCTAGTATAGATCCACCACTTCAAGCTTTACTGACGCATCCTTAGATCGATTAAGGACTACCTATGGGATTCTGACCAATCATATGTTAGGGCTCCCAAACAGTACTAACGACCCGCCAGATCGTCCTCCTCCAGGCTTCGTGACCTTCTTCTGAAGTCAATAAATACTATTATTGAAAACTCCACGGCTAGAGGTAAATACTATTACTGAAAAACCTTCCACCCTTGTATATGAAGAAAAGGAGGAGGTGCAGATCCACCCAAGCCAGTCGGAAGCCACGACCTTCGTGGTTGCCGACCTGGAGGAGGAGAAGAAGGCAAAGTTAATCACCTGCCACAAACAGAATCATGATGTGTTCGCTTGGTCGACACATGAGCTACCCGTCATCTCCTCGAGCATGGCTCGGCATGAGCTTCACGTCCGACCGGATGCTCGGTTGGTCAAGCAACGGAAGAGAGATTTCAGTGCGGAGTAGAACGTGATCATCCGGGCAGAGATAGAGAAGCTACTAGAGGCCGGCCATATCAAGGAAGTCCAATTCCCGTGCTGGCTAGCTAATGTCATGCTAGTCTCCAAGCCTGGCAATAAATGGTGGGTCTGCATCGACTTCCGCGATCTCAACAAGTCTTGCCCAAAGGACTTCTATCCGCTGCCTAGGATAGATCAAATGGTGGACTCGACGACGGGCTGCGAGCTGATCTGCATGTTTGACGCGTATCAAGGATACCATCAGGTGGCACTCGCCCGCGAGGATCAAAAGAATGTCAGCTTCATTACGGTCGATGGAACATACTGCTATAACGACATACCGTTCAGCCTGAAGAACACCGGAGCCACCTACCAGAGGCTAATGAATAAAGTGTTCCGATGACAAATCAGTCGTAATATGGAGGTATACGTCGATGACATACTCATCAAATCCCTCCGAGCTGCTGACCTATGCGCAGACATCGATGAGACTTGCCGGACGCTAAGGGCATACGGAATAAAGCTGAACCCGAGTAAGTGTCTGTTCGGCGCAAAGATTGGTCGCTTCCTAGGCTACATCGTCACCAAGAGGGGCATCGAAGTCAATCCAAGTAATGTCCAAGCATCGGCGGAGGCGGGAGCGAAGTCCACCGGAGGTCAGCAGAAGCATCACTTCCCTAGTATCCATCTCTTTGATTTTCGGACAGAATCACTCATACCTATCAAGGATCGGATATCTATCCTCGTACTCATACTCATCTAAGGATAGAATATACTCTATACAAATAATTTTCTTCATTCCATCCAACTAACATCATTCAAAAAATATATATTAAAATTAACATCATATCTAAAAAAATATAGCAAAAATAAATAAATAAAACATCTATAATCAACTCCTAATTTAATCATATTCTTAAAAACATATCAAACCAACAAAAATAGTGAGTGAGTTTTAGAAAAAGAAAATTTTCTTATATAGATATTTATATATATAATCAGGTATTTAGTTGTGTATGGATATGATTCTATTAGACCCGTCCCCATATCTGATTACTCGAATACCCTTACCTGATTATTCGATTATTAATCAGGGTCCGAAAAATCACTTCATATCTTTCTCCAATTGGATCGGATATCATATCCTCCGGGAAATTATCATCCAAGTCTGACTCAAGACATAGGCCATAAAAACCTATGCCTAGCGACTCAATTTTAATGGGCCCATTGATTAAATAATTAAGTAAAGACATTAAAAAATCAAATTAGGATTATTAATATTAATTAATTATAGCATATACGTTAATAAATATCATGCTAACTCATTAATTACATCTTATCAATTAATTCATTATCAATTAACCCTTGTATTTATACCTTACCCTTATCCTTATTTCCTTATTTCCTCGTAATAGCAATTAGCCAACATTTTATTCTATTTAATCTTATTTCCTCATAATTGTAATTTGCCCCTATTTTATTCTATTTAATCTTATTTTCTCATAATTGCAATTAGTCAAGATTTTATTCTATTTAATTATATACTTTATAAAACCTAATAAACTCTTTCCTTCTCAATATTTCTTAAAAATCCTAGTCTTTATGCTTTGTGTCCTTTTCTTTTCTCATCAGCAATTCTAAAGGTTTATGCTCTCTCCAATAATCCTCTCAAAGAACATCCTTCTCCTCTCTCGCCAATAATATTTTTTTCTTGCTCTTTCTTTTCTTCCTCGTTAATAATATGAATCAGAGATTTTTTTTATCCATATAACCAAAGTAAAATGTTTTAGTAAAAAAAGTTTTCAAAATTAAGATTAATAAAATTTTATTTACATTTAACAATGTCTAAAAAAATTAAATAATTTAACAATGGTATCAATGAAAAATAAAAATATTTAAATATTAGCGAGAAAATTAAATTTTACATAAAAAATATTTTATTTTTTTTTAAAAAATAATTTTTTTAAACCACATTGTCAATCCCAAATTCAAATGAAAAAGGCTTAAGAAAATTTTTTAAAAAATATTAAAAAACTTTTTTTAATTCCTTTGATCTCGGACCTCAGGGAATCTTGAGACGACGGCGTGTTATCATCCCTGAATAGTGGTCTCCAACAGCACACATCAAACGCTGAATGTTGGAGTGAGCTAACTAGGAGTACGTACACACTTTAAGAATTACAGTTACACTGATCCAGCCATTATTATGATCTCTACCATTGTTTTATAAAAGAAAAAATGGATGAAAGGCATTCACAAAAGCTCACCTTGTTGTGGCCAAAACACGTCAGTAATCCAAGCAACCTGACTGAAGGAACCAGAGGCTGAAGAGAGACAGATAGGGTTCCCAGAACCTTCCCGTCTACTGTCAGAGATGCATCGATTTGTCATCTCTTAGGCCTCAACATTGGTTGGTTTTTATCAAACCTGAGCAAGCTGTTCCTACCAACGAGAATAAGCAAGCGAAATGGAAGGAAAGCTGAAAGTTTATTATGAAATCGCCTTGGAGAGAAAGATTAAAGCATTATACATATATATCATCTAAATATCTAAATATGTTATACAATATAAATACATGTATATACTATAAGCAAAAAATAAAAAAAAAATTATCATTCATTGATAGGAGATATGACAAAGAAATAGGAATTTTAGTTCAAAATATAAGTAATATGTCTGTTTTCAGAGGGTGAAGAGTAACTGATAAAATTAGAGGGTGTTATGATATTGAAACTCATGCTAGCATGTTATCCAATTTTAAAATTGATTTATTTGGCCACAACAAATGCTAGTCATAATATGAATTTAAAGGAAATTAATCTATTTATTAGTAAAGCTAAAATTAGTAAGAGTAGTTTTATAAAAATAATAATAATAAGACCTCGAGCATGACATAATTATCATATAAAAAGTCTCACTTGTCATATAACAATTGTATTAAAAAAAAAATCTAAATTTTTTTTAGATAATCTAATATTTAGATTCCTTATATTGTGTATAGTCAAATATAATATATGAGTGGAAAAAAATATAATAGTAAAATATGGGACAAAAAATAAATACATTTTATTTCAGACATGGTATAACTCAACATCATCATTTCTTTTGATTTGAGAAATCAAAAGATAAATCTGTAAGTTTACAAGAAGATGTAAAAAAATAATAAATTGTATTAAGAACTATGTAAAAAAAGAGAGAGAATATCCTCTTATTTGAATGAATTGCATGAATAAAATTAAAAAGGAATCGATTTGATCCCAGTTATAATTTATATTGAATTTCCTAATTTTTTAATAGTGAGTCAAACAGGAAATATCAAAGAATTACAAGTAAATATAAAATAAAATTGCATTTTGTGAATCGAAGACTCAATATTGTTATTACAAAGGTTGAAAAATCCTATGGGCAACCTAATATTCTTGTGGAATATATAGGTTTACAATTAAAAAATTGAATTTCAATCCAAAAGGCAATGAAAAAAGCTATTAAATTAGCTGAACAAATAAATACAAAAGGAATCCAAATGCAAATTGCAAAACGGGTCAATGAAAAAGAAATTGCATGTATCAATTCTCTTACAAATAATTCGTGCTAAAATTGATCATTGTTCCTATACAATTTGAACTATTTATGACGTATTAAACATCAAAATTTAGATATTTTGGGAGGACAAAATAATATATTTTTATTCATCTTTCCTTTCTATTTAGTGATAGAAAAAAAGTATAAATTTATTCGTTCTTTCTTATTTCATCATACTTATTTTCTTTCATTTCTTAATTTTATTTTTTTTCATATTTATTTCATTTATTAACTTTTGCTTAGATATTATAGTGTCCTTTTTGGTTCTTCTTTCATCATACTATATTTTCTTCCATTTCACAATTTTATATTTTTTTTATATTTATTCCATTTTGTAACTCTTGCTTAAGTTACTTTAACTTTCTAAGGTCCATTTAAGTAAATTACTTGTGCAGTTCATGGTGTAGAACATTTTTGATTCATTCTATATTCATATAAAATGGATATAACCTTTTTCTAATTTTTAAATATAAATAAAATTAGGTTTTTCATAATATAATTTAAAGTCTAATTATTTTCTTTCATCTAGAACGGGACATAAAAATCTTCCTTCGCTTCACTTGAATGAAATTTAGAATCATGTCATAATTGGTTAACTAAACATTAGTTTCTTATTTTTATCATTTAATGAGCATCTTGTATTCATTGAAATTGGGGATAATATAATCCTTACGCAAGGAACAATCTATCCAACTTTAAGACATCAAAATAAGTTGAAGGTGAGGATGATTATAATAAAAATTTCCTAACATATCATAAGATTAACGTTCATACAAATCAGCACTTCTCCAAATTTAAAAAATAGGCGGGATTTTAAAAGTATTCTTAAGTGCACATACTTTTATGCATGCTTCTTCATATTCATCTATCATACTCTAATATTGTAAGATGATATATACGGTTTAAAATTCCCCAGTGCTATATCATAAGTACACTACACTGGAATCATAAATAATTGTATCCATATGCATATAAAATAACAATAATGGAATCCCAATCCTCGATTTTTATTTATATTATTACTAGGCAATCGAAGCCCAAAGATTTTTGAACTAGCACATGTTTTACTTATCAATTAGATAATAAACGATCCTATTGTATCTTCTTATTTCTTCTGCATATTTTTACAATGAAATTTTTAAATCAATTTTTTCTTATTCTGCACAAATGAACCTTGTCTGATTCACTTGGGGGGATTGAAAAAATATATTTTAGAAGGTATTTCTCAAGCAGAAGTTTTGGATTGATAGAACAATTCTTAATCAAAATTTCCTGTACGAATACTATGCTAAACATAACATTCTACATGTTAGCATAGCCCATGCAGCAACGGAACAACAACAAAAGTTACAGTCTCAGGTTAAACCAAAACTACAAGGTTCGAATCTCCGAAAGTCCGATGCAGTTCTTCATAACCCTCCCTATGAGTTAAGGCGCTACGAGTTATTTGTTCAAACGGTTTGAAAAAGCTCGCGAAGTAGATGTTATTTTGATACAGATGCGAGCTGGGCCGATTCCCACCCATCTCCCACACTTGGCATTGCGTGGCCCAACTCGCTGGATCCCGAGTCAGTGAAAACTTAATGCCATTTTAAAAGAAACAGAGTAGAGCCGAGCAGAGCAGTTCAGTGAGGCTGAGTTAGTGGTGAGTCGCCAAGCGAAGGAGGGAGGGAGGGAGTAAGGACAAGGGAAGCCTTCATTGATTTCCAAAGAAAGGCAAAGCAGAGCAAGTAATGGGAGCAGTGATTGATTCAGTAGCACCGAGGGGACAAGCGCGGCCGGGAAATGGGCAAAGCAGCTCCAGGTCTTGTCACCCCACGGCCCCACCCAATAAATTACTACCATTAAAGAAGCCAGGAACCATAAACCCACCACAGCCACAGCGCCACACCAACTGCACCCAATAAATTAACATCTTTTCCTCTTTCCTTCTTTCGCCTTCATTTATTCAGAAGAAAAGGGAAAGTTCAAAGAGCCAGTATTGACTGGGAAAGCATGGGGACAGTGGACCTGCTGACCTCGCTCCAACAATATGACCGCTCTCTCTCTGTTCCAGCCAGTAAACTTAAAACTCTCCCTGAAGCAAAGAGTTAGCAGAAGAGCTCGGTGCCAGACTTTAAAAAAAAAAAACAAAAAACAAAAAAGACTCTTTTACATGCCACCAGAAGATTGGAAGATCAGGCTGGCAAAGGGCAGTTTCTCTCGGTGAGTCGACAAGCCTACACGACGATGCCATAGCTCTAAATGGATTGCTGCATAAAGTGGTGGTCCAAAGCTAGCCTAAGTGGATTGGGGATGGCCATGGCGCACTATTATATTGTCGATCAAAATGAAAAATGAAAAATGAAAAATGAAAAAGAAGAGGCTTAAAGATCTCAGGGTTGATTTATATTGCTACGAGCCTTTAAGATAGGCATGTAAATGATTTAAATGTTCCTGGACAATTTTAATATTCGATTGGATAAATTTGAACACATACATCTTTAGGAATTGTAAAAGTGTTTTACCGTGGCATGTAGCGGGGCTCATGAATAATATTTACTAACCAAATTTATGAAAATCAATAAAACTTTTCTCAACGCGATAAATAATTAAATAGACTTTTAAAATATTTAATAATTAATTAAATCAGTTTAAAATTGTAAAATTTTTAAATATTTAAACAAGTTCCCGAGAGTTCAATAATATTCATTTAAATTCAAGCCAAGGTTAATCAAGTTAGGTCTAAAATAATTCATGTATTTTTATCTGATATGATATTATTCATTTTAAATCTAAACTTTTATAGTTTTATTTTTAAGTTCTATACAAAAAATCTCATCCCAATCCTTCCCTCAAGCGAGCATTTGATCACTTTTAATTTGTTCCAGGTCTTCTTACAAGTATTCGATTACTATTGACTTACTTCAGATTTCTCCATAAATATCCGGTCACTCTTGACCTACTTCGGACCTCCCCTCAACTTCGTTCAAGGTTACCCCACATAACATCCGGTCTATAGATATCATTTGTTGGGACCAAAAAATTCACATATATTCATAATAATATAATATTATCCAATTTGGATCTAAATCCTTATTGTTTTATTTTTAGACTCTACCCAAAAGATCTCATTCTAATGGAGATATATTTATCCCTTTTTAAACTCATAATTTTTTTTATGTCTTCTAATGTGAGATTTTGATTATATTACTAATTGTTCAAACTCATTAAAAAAACTAAGTTAAACTTTAATTAATATCTTAGTTTATTTTAAGCACAATTTAACTCAACTTAATTAAATTATCAAATAAGTTTAAATATCACACATTTGATTTTGACTTTGCTCATTTACAATTTGACTTTTAGGAACACAATTATAGGAGGGAAAAACGAGAAAATAACATTAGAGAATTTGATCTTTTTAATCAGGGATGGTTTTTGACAATTTTAGATTGGAATTCTTATTGAGAATGAAATGTTTTACAAATAAATTGAGCCTTTTGGGGATTGGTAGGGAGGAATTTAGGGTTAACCTTCATCGTTTTTGGTGAACAATGGCATTCTCTCTTAAAGTAAGTTAGAGAGAAGAGTCATGAGCCTCCATTTTTAATATTTTGTTTTGTTATAAATGTTATGATAATTAATTGCGTTTCAATTAAATGGTGCGCACCCACAAAATATAGTTTCTTTTGACCAAGAGATTATTTTGTTTGCTAGTAGCATCTTCTCTTCTTTCTCAAAAGAGTCTATATTTGTCCTTTTGCTTTGATTTAAAGGCAATCACCTACATTAACAAATGGCTAAATTTGACCATAAAATTATCATTTTAAAAAGAAATAAATATTTGGTTTTAATTAGTTAAATTATTTTGTTGAACAGTATCACTGATTAAATAATTTGATTTTTTAATAGTAATTTAAAATCAATTGATATTTTAGTAAAGATTTAAGTTTTAAAATTCTAGTCCATTGATATATACTTAGTTCAACGACACAGCTTCGCTAATTATCTGGATTAATTGAAATCAATTGATCAATTTGAGAAGTTATTCTATAATACAATTCTAACATAACTGATTTCTATGATTCAGAGATTGTCACTTCATGAATTATTGGTTTGCTGGGAGTCATCCCTAAAAATATTGGATATATACATGTGAATGGAAAAGATATGGAGAGGAAAAGGATTCTATTATGAATAAGACTTTAGTCTCACATTGAAAGTTTCATAGTTCTATTTGTTAAGATACTCCAGTGAGCTAGAGGGGTGATTAGCTGTAATCACTTCTTTAATGATGAATTGTAGCGGAAAACATTTGAAGCAATGTTAACACACGGATTTACTTAGTATCCACCTCAACGAGGTGACTAATCCAATGATTCACACATAGTACAATCTCCACTATGAAAATACTCCTTCTTGGAAACACTCCGGAGGTGGAAAAACCTCGTACAAGCTCACAAACAAGAAATACAATGCAAATAAGAAGAAAATACACAATACAAATGGAAATTTTGCTTGCTTTCTTGTAGCTTGTAAACGCCTCTTAATCGGTTGGAAAGTGCAACACGCTTGTCTTCCAAAGCTCAAGGATCGGCGGTGAAGAGTGGAGAAGAAAAATTGCATTTGAATCTTTGTCATCACCTTTATATCACGCGGATTAGGACTCTCAATCGATTGGCCTTACCCCCAATTGATTATAATGTCAAATCCAAACACATCCAGCTGTCCAAATCTCACAATGACTCTTTTCTTCATTTCTTAATCGATTAGCCAATCGATTAAAGGCCTACTTAATCAATCATCTAATCGATTACGAAGCCCTCTGTTCACTCACAAGCTTCTCCCAATCGATCACTCAGCTTCAATCGATCATCTGATCGATTCAAAAGTTCTTTATTTGCTCGCGACCAAGCTTAATCGATTAAGTCTCTCGCGATATTCTCAATCGATTGGAATTTTTTCCAATCGATTCAGCACAATGCAATGCACTGTGCTTCGCGAAAACCAACTTTCAATCAATCCTTGATCGACTGGGTTTAGGGTGAATCGATCACTTGATCAATTCACCATACACTTCTCGAAGAGATACCCTCAATCGATCAACTAATTGATTACCCTACCCTAACTTTGTTAACCCAAGTCTAGGGTTCCATTGCCCAATCTCTGATTAACCGTGACCTATTAGGACTTTTCCACCAAGTGTCTGATCAACCTTTTGACCTACTTAGGCTTTGTCAACTTTCCGTTAGATTTCCAGTCACCAAGTGTGGTCCTCCTTAATCCACTTGGATTTTCCTCTTGTCTAACCGTAGTTAGGACTTTACCTTGCCAACGTGCGGTCCCCCTTGACCCACTTGAAATTCCCTTTGCCTAATCACAATTAAGGTTTTCCTTTGCCAACGTGCGATCCTCCTTGATTCATTTGGACTTTGCTTGACTAATTGTAGTTAGAGCTTTCCTTGCTAATGTATAGTTCTCCTCGACTCACTTGGACTTTTCTAGTCAATGTACAGTCATCTTTGACTCACTTGGACTTTTCTTTGCCTAATCACAGTTAGAACTTTCCTTACCAACGTGTGGTTCTCCTTTACCCACTTAGACTTTCCTTACTAACGTGTAGTTCTTCCTGACTCACTTGAACTCTCCCTTTGCCTAACTCTCAAGTTAGGATTTGCCTTGCCAACGTGTGGTCCTCCTTGACCCACTTGGACTTTCCTTGCTAACATGTGGTCCTCTCTAACCCACTTAGACTTTCCCTTTGCTTAACCCTTGAGTTATGACTTGCCTTGTCTAACCTCCAGTTAGGACTTTACCAGTCAAGTACCAGTCCTCCTTAACCTACTTGGCCTTTCTCACATATTGTCGAATAACATATTGTCCACAACATATTGTCTAACTATCGAAACTCAAGCTCCAATCCACTCGAGATTAGTTAAACTGGTCAACCTTGACCAGGGAACAATTACACCAACAATCTCCTCTTTTTTTATATTTGACAATATGTTTAAGTTAGGCTAACTCATATTATCCCAACTCTAACTTCATCCTATGCTCGAAGCATGAATGTGGATTTCTAACTTAAACCCTATATTTTCTCCCCTTTCGACACACATAAAAAACTCGTCCCCTTAAGAATCAATTTTATCAAATGAACGCAATGAAAGTCTCATACCTTTCATGGTATCATATGCTCACCCTTGAGCATATATTGTATGCTCACCCTTGAGTATTTATCCATCACACTCAAGATTTTCAATCTTCCATTATTTCCAATGCTCATCCTCAAGCACTCATAACAATGAAGATTCTCAACCTTCCATTATTTCCTTATCCGGAAAATAAAGTTAAATCATATCTTTTAAGGAGAAACTCTCATTCAAAATATGTCCTAAATTTCTATTATTGTACCAATAATGACTTGGAGGTCTTAAACCTTTAGAAAAATCAAAATTTGAAGTTTTGAGGTTCAAAATGTATTTTGAAACTAAACCTATTCCTACACTCCAAGTTATTTTTTTTAACCATTTCGTTCTTGTTTCATCAAGAAAAACCTCCCTTAAATACTTATAAATCCATTTAAGAGGGTTAAGAATGGTTAACTGAACTAAACGTGACATAATAGATTGAAATCAAACCATTTAAACCAAAACAAGCCTTCTTAATTAATTGGTTTCAACTACCAATCGATTATAGCCTATCTGAATTTATTAAAGTTGGGATTTAATCGATCGGCTAATCGAGACAGGGGGTACTTAATCAATTACTTGATTGATTTTGTGAGCCTCTATGTTCACGAAAATGACCTTTAATCTATTGACCAATGAATTCACCCGTGGGTGAATCGATTGACATTTCTTTTCTGATTTCATTTTTAGACCAAAATTCAGAAATCTCTTAATAATTCTATGATTTTCTAAAAATCATGAAATTTTATATAGACATTATTTATATCATATACTATCAAGAAAAAATAGTTTTCTATAAAAAATAATCTTTATTTTCAAATTTTGACATAAAATTAAAAACTATTGAAAAATTTCAATGTTTCACTCTACTTTGTGTTCAATTAATCAATGATAACTCATGTCGAAAGATAGACTTCACCAAGGTTTTCTAAAGTGGTTTTGAAATGATTTCAAAACATAATTTCTAACCATGTTCTTTGGACTAAATACACATGACTTGTATACTAACTTTCCCAATGATTGGACTTCTCATAATCTATTGTTAAGATGAAACTGAAACTAAAAAAGATGCACTAAATTAACACCTTGAGTTTTGTTCATCCTCCTAACATCTCACTTGTATCTAGTGTGTCTCAAAAACACATACAAGTCAAGTCTATGGTTCTTTTGAGATGTACAATAGGTTTTCCTTAACATTAGGGGATCATGCATATCTAACTAGACATTAAAATTTAATCATCTAACCTAGGATGTCAATTGACATCATTGTCCTTAATTATAATGAATTTTAAAATAATACATGAAAATAATTATGGAATACATCAAATGTATATTTTTTAAAAGAAAAACTATCATGAATAATGACATATATATGACATGACATATGATATTTTTCATAAACATATATAAATACTAAATATGATGTCATGACATATGATAGATACACAATCATGATAATTTTAGCATAAAAGAAATACCTAGATTATCTATCTAAGTATCACTAACTAATTGCTCAATTTAAAAATAATCCTTGGTTTCCTTATCTCCCAAAGAAATTGTCAAAATCCTAACTTGATATTTCTTTGACTTCTAACTTAATTATGTCAATTTAATTAGGTCCAAATCTTTAAATTTTGACACATTTTACTCTTCCAAAGAGTAAACATTAATCCTTCATTTTTAAGGTATAACAATACCTTGAAAATGCCCCAAAGTATCAACTTATCAAAGTTGGGTTAACTACCATTCCAAGTAGAGTTGATATTCTCTAAACTCATCTAAGGTATAGAGAACACACTCTTAAGAACTCAAAATCTATTGATACTTCTTGGGTGCTCTAGGTACTCATTAGAGATAATTTTCCTTAATGCTTTCCTAATGACCTTCCTAGGATTCTTAAAAGCCTTGGTCACACTAGACTCCTCACAGTCAACTCTTAAGGTAACTTCCCTTGTGACCTTCTTAGTGACTTTCTTATGCTTCTTAGAAGTCTTAGTCACACTAGTCTTTTCAATATTACTTATAGGGATAACTTTCCTTGTTATCTTGACTTGATTCCTAGACTTAGAGTTAGTTCCATAGCTATATGAAACTCTATAGTATAAGGACACATTCTCTTTGGCTTTTGATTTGTAACCTAAACCTCTCTTGTCATTAGTTAGCTCTTACCTATCTATCACTAGATCTTGTTCATTTGACCACCCCTTAAAGACATTTTGTATTCTTTTATTTTTCTAATTTATCAAATCTTGACCTCAAGATTTGATTTTCTCTCCTTAAATCCTTAAATTTAGATTTTTCTTAATTTTCTTGGGTATTTTTACTTTTAGGCATACACCTAAAATCCTTAAAATTCTTGCCCGAATTGTTATCTACCTTCCTAACCTTAGATGAGGTAGTCCTACCATTAAATAATTTATAATTAACCTTAGGTTTTTCATGCTTTATATTTTCATGTTAAATAGTATTAAAATGATAAAATTTAGATATAGCATGCTCTTTATCATGAAATAAAGAAATACCCTTAACTAATAGTACCCTAGTGGTATTCTTAAAAACTCCCCCTCGACTTAAGTTTCCTCCTTCTTGGTTGGATCTATTCCCTTTGGGCATTGGTTCCGGTAATATCCCTTTTAATTTCAAGAAAAGCACACAATGTGCTCCTTGTCTTTGTGTACCACGGGGCCAGCCTCCTTTGGTTTCTCCTTGTCTTTAGGTGTCACTTGACCATTCATCATAGTCAACTTTGAACACTTACTCTTATAGTGTCCATTTTTCCTACACTCAAAGCAAATGATATGATTTTTTAATTTTACAAATTGAAATTGTTATACATTATTTGCTTGTAGGGGTGGCATATGATCATTTTTCATTTAACCTAGAAGTAGAGGCTTCTTATTGCTCCGATGTCAAGGATTGGTGCTCCCCCTCAATCCTTGAGTAGATGCCTCTTCAATATCCTCCTCGGACGTTAAGCATCTCTCAACTTTTGAATCCTCATGTATATGATACAAAGAGTTTCCCTCTTTGCATTTTGCTTCACTTTGCCCCAAGGTTGGATCTTCATGAAATTTTTCCAATTTGCTCGAAAGCTCCTTAGTGCTGAAACTTTCCAACTTGGTGTAATATGGTGCTTGTCAATAGATTAACCAATAATTTTGTTACTTTATCATTTGCCTAACACCTCTTGACTTGCTCCTCAATTCATTTCTTCTTCTTGAAGAGCTTTCCCTTTAAATCTCTTGGAGTTTCAAAATCCTCCATTAGAAACCATTGCTCTTTCTCCATCATGAGAAAATTTTCAACCTTTGATTTCCAAAGGTCGAAGCTTTTACTGCCAAATGGTTGAGATGCTCAGATATCGTATCCGAATCCATCTTTAAACTTCATCTTTGAACTTGAGCTCCTTAATGATGAATCTTTGACTTTGAAATTAGGGCTTCAAGCTTCAATATCTTCTTCTTCCTCTTGCTTGTTGTTCTCTTGACAATTAGTCCAATGAAGAGTGACCTCACTCTGATGCCACTTGTTAGGACACTGCGGCGAGCTAAGGGGGTGTGATTAGCTCTAATCTCTTCTCAATGATAAGTTGCACTAGAAAACACTCAAAGTAATGCTAACACCCAGATTTACTTGGTATCCACCTCAACGAGGTGACTAATCCAAGGATCTACACAAAGTACACTCTCCACTATAAAAATACTCTTTCTCAGAAATACTCCGAAGGTAGAGAAACTATTGGAGCAATCTAGGCGCCCTAGGTTTTGATGTTTGGGCAAAGATTTAAGTTAGGGTTATTGTTGTATTTGATATGCACTGTGAGTGTGCAGGATACAGGTACAACAAGGAAAGTCCAAGTGTAATCTTGGCAGAGGAGAAAAGTCCAAGGATGAGTCTTGGCGGTGTGAGTCCAAGTATGTAGTATTGGCAACGTAAGTCCAAGTATGACTTGGCAATGGATGAAGTCCCGGAGGTGAGAAGGCTCTTGGCAAAGGAAGACCCGACAATAGGACAAAGCCGAAGGAAGTTCCAGAAGGCAAGACATGAAGGATGGAGAGACATCCGAGGGACGCAAGGCTGATGGAGGAAGCTAGAAGGCTAGGTCTAGGTTGGTCAGGGCGAGGGCGAGTGCTGAGTGATTGTACTCGGGTAAAATCCTATGGATTTTAGGGGGGGCACTGCAGCAGTACTGTAGCGACACTGCAGTAGTACTGTAGCGACACTGCAGCAGTACTATAGCGACACTACAGCAGTACTATAGCGACACTACAGCAGTACTATTATGACATTGTAGCAGCACTGTAGCAATCGACTGATATACTATATCAGTCGACTAGTACACTGTAGTAGTCGATTGGTAGTCGACCGTTGGGTAACAGTCAACTTCACTTAAAGGACCAGTCGACTGGTAGCGGGGAAACAACTTAGTGTTTTGTTCTCGAGTTCTATTTAATAGAGTTCGGGGTGCTTGGGCATGGTTGACGAAATAGACTTGGTTAAAGCCTATTAGAGTCTCCCAAGTCTTCGTGTGATCGGTGTGCTTGTATTCAAGTGTTTGTGGCGAGGTTTCTCCACCGACAAGGAGCTTGAGCTAGCCGGAGGTTTTCCGGGGAGTCATCCACCGACGGATCGAGATCGTCCACCTTATGGACAGTCATGGAGTCGGAGCTTTATCTCCGAACCACGTTAAATCAACGTGTTAGGTTTGCTTTCTATTGTTAGTATTTATTTTTGTTTTTCGCTGCGTACTAACAAGTGTAGAAAGTGATGATTTGGATGAGACGCTATTCACCCCCCTCTAGCAGATGTCAAGATCCCAACAGAAACCTCGTACAAGCTTACAAACAAAAAATACAGTGCAAACAAGAAGAAAATACATAATACAAATGAAAACCTTGCTTGCTTTCTTGTAGCTTGTAAATGCCACTTGATCGGTTGAAAAGTACTGCAACACTTGTCTTCCAAAGCTCAAGGATCGATGGTGAAGAGTGGAGAAGAAGAGTTGCATTTGAATCTTTGTTGTCGCCTTTACATCCTACGGATTAAGGCTCCCAATCGATTAACCTTAAGACTAATCGATTGCCACATCAGATCTGAGCCCATCCAGCTGTCCAAATCTCACAACGGCTCTTTTCTTTGTCACTTAATCGATTAGCCAATTGATTATGAGTCTACTTAATTGATCACCCAATCGATTATGAAGCCCTCTATTCGCTCGCGAGCTTCTCTCAATCGATTACCCAATCTATCAAGTAGCTTCAATTAATTACTTGATCGATTCAGAAGCTCTATGTTCGCTCACGACCAAGCTTAATTGATTAGCCAATCGATTAAGCCTCTTGCTATATCCTCAATAGATTGGAATTCTTCTCAATCGATTCGGCACAATGCAATGCACTGTGCTTCATGAAAACCAATTTCCAATCGATCAATTGATCGATTGGGTTCAGGGTGAGTCAATCACATGATCGATTCACCATGCACTTCGTGAAGAGATGTGCTTAAACGATCAGCTGATCAATTGGCACAGGTCTCAATCGATCGCCTGGTTGATTACCCAACTCTAACTTGCTTAACCCAAGTCTAGGGTTCCCTTGCCTAATTTTTTATCAACCGTGACCTTTTAGAACTTCTCTTCTAAGTGTCCGGTCAATCTTTTGACCCACTTAGACTTTATCAACTTTCTATTGGACTTCCAATCACCAAATATGATCCTCCTTAACTCACTTGAATTTTTCTCTTGTCTAACTGCAGTTAAGACTTTACCTTGCCAATGTGTGATCCCCCTTGATCCACTCGGACTTCCTTTTGCCTAACCACAGTTAGGGCTTTCCTTTGCCAACGTGAAATCTTCTTTGATCCACTTGGACTTTGCTTGCTTAACCGCAATTAGGACTTTCTTTACCAACGTGCGGTCCTCCTTGACCCACTTGAACTTTCCTTACCAACTTGTGTTCCTCCTTAACCCACTTGAAGTTTCCTTTATCAAACCGCAGTTAGGACTTTCTTTGCCAACATGCAGTCCTCCTTAATCCACTTGGACTTTCCTTACCAACGTGTAGTCCTCCCTGACTCACTTAGATTTTCCCTTTTCCTAACTCTCGAGTTAGGACTTTCCTTTCTAACGTGCGGTCCTCCTTGACCCATTTGGACTTTCCTTACTAATGTGTTGTTCTCTCTGACCCACTTGGACTTTCCTTTTGCCTAACCCTTGATGCTCTGCCAATGTGCGGTCCCCCTTGACCCACTTGGACTTTCCTTCCCAATATATAGTCCTTCCTGATCTACTTGGACTTTCCCTTTGCCTAACCTTTGAGTTAGGATTTGTCTTTCCTAACTTCCAATTAGGACTTTACCAGTCATGTATAGGTCCTCCTTGACTTACTTGACCTTTCTTACATATTCTCCCTGAGCTTTCTCACTCAAGCTCGAATCTACTCAAGTTTAGTCAAACTGGTCAGCCTTGACCCAAGGAATAATTGCATCAACAATCTCCCAACATTATTGTTAGTTTATATTGTTGAACATGCATGTATGATATGAACAAAACATAAGGAGAGACTCTCTCACACATGTGAATGCGCAGGGGGTGTAAATCCAAGGCTTGGATTGCACTGGACTATGTTGACTCATATGAGCGTGCGTCGAATATCAATCTGATTGAGGCTAAATTTGCCCAAATAAAATAACCAATATTTTGTCACATGGATTTCTTTTTGCTTGCTGCTTAAGAGGGTAACAAAAGCATTAACTATTGTTAATGACGATCTTGTAACCTCTTGGATAGTAGTATGCTTTGGCATGCGTTGAATGTTAGGCCATTCATTAAGGATAAGAGTACATCAAACCCATATGAAGTCTTACCATGAGCGGATTGTATCCATTAGGCAAATATGGGTTCGATTAAGATGTGTTTGATCTGGCATACATAGAATGAAATCTTTATTCTCGATTCTACGAGAATTTTTATGAAATTGTTTCATTTGCTTCTCTTCCATGGAAATTTCATTTTACGAGTGCTTCGGATATGAAACTTTGAGTATTCAAAGATATCCTTGTTATTCCCAATATGATTGCACGATAAGAGATCACTTCATCCAAAACGCACCCCACCCGTTCCGCTCGCAACAATCCAATTAATCCCACAGGAGAAAAAAAGCATAGACATTCCTGTTGGGACTATTGGGCCGGCTAGAAGGGGGTTGAATAGCCCTGCACAAAATAAAACAGAAAAATATCCTTCTCAGACTTAAAGGAACACTTGCATAAATAAAATTAGAATAAACAAAAAAACCAGACGCTCAAGGGATTTATTTGGTTACAACCGGGGAGGTTATTAATCTAAGGAAATGAAGTGCACTAAATACTCCTTTAGGTGGAAAAGCCTCTTACAGCAGTGAAAGTACAAAAATGAAGAAACTAAATAAAAATGAAAAGCGCACAAGTGTTGTAAATGAAATTGCTTGTTGTATTTACCTTCTGGACCAAGGCTGTATTTATAGCCTTAGTTGGGGTGGGATAGGATTCTATCCCCGGCGCGTCGATCAAAGTCCACGTCAATAATGATAAACTTGAGGTTCCGGGCGCCCGGACTCCGAGCACTTGGAATGGGTTCGGGCCCTCTGCTCCGATTCTACTTGCCTCGGTCCGTGTCTTCTGCTTCGGCTCCGCTCGCTTGGGTGATTTTGACCCTCCGGAATAGGGCTCACCGGAACCCAACTTCCGGCATTCTCCTCGAGCAAGCTTCCGCTTTGGCTTCTCGTACCTCGGAATCGTCGTATCCTTCCTTCTCGTCTGCTAGCGTACTCTTCTGCAGCTTCGTCCCTCGGACGCACCGAGCCCGTCAGCTCTCTCCCGTGCTTACCTTCTCGCTAGCTGCGTCTTTGGCTCCTCGAGCAATCTTCCGTTCAGCTTCTCGTCCCTCAGAAACATCGTACACTCCCTTCTTGTTCGTCGGTGTACTTTTCCGCAACACCTCGTCCCTCAGACGCACTAAGCTCGTTGGCTCTCTCCCGTACTTTTCTTCTCGTTAGTTGTGTCTTTTGTTCGACTTCCTATGCTCCTAAGTTCCTGCACACTTAGACACAGGGATCAAAACCAACAAGACCTAACTTAACTTGTTTGATTACATCAAAATAACCTTGGGATTCCAACAATCTCCCCCTTTTTTATGTGAGCAACCCAAGTTAAGCTAGGGTAAATAAATAAAGTCAAAGTAAAAATAAATTTTGTAATAAAGCACAAAAAGAAGGAAATCTAATTTTAAGCTACCTCCCCCTAGACTTAATTTTTCCCTTCTCCCCCTTTGATCACATAAAAAATGGGGTATCAAGAAAAATCTAAGAGTAACTTTTATAAAAATTTGAATTTTAAAAAAAAAATCAAGAAAAAAAAATTCTTAGTAAAACTCTGATAGCTCTAAAACTGTAATAATTTTTAGAAAAATTTCTAAGTAAAAAAAAAATCCTCGGTTTAACAAGTTTTCAAGAATTAATTTTTGTAGAAATTTTGGTAAAGTTAATCTGATATTTTAAAAAAAACTTTAAGTAAAAAATTTCTTTAAAAAATTCTAAAGAAAGAT
The DNA here is from genome assembly GCF_018446385.1 of Zingiber officinale. Lineage (NCBI taxonomy): Eukaryota > Viridiplantae > Streptophyta > Magnoliopsida > Zingiberales > Zingiberaceae > Zingiber > Zingiber officinale. The sequence continues at coordinate 103,678,570 of NC_055999.1, read as the reverse complement.
TTTCTAAGAAGTTAAACAGATATGCACAGAAAAATTTAGAATTTTCCAAAAATTGAATGACTATTCAAAGCATTATCTAATTTAAATTTTAATATTTTATCAGTTAGTCAATTAAACATTTTATTTCAATATTTGGATTCCAAGCTGTGGCAAGACACTAAGTCTTCTTGGTTATTGGATCATCAACTACTTCTAGTCAAAGCCTCATAAGGAAATTAAACGTCTAATTTTATCACTGAAAGTGCTAAGTCAAATTAAAGTTTAAGTTAAACAAGACTTTGGAACCCAATATAGGTTCCAGCCAACTGGGTTAATTAAATATTTTTTAGGAACGTATTTCTTTGAAATTTTCCTAATTTGTCCTTTATGATATTTAAATTTCCAATGTAGTTCTTTATAATTTCTAAAATTTGAAGCAGAGAATTTTGAATATGTATGATTTTTCAAATTTTCTACTTCTATTTTTAATTGATCATTTTCTTTGCTTTAATTTATCAAAATCTTCTAATGGACAAGATTTTGCTAGAATTAATTTTAGGTCTTTAATTTCTTTTTCTAATTTGCAATAGTCTTTAATTTTATCTTTAATTTTAGCTCTAATTTCTTTAACAAATTTAAATAACTTGTTAGGTGAGAGAGATCATACCTAACTTATCTTGTCGATCTCGTTGTCCGTAGCTCCCCCTGAACTACTGCTTTCTTCTGATATAGCTCCCCCTTCATCGATGCTTTCGATGCTCATTTCGAACGAGTTTTCTTCATGTTCGTTTTCTGGTAGGTACTCAGCTATTAGAGTTGTTCCGGCATTTCCTCGATTTCAGATTCATCTGATGACTTGGTGTCCATCGAGGAGTTGGATTCAACTTCTTTTGGTTTTTCATGAAGCTTCAAGAATTTTTCCCAAAGTTCTTTTGTACTTTGGTAGTCACCAATTTTATCGAGATCTTCAACCGGTAGTACGCTTAAAAAATAAAATTCAGCCTTACCATTAGCCATGAAGTCGTTGCGCTGCTTTTCAGTCCATTGATGTTTCTCAAGTTCTTTTCCCTCTTTGCTTTTGGGCATATTAAAATCATATTTAATTGTTAGTAGAATATTAAAATCGGTTTTAAAATAAACCTTCATTCGACGTCTCCAAAAAGCGAACTCCCCCTCGAGTACTGGTGGGTAGATGCTAGCTCCAGCCATCGTTTTTGCTTCGATTGACGGTTAGTCCTCCTGAAGCGTCCTGGCTCTGATACCACTTATTGGGACCGTTGGGCCGGTTAGAAAGGGGGTTGAATAACCTTACACAAAATAAAATAGAAAAATACTCTTCTCGGACTTAAAGGAACACTTGCATAAATAAAATTAGAATAAACAAAAAAATCAGAGACTCAAGGGATTTACTTGGTTACAACCGGGGAGGTTGTTAATCTAAGAAAATGAAGCGCACTAAATACTCCTTCAGGCGGAGAAGCCTCTTACAGCAGTGAAAGCACAAAAATGAAGAAGCTAAACACAAATGGAAAGCGCACAAGTGTTGTAAATGAAATTTCTTGTTGTATTTAGCTTCTAGACCAAGGTTGTATTTATAGCCTTAGTCAGGGCGCCTAGAACGATTTCAGGCGCCTGGAGTGGGATAGAATTCTATCCCCGACGCGTCGGTCAAAGTCCACGCCGATAATGATAAACTTGAGGTTTCGGGCCCTTTGCTCCGATTCTGCTCGCCTTGGTCCGGGTCTTCCACTTTGGCTCCGCTCGCTTGGGTGATTTCGACCCTCTAGAATAGGGCTCACCGGAACCCAACTTCCGGCCTTCTCCTTGAGTAAGCTTCCGCTCCGACTTCTCGTACTTCAGAATCGTCACATCCTTTCTTCTCGTCCGCTAGCATACTCTTCCGCAGCTTCGTCCCTCGGACTCACCGAGCCCGTCAGCTCTCTCTCGTGCTGACCTTCTTGCTAGCCACGTCTTTAGATCCCTGAGCAATTTTCTGCTCCAACTTCTCGTCCCTCAGAAACATCGCACGCTCTCTTCTCGTCTGCCAGTGTACTCTTCTGCAACACCTCATCCCTCAGACGCACTGAGCCCGTCGGTTCTCTCCTGTGCCGCCCTTCTCGCTAGTTGCATCTTTTGCTTAACTTCCTATGCTCCTAAGTTCCTCCACACTTGGACACAGGGATCAAAACCAACATAACCTAACTTAACTTGTTTGATCACATCAAAACAACCTTAGGGTTCCAATAATTCCATCATCTTAAACGAATGTTTATGTTACTTAAGCTGACATTCTCCCTTCCGCTTTGTCCACACATGCTTACGTGGGTGCTTCGCTCTAAGGTGGAACACTCCCCATCGATGCATTTTTACATCCCACAACTTCGGAAGATCTCTTAGCCCTGTTCAAAAAAAGAACTCTAGTATAAAGATCTTCATTAGTGCATAATCCGATTGTATACCACCACTGATAAACATGGGAATAAGTGATATTCACTGGACCGGTAGCACCTCCTCGAGTAAAAGCTTCCACAACCGATTAACCAAAATGAGTGTGATCATGACCTGCGCATCGAATGTCATATCAATCGAGACAAAATTTATCCAAGTAGAACAATCAATTGCCACATGAATTCTTTTTGCTTGCTACTCAAGAGGATAATGGAAGCATTAACTATTATCAATGGTGATTTTGTAACCTCCCAAATAGTAATGGTAGATCATTAAGGGCCAACAACTATCATTAAACCTTGGACATTGAATGACCTTTACTTAGCATTCAATGTAAATGAGGAATGATGCTCCTATATAAGGAGACCATGGTCTTGAGCAAGAGGGTGATGCAGAAGCGAAAGCTCTAGTAAAGAAGTGAATCTCCATCCACCTTCGTTCCCCAAATCTTTTCTCCGCTGTGCACTTTTGCTTGGTGGTTTTCTCGTGATAGCAATATAGTATTTTCTTAGTTTATCATGAACAACCAGTGCTTGATCATGTACATGGTTCTATTATTGTATCCTAAAAAATAGACATCTAACATAACCTCAAAGCGCAGCTGAAAGAGGACAAATCTGTTTTAAAGAAAGTGTTTGAAAGTAAGCCTCGACATCTTCTTTCCTGCACTCGAACTTGGGAGTCTACACTCGGAGTTGGAGTCGACAGTCGGGAGTCTGCACTTGGGAGTCGGGAGTCTACACTTTGCAGTCGGGAGTTTGCACATGGATTCTACAGTCAGGAATCTGCACTCGGGAGTCGGGATTCTGCACTCAGAATCGACAGTCAGGAGTCTACACTCGGGAGTCTGGAATCTGTACTTGAACTCGGCAATTAGGAGTCTGCACTTGGGCATACATGGCAGTATAATTTTATAGCCAGCTCGATCATCCTAAATAGCTCTTCCTTCCCTACTTAACAATATGAAATTATCCATTTAAGTCAACTCAATAAATAAATTTGATTTAATTTATAATTTCAATTCAGACTACTTTCTTTCTATCTCAGATAAAATTGTCTAATAAAAATATTCAAGTTTTGCTCCTTCACAATAGATGATTACAACGACACTCTCCTCTCAGATAGAAATGGAATGCAACACTTTAGGAGGTGAGACTACTAAAGAATTGTGTGTGATGTCTTCAATTTGGATTGTTTCCTCAAGGAGCGTTTCACATGAGAACTTGGTTGCTAAAAAATATAACTTCACATTTAGGTAACTCATTTATTAATTGAACGGTCCAATCAACTAAATAACCATCAAATATACTAGATCCTATTGACTAGATACATCATCACGTTGATGTTCTCATAGGATCCATTCTCTTGAGAATTAAATTAAATGTCCTTCCGCCTAATGGATAGCTCCGTACGTGATTTATCTCTTTTCAAGGATGAGCGAAATAACCTTCATCAAAAGTAAAAGCACGAGATTATACATCACTCACAATGTCTTAGTTTTCATGCCAAGTCTTCAAAATTATAGATGTTTTCTTATTGCCCTTGAATCCATCTTGTGTCGAACCTCCTACCCCTTGGATACACCACATGTCAGGCATCCTTCGCCTCTCACCTATGCATTTCGCTTTGGGTCCGCATAGATTACAACTCACATGAAGGCCTTTGATATTTTGGATGCATCAAGCTTCTCAAACCCGATCCACATGTCATTTTCTATCCTTGCCTTTTGAGTCCATCTTAGGGTCACCTTACATTAGGACTCAAGAATCTCTCGGATGTGTCCGATCTAGTGATTAATACATAAAATATTATTATCATAAAATTTAGAGTTCGAATCTCGGTATAGCCGAGGTAAATGTCTTCCTCATACGTTAGTCATTATTCTGAAGTCTAATAACTATCCATAATTTATCTCATTCGTGTTGATCCTGAGACGAATTGACGAGGACGCTAAAGATGAACATAGTCACTTTTTTATCACTATCGAGTATCTCTCGAATGCATTAAGCTTCGTTAAACTTTCAAGCCATCGAACCCAAACCAATCAACTTGACTACGTTTAGTCATCAAGTTCCATGAGCTGATGTACAGATATTCCAAGTCTTTATACAATCGATATAGTTAGAAAAATAAGTTCCATCCAACTACACACTGTCAAACATATCAAAACAATCTAATTTTGAAAGCATCATTTTCTAGTAGTGTTGAGCTGGATAGAGATGCTCCAAGGAACGTAATAGAGAGACGATTTTGAAATTTGATTGGATTTAATCTATTTAATAATTTTGATCAAAATATATTATATAAGACTCAAACAAAATAAATAAAAACACTGAATGTCTATAGAAGCTTCTATAATCGTATTATAAGTATCAACTTTTAGTATTAATTAGTTTATGTATATTTTTATAGTAAAAAAGTGATTAGGCTTATTCTAGACATTTCTCATAATCTGTTCTTATATTATGTGAAAGGATATAAATTATGGAGTTAATTTATAATCAATTGTCAAGTTGACTAGGAGGTGGGAAGAGTTTTTTTTTCCGAGGGTATGTGCTTAGAGGTATTTTGACATGTTATCAAATAAGTTTAAGTTAGGTGATTGTGAGATTTAATATGTGTGTCTAAATGTAAAGAAACTTAGGAGAACACACATGTAGTCGATGGCTAAGGAGCATCGGAGACAACTAGCCATGGCAAAAGATGTAAGCGGACTAGAAGGATGACACGGGAAAGAAGCCAACGAGCTCAGTGCTGTTAGGATCCTTGGCGGTCGGCTGGGGGGGGTGAATAGCCCCTACACAAAAATAAAACAAAAAAATCTTTCTCGAACTTATAACTTAATTAAAACACTTGCATAAACATAGAAATAATAATAAACTAAAAAGATGAGGCTCAACATATTTACTTGGTTATACCCGGGGAGGTTGTTAATCCAAGGCAGATGAAAAAACACACTAAAAATCTCCTCTGAACGGAGAAGCCTCTTACAGCAATGAACGCACAGAATCAGAAGGCTAAACAGAAAAATAAAAGCGTACAAATGTTGTTTCATAATTTTTTTTCTTTCTACCCTGCATATGGTTAGTTTTTCTAGATTTAAATAATTTTTTAAATCACCTTACCATCATTGCCGTTTCGTCATCGTCGTCAAGAGAGGATTCTGAATCTAGTTCATCCATCTTCGCCTTGAGTGCAATATTGTGCTTCGGCTCCTTCTTCGAATCTGCACATCTCGTTTCATAGACTTCAAATGTTGAAAATATTTCTTCTAAGGTGACAGATTCTAAATCTTTAGATATATAGTAAGCATCTACTAATGATGCTCACTCAGTAGTTCTAGGAAACGCATTAAGCGCTACCTTAGCAAATCTCAGTTTCTTACATTTTCTCCGAGATTCATGAGTCCGGTGATTAGTTTCTTTATTCTTGAGTGAAGATGTGCAACAATTTCTTCTACTTCCAATTTTATGTTACTCAGCTGGTTCCTTAGCAGATCCCATCTCGCGATCTTGGCTTCGGATGTTCCTCCATGTAGCTCAAGAAACTTCTCCCAAAACTCCTTTGCTGAGTTGTAGGCGCCGATCTGGTTGACTTCTTGTGGCGGTAGGATGCTCAACAGATGGAACTCTGCTTTGCCGTTTGCCACGAAGTCGCTCTGCTCCTTCTTCATTCACTGGTATTCTTCCTTACCTTTGGGTGCTACAAAACGAAACTTCATTATTAAAAGCAATTCAAAATCGATTTTAAAAAATATCTCCATTTGCTTTTTTCAGCTCGTGAACTCCCCCTTGAACTTTGATGGGTAGATGCTTGGCTCGGCCATCTCGTGTGCTTCATTTTACGGTTAGTCTTCCTGATGTTGGTTAATCCTAGGAAAATCGTACCGGTTCCACTGTACAAAAATTTTGTACAAGTGTCGAACCTTTCCTTAAATAACCTATTGTGTTCTTTAGAAGTTAAATTAGGAATCGCAGACGGAACTTAACATCATTGATTCCAAATTTAACTTATCTGTTCTTGATGATTTAGATTTGGATCGCAAGCGAAACTTAACACTATTGATCTAAATCCACCTATGTTAGTAATTCCATTAAATATTAACTTCTAAAATTGTCTTCCAGGACTGCATGGCGAGGCACATGGCCTTCTTGGATATGGGAGCAACCACCACCGCCTAGACAAAGCCTTTTAAGGAAAACTAATATTTAATTTCCTTAAATAACTCTAGGTTTAATCAAAAAGAACAATCGAATCACAAATTCGAAAAACAAAGAAAACACAAACTCGAAAAATAAATTCGAAAAACTAAATCTAGTGCCTCTTGTGTTTGGAATTCTTACAAAGAGAAATAACTGACATGATGCAGAAAACAATTGCTAATTATATCTTCTCTTTGTATGCTAATGACCTCGAGATCTTCTGTCGTATTCCTCGCCTCGCCTTGGACATCGTGTGGGCGACGATCTTCCAAGATGAACACCACCCAAAAGCTTTCTTACTCTTCCTCTAAAATCCGGCCACCACCACCACCAAGGAGAAGAGAGCAAAAGGGAAAAGAAGAGGGGAGAGGGAGGGCCGACCACCTAGAGAGACTCCACCAAGAGAATAAGAATTGATGTATCATGAGGCCTCCTCACCCCTTCTTTTATATTACTTGCCCAAGGCAAATAAGGAAAGACTTTTTACAAAAGTTAAAATCTTCCTCATAGTTTTCCTTTTCCCTTTTAATTTTTCATTTTCTTTCATCTTGATTGAATCAATCACCAAATATCAATTGGATGATGATTTATAATTATTTATTTTGGTCGGCCCCTTGCTTGGGCACCAAGCAAGGTGGCCGACCACCTCATCAAGAAAGAAAAAATATTTTTTATAAAATTTTATAATCCCTTATAAAATTTTACAAGCTCTCTTCTAATTTCCTAAAGTAGGAGTTAAAAAAGGAAAATTTTAAAAAATTAAAACCATGTTTTAAAATTTAAAACTTCTCTTATAAAATTTCCTTTTTTAACATGGTGATAGAAAATTTAAATTTTAAAACTCCTCTTCCTTTTTTTTCTTAAACCATGAAGATGGTTAAAAAAGGAAAGTTTTAAAACTTTTAAACTTTCTTTTAAAACATGTGGCCTAATTCAAATAAGGAAAGTTTTAAAATTTAAAATCTCTCTTTTACAACTTGTAGATTTCTACAAAGAGAAGATTTTAAAAATTCAAAACACCCCTCCTTGTTTGAATTATTGTGGTCGGCCCCTACATGCTTGGGCACCAAGCAAAGGGCTGGCCCTTTAAGAGGAGATGTGGTCGACCATTGCTTGGTCACCAAGCAATGGATCGACCCCCTTCTTGGACACCAAGACGGGCCTTTCTTTGGATGGACTTGAGGGTTTAATGAGGCTACGACAGGGACCTAGAGGAGAAATTGGGTTTGACCTTCTGATGAGCTTGAGTATCCCGTGTTCGCCCCAAACACACAACTCAAGTTCATCGATAATAACTCATTCCACTAGAGAGTTATTATCGCACTACCACACCAATCCCAAATTACATTATGGGCTCCTTCTTATCATGAGTGTATTAGTCTCCCTGTGTTTAAGATAACGAATGTCCACTAATTAAGTAAGTTACTGACAACTCACTTAATTAATATCTAGCTCCAAGAGTAATACCACTCAACTTCATTGTCATGTCGGACTAAGTCCACCTGCAGGGTTTAACATGGCAATCCTTATGAGCTCCTCTTGGGGATATTCTCAACCTAGATAACTAGGACATAGTTTCCTTTTATAATCAACAACACACACTATAAGTAATATCATTTCTCAACTTATTGGGCCTATTGATTTATCGAGCTAAATCTCACCCTTTGATAAGTTAAAGAAATAAATACTAAATATATATGCTTGTTATTATATTAGGATTAAGAGTACACACTTCCATAATAACTAAAGTCTAGTTCTTTTATTAAGTCAGTATAAAAAGAACTTACCTAAAATGGTCCTACTCAATACACTTAGAGTGTACTAGTATAATTTATTAGTCAAGATAAACTAACACCTAATTACACTACAACTATACCAATGGTTTGTTCCTTTTCATCTTAGTCGTGAGCAACTGTTTATAATTTATAAAGAGCCGATAACATGATCTTCTGTGTGTGACACCACACACCATGTTATCTACTTTATAAATTAATTGAACAACTATATTCAACAAATAAATATAGACGTTTGACCAATGTGATTCTATTATTTCAAAAATAAATGTTTACAAAAGCTAGGCTTTTAGTATACACTCTAACACCTGAAGCGTCTTGCTCTGATACCATTTGTTGTGCCCAAAGGATGTCCACATATCTCCACAATGACATGATATTGTCTACTTTGGGCCTAGGCCCTCATGGCTTTGCTCTTGGGCTCTACCCAAAAGGCCTCATGCCAATGGAGATATTTTACATCCTTTTAAACCCATGATCTTTACCAAATCTTTCTAATATGGGACTTTAATTGAACCTCAACAATCCTCCCCTCAAACGAAGGACCACAATTACTCTCATGGTCTGAGCCCTTAGTGAGCATTCAGTCATCCTAACCTGTTCCGGACCTCCCCGCAAGCAATTGGATCCGGTCAATCTTGCTTGACCTACTTCGGGCTATCCGCGAGCATCCGGTCATCCTGACCTGCTTCTGGTCTTCTTGCGAGTATCCGATCACCCTGACCTGCTCCAGGCCTCCCCGCAAGCATCTGATCACCTTGACATACTCTGGACTCCCCGCGAACATCCGGTCACTCTGACATACTTCGAGCCTCCTCGCGAGCATTCAGCCACTCTGACCTGCTCTGGACCTCCTCGCAAGCATCCGATCACCCTGACCTACTCCAGGCCCACCCTTAACTTCGTTCAAGGCCACCCCACATTGCATCTGGTTTGGACCATGGCTATGATACCATTTGTTGTGCCCAAAGGATGTCTACATATCTCCACAATGGCATGATATTGTTCACTTTGGGCCTAGGCCCTCGTGGCTTTGCTCTTGGGCTCTACCCAAAAGGCCTTATGCCAATGAAGATATTCTACATCCTTTTAAACCCATGATCTTTACCAAATCTTTCCAATATGAGACTTTAATTGAACCCCAACAAGTACATCTGAGGTACGAGGAGATGCAGAAGAATACTCCAATGGAGCGAGAATGACACATGGGATCAAGCCAGAAGGGTTAGGTGCATCCGAGGGATGAGAAGCTGAAAGGAAGACTACTCAAGACTGCAATCAAGATGAAGTCTGATCGGGCGACCGAGTAGATATACAAGCTACCAGAAGATAACAAATGGTTAAGTCCAAAATTTGACCATTCTAGATGCCCAAAGTCCAAGCGCCTGAAACTCACTAGGCACCTGGATGCTCTCGCTACATTAGCAGTAGTCACTGCCAAAACGGATCAGGATGACGTCCATGTCAGATGAATATAAGCACACAGATCACTTTCGGGCGACCAAAGAGTGCCTTATCATCCAGAGGCATTAGTCAACCATTGTCAGAGTGGATTGAGTTTGATGAATATAGGAGCCCGGAGCGCTTTTGGGCGATTGGAGAGTGCTACGTCAACAAACGGTCAGATTAAAGATAAAGACTATAAATAGAGGGTTGAAGTTCGAAGTCAAAAACAACACACAATTCGAATACTTTTGTTTCTATTCTCTAGTGTCTTTACGATTGTTTATACTACTTTGTTGTAAGAGATTTTCCCGCCTCTGGATAGATTTATGTAGAAAAAGAATATAGTAGAGCTTTCATAGTTCTTGGACTAACAACCCGAAGGTTGTAACTAATTAAACTTCATGTCCTCTTTCTTTTATTATTGCCTTTTATTTTTAATGTATGTACCCTTACTAAATCGTCAGCAAGAGAAATAGTTGATTTTAATTTGTTGGTCACTATTCAATCCTCCCCTCTAGCAATCTAAATCGCTTCCACCATAACAACAATTGTTATCAGAGATGGACCACATAGATGTTGGAACCCCAAGGTTGTTTTGATGTGATCAACAAGTTAAGTTAGGTCGTGTGGTGTTTTAACCTTGTGTCTAAGTGTACAGGAGCTTAGGAGCACAGGGGGTCGAGCAAAAGACACAGCTAGCGAGAAGGGCGACATAGGAGAGAGCCGACGGGCTTGGTGTGTCTGAGGGACGAGGGGCTGCAGAAGAGTACGCGAGCGGACGAGAAGGAAGCGTGCGACGTTTCCGAGGGACAAGAAGCCAGAGCGGAAGGTTGCTCGAGAAGGCCGAAATTGGGTTTGGGTGAGTCTTATTTCGATTGGTTGAAATCACACAAGCGAGCAGACCCGGAGCGGAAGACCCGGACCGAGGTGAGCAGACCCAGACCGAGGCGAGCAGCACCGGAGCAGAGGGCTCGGACCAAAAGTCAACTAGGTTAACTCTAGTGGCCCAGGCACCCAGATCCATTCCGAGCGCCCAGAATTGGATTTTGACCAGATCACGGTCAAACGCAATCCGTTGCGAAGGGAATAAAATTTTATCCCCCTCCCAGGTGCCTGGTACCATCCAGGCACCCCGACCAAGGCTATAAATACAGCCTTGGTCCATAAGCTATTCATTCAATTCAAGAATTAGCAATTCAACACTTGTGCGCTTCCATTTTCAGTTTAGCTTCTATTTTTTGTACGTCATTGTTGTAAGAGGCTTCTCCGTCTGAAGGAGATACTAGTGCGGTTCTTTTCTTGGATTAACAACTTCCCCGGTTGTAACCAAGGAAACTCCTGTGCCTCTTCCTTTTAGTTTATCGCTTTTAAATTATTTATGCAAGTGTTCTTTGGAAAGTTCGAGAAGGGTAGTTTTGTTTTTTATTTTTACAGGCTATTTAACCTCCCTTTTAGCCAGCCAACGCGGTCCAACAAGTGGTATCAGAGTCAGGACGCTTCAGGAGGACTAACCGCCGATTGAAGCACCGAACAAATGGTCGGACCAAGCATATTCCCACCGAAGTTCGAGGGGGAGTTCACCAGCTGGAAAAAGAGAATGCAGGTATTTTTCAAAACTGACTTTGATTTACTTCTAATTATGAAATTGGTTTTGTAGTACCGGAGGGCAAAGAAAAATACCAGTGGACGAAAAAGGAGCAGGCCGACTACGTGGCAAACGACAAAGCAGAATTCCATCTGCTGAGCGTCCTTCTACCACAAGAAGTCAATTGGATCGGCAACTATGACTCAGCAAAGGAATTGTGGGAAAAGTTCCTTGAGTTGCACGAAGGGGCGTCCAAAGTCAAGCTCGCAAGACGAGATTTACTTCGCAACCAGCTCACCAGCCTGAGACTTGAAGAAGACAAAACAGTTGCGCATCTGCACTCGAGAATTAAGGAGCTTATCACTGAACTTTCAAATATCGGAGAAAAGGTAAGTAACCGAGATTCGCTAAGGTACGCACTCAATTCTTTTCCTAGAAATACTAAATGGGCATCGCTAGTAGATGCTTTTTATATATCTAAGGACTTAGAAACTATTTCCTTAGAAGAATTATTTTCCACATTTGAAGTGCATAATCGAGATGTGCAGATACGAAGGAGCCGAAGCACAACATCGCTCTAAAGGCATCGAGAGACGAACAAGAGTCAGAATCCTCTCTCGACGATGAAGAAATGATAATGATGGTAAGACGTTTAAGAAATTATGTAAATCTAGGAAAACTAACCATTCGCAGGATAGAAAGAAAAGGACAATCCGTTGCTACCACTGCAACGAAGAAGGGCACGTCAAGGACAACTGCCCCCAGCTAAGAAACAAGGACAAAGGAAAGAAGACTATCCAAAAGAATAAACACAAGATTCTGAAGTCGACGTGGGGCGATACGTCGTTCGAATCGGAAGTCGAGACTTTCTCCGGACTTGCATTAATGGCAAGTCATCAACATGAGGACTACGATTCAAGCTCGTCTGAAATGAGCATCGAGAGCATCGATGAAGGGGGAGTTACTCCGGAAGAAAGCAGCAGTTCAGGGAAAGACACGAATAACGAGATCGACAAGGTAAGTCAAGTACGATCTCTTCCTCCCGATAAATTATTTAAGTTTGTTAAATTATTAACTAAGGATTGCTGTAAGTTAGAAAAAGAGATTAAAAATTTAAAAGTAATTCTAGCTAAATCGTGCCCATTAGAAGAATTAGATAAAGTAAAATTTTAAAATGAAAATTTGAAAATACAAGTAGATAACTTGAAAAATCATACATGTTTATCAAATATAAGCTATAGAAAATTCACTAATTTAAATTGGTATTATAGATATCACAAGGGACAAATTAGGAATATTCCAAAGAGATATGTCTCTAAGAAATTCTTAGTTAATCCAATTGGTTGGAACCTATATTGGGTTCCAAAGTCTTGCTTAATCTAAAACTTTGAATTAGACTTAGCGCTCTCAGTGAGAAAATTAGACGTTAAATTTCTTTATGAGACTTTGTCTAAGAAAATAGCTGTTGCTCCAATAACCAAGAAGACCTAGTACCTCGCCACTGCCTGGAAGTCAAAATATTGAAATAAAATGTTTAATTAACTTATTGATAAAATATTGAAATTAAATAATGCTTTAAAAAGTTATTTCAAATATTTTTTTCTAAAAATAACTTAAAATTCTTTTTAACCGTAGAATTTTTAACTTAGAAAAATTTTCTTGCTTTAATTTTTTTTTTAAAAGTTCTCAAAAATATTTATGCTTGCAAAAATTTTATTTTCTAGAATTTTTTAACTTAGAATTTTTTTTTAAAAAAATCTTACTTAGAATTTTTTTTCTAAGTATTAAAATAAGTTTTTGATGATATCTATAATTTTCAAAAATTTTAAAGTTTTCAAAATTATTACCCTTAGAGTTTTTCTTGTTACCCCAATTTTTTACGTGATCAAAGGGGGAGAAGGAAAAAGTTAAGTCTAGGGGAGGTAAATTATAATTTTTTATTTTTTGTACTTTATTGCAATATTATTTATTTTACTTTTATATCTATTTACCCTAGCTTAACTTAGGTTGATCACATCAAAAAGGGGGAGATTGTTGGAACCCCAAGGTTATTTTGATGTGATCAACAAGTTAAGTTAGATCCTGTGGTGCTTTAACCTTGTGTTTAAGTATGCAGGAGCTTAGGAGCATAAAGGGTCGAGCAAAAGACATAGCTAGCGAGAAGGACAGCACAGGAGAGAGCCGACGGGTTCGGTGTGTCTGAGGGACGAGGAGCTGTGGAAGAGTACGCGGGCGGACGAGAAGGAGGCGCGCGACATTTCCAAGGGACGAGAAGTCGGAGCGGAAGGTTGCTCGAGAAGGCCGAAATTGGGTTCGGGTGAGCCTTATTTCGATTGGTTGAAATCACCCAAGCGAGCGAACCCGGAGTGGAAGACCCGGACCGAGACGAGCAGCACCGGAGCAGAGGGCCCGGACCAAAAGTCAACTAGGTTAACTTTAGTGGTCCGAGCGCCCGGACCCATTCCAGCGCCCGGAATTGGATTTTGACCGGATCGCGATCAAATGCGATCCATTGCGAAGGGGATAAAATTTTATCCCCCTCTCATGCTCCTGGAACCATCCAGGCGCCCCGACCAAGGCTATAAATACAACCTTGGTCCAAAAGCTATTCATTCAATTTAAGAATTAGCAAACCAACACTTGTGCGCTTCCATTTTCAATTTAGCTTCAATTTTTTGTACGTCATTGCTGTAAGAGGCTTCTTCACCTGAAGGAGATACTAGTGCGGTTCTTTCCTTGGATTAACAACCTCCCCGGTTGTAACCAAGTAAACTCCTGTGTCTCTTCCTTTTAGTTTATTGCTTTTAAATTATTTATGCAAGTGTTCTTTTGAAAGTCCGAGAAGGGTAGTTTTGTTTTTTATTTTTACAGGTTATTCAACCCCCCTTTTAGCCGGCCAACGTGGTCCAACAGAAGGACTAATCACCAACTTGAAAACTAGATCAGGGGATCAAGAAATGGTCGGATCAAACATCCATTCACCTAAGTTCGAGGACGAGTTCCCAATGTGGAAAAAGAAAATGGAGGTATTTTTTAAAACTAATTTTGAAATTATGGTTTGCATAGAATATGATTTTGAAGTACCCAGGAACGAGGATATAGTAGAAATCGATGAACAACGATGAAACAAAAAGCAATGAGACGAGTTCATGGTAAATGGTAAGACAAATTAAAGTTCCATCTTCTTAATGTGTTACTAGTATAAGAGCTCAACCAGATCGATATCTACGACTCAACCAAAGATCTCTGGAAAAAGTTCTTAGAACTTCACAAGGAGACCTTGTAAATAAAGCTGACCAGAAGAGATTTATTGAAGAGCTAGCCAACTCATCTCCAACCAGAGAAGGGAGAGACGATGATGTAATTACATGTAAAGATATAAGAAATAATTACCGGTCTCAGCAACCTGAGAGAGACAGTTTCAAATCAGGATGTTCTCAGATATGCATTAAATGCATTTTCGAGAACCCAATAATGAACAGCAATATTGGATTCTTATTACATCTCAACATATTTTGAGGTAAGTATTTTAGAAGAATTACTTTTGATATTGGAATTACATGAATCATGATGTGCAAGATTTAAAGATATAGAAAAGTCAAATAATATCGCTTTACAAGCCAAACAGAGCAAGTCAAATTAAGAGTCTTCAATAGATGGAGATAAACCAGCATATTTGGTAAGAAAACGAGTAAATACTTCAAAACTAACAATTATGACATGAAACAACAATCAAATTGCTAAGAAGCAAAAAAAGGAAGGTAAGATCTGTCAACTGTGATGAGTAGGGTCACATCAGGGACAATTGCCCTAGGCTAAAGAAAAAAACCAATAAATGGGGGAAAGATAAAGCAAAGCCGAAGGAAAGAATGCTAAAAATAACTTGGAGCAACACCTCATCTTTAGAGGATTCAGACATTGAGCACATAGCTGGTGTTGCACTGATGGCGACTCACCAAGAAGAAGAGTCAAATAGTTCATCATCAATTGAAGAAAGCAACAGTAGAGGGGGCCTACGAGTCTGACACAGTAAGTTATGTAAGACATCCTTTCTCATATCAATTATATGATGCAATTAAAATGCTATCTAGATCATTATCTAAAGTTAAAAATAAATGCATGAAATTAAAGAAAGTCAAATTTGAACTAGAAACATTATCTATTTCTTGTTCAATTGAAGAATTTGAAATGATTAAGGATGAAATTACAAAATTAAGTGAGAAGGTAGAAACTCATAAATTTACATTAGAAAAATTTTCTATCATTGATTCAAATAATATGAATATGATAAACAAAAAAAATAAAATTTAGCCAACAAGGATTAGGATATAGGAACCAAAATATAATTTTAAATACCCTAGGGGTTAAATCAAAAAATATTAAAATATTTAATTTCGTAAATATATTTAATAAATCCAATAGACATAAAATTTTGTTGGGTATCTAAATCTGTTATGATCCCTTATAACATCTATATCAGTTTCTTTATAATATCTTTAAAATTTAGGACAAATTATCTATTTATTAAATTTAAACAATTATTTTTCACTACACATTACATCAGCTACACTAAAGTTTCTATTATTTTATTTTTTTATTATTTTATCTCTCTTTTTCATTTTTTTTTATTTTTTCTTTAACTATGTAATATCTACTTTCATATATTACTCAATTCATTTTCTTTATTTTTTCTCCCTTTCAAATTAAATAATATTTTAATATTTAGAAGATCAGATCATTACAAAGTACGATCCAAAAAATAGACCACTACATTGATTGGTTGATTGACATGAATCTCACCTGCTAAATAGGTGGGATATATTCAAATCAATCAATAAATTTTTATGATTCATCGTTTAGTGCTCAAAATGTGGACCAAAGGATCCTGTTTGAATATGTAGGGAATGAATTTTATTTCTTAAAATTTAAAAAATATTATTTATAAAATTTAAATTAAGAAATAGATAAACTAGCCGGTGTAATATTTTTTAAAGTAAAATATAAAATTTAAGCTAAATTTTATATTAAGAAAGTTGATATGGATGTTTTAGAAAGAATTTAGAATAGTCAACTATAACAAGATTTTTTTTTCAAAAAGCATGCTTGACTCAGTAGGTAGGAAATCAAAAATACTGTTCTCTAAATATTTTGTTCTAAATTTTCTGAAAA
Source organism: Zingiber officinale (assembly GCF_018446385.1). NCBI lineage: Eukaryota > Viridiplantae > Streptophyta > Magnoliopsida > Zingiberales > Zingiberaceae > Zingiber > Zingiber officinale. Next base: position 103,661,948 of record NC_055999.1, on the reverse strand, counting down.
ATATTTTTTTAAAATAAAGCATGTTTTTTTATCTATAGCTAAAATTTTATAATTTTTCTACGCTTAGAAATTTTTTAAAATTATTTTTTAAAAAATTATATATTAAAATTAGAAAATCGCTGAGAAAGAATCTTTGGTTAAAATAAATTTTTTGTGATAGGAAATATTAATTTTTAAATATGATAAATATTTCAGAATTTTCTCTAATTTTGATATATTTTTAGTGAATTTCCAAATGAAGGGAGAATTTTTTAAAATTCTTTTTTGAACTTTTGTTTTTGTTGTTAAAAGGGGAAGAAAAATGAAAATTAAGCATGAATGCATAGAGAGTTTGAAAATTTCCATCTATTTACATTATGCTTATTTTACTATCATTTACCCTAATTTAAATTTAATTTGACAAATATAAAAAATAAGGAGAATATTATAACTCCTAGTAGTATTTTGATGTATTGTTAAATAAAGTTAAGTTATATCATTGTAGGATTTAATATGTGTGTTTGGATGTATATAAATTTAGGATAACATAGGTACTCAATGGTTAAGAAGCATCAGAGACAACTAGTCATGATAGAATGACGTAAGCAAGCGAAAACATGACATGGAAAAGGAGTTGACAGACTTAGTACACCTAAAGTACGAGGAGTTGTGGAAAAGTACTCCAGCGGAGTGAGAATGATGCACAGGAGCAAGTTGGAAGAGCTTGGTGCATCCGAGAAATGAGAAACTGGATGGAAAACTACGTAAGGTGACAATCAAGACGAAGTCTATCTGGGCGACTGGGTAGACATACAGGCAATTGGAAGACAGCAAATGGTCAAGTGTAGAAGTTGACCATTCCAAACACTTGGATCACTTCCAGACGCTTGAAGTCCAAGCTCCCGGAGTCTAAGTGCCCGAAATCTCTTCAAGTGCCCGGATGCTCTCACCATGTCAACAGTAGTCGTTGTCGAAATAGATCAGGATGACGTCCATGTTAGACAAATACAAGCACCTTGGAGCGCTTCTGAGCTACGTGAGAATGCCACTTCATCTAGAGCCATTAGCGAACCACTGTCATAGTGGATTGAGTTTGACAAATATAGGAGCCTAGAGTACTTTTGGATGATCGAGAATGTCATGTCAGTAAACGATCAGATCGAAAATGAAAGTTATAAATAGAGGGCTAAAGCTCGAAGTTTAAAACAACACACAATCTGAATACTTCTAATTCTATTCTCTAGTATCTTTACGATTTACACTTGTGCTATATTGCTATAAAAGACTTTTTCTTGCCTAAGGATGAATTTCCTTAGAATGAGAAAATAGTGAAGCTTCCATAGTTCTTAGACAAATAACCAAGTAAACTTCATGTATTTTTTTTTATAATTGTTTTATATTTTTAATGTGTGTCATTATTAATTCGTTAGCAAAAGAAATGATTACTTTTAATTTATTCACTCCTCTTCTAACGATTTGAGCGACTTCTCTCAATGAGTTTCATAAAAAAATTATAATTTTTAAGTCTCAAATAATATAAAAAAGATCATACAACAATGATTTTTATTCGGTCGATTTAATGCATCTAATAATTCTAGTTAAAATTGTTAAACGATATTTCTAGAATTTGAGAAATCCAAATAAGGGCATACAAAGAGTAGGAAGGGATCACCACAAAGATTCATATAAAAAAATACTTTTAAAAGGAAAAAATACAAAAATAATCATAAGCCCTTAAATTTAAAATATTTCGGCTTTTTGCATTAATTTACAAAAATCAAAATCACTTTTCTAATCACTGACTTCATTTTTTTTATCTTAAAAAAATGTCAACATTATTAGTTTATTACATGATACAACAAGTCTAAAACCTTGTAATAATAATAATAAAAAATAAATTAATAAATAAATTAATTAATAAAAGAGAGAGAGAGAGACAGGAGAGAGAGATGAATTGGGAAGTGTACGGACGGAGCAGCTGTGTGTGTTTGTAGTAGCAGGAGCAGGACAAGGCCTTTGTTTGTAAAAATATGTATTATTAAATCCCATTCCCAGAAGCGGAGAGCGAGGAAAGCCACGACGAACCAAGAAGAAGACGACGACTGAACAATGGCGAAACCCTCCGTGATCGCTGCTGCTTTCCTGCTGCCTCCGCTGTAGCCCCCTCTATCTCCTTCTATCTCGCTTCCTTCGTTCCCGCTTTTCTTCCCGTCCCCAATTCTCGCCTGCTGCTGCTGCTGCGCGCCCGGGAGCCATAGGATGGGGATCGATCTGAACACCATCGACGAAGGAGAGGAAGAGGAGGAGGAGGGGGAGGAAGAGGAGGAGGAGATTGATCAGGTGCCGCCGGCCGCCGCGAGTTACGTCTGCCTGGAGCTGTGGCACGCCTGCGCCGGGCCGCGGGTTTGGCTGCCCAGGAAGGGGAGCCTCGTCGTGTACTTCCCGCAAGGTCACCTTGTGAGGCTCGGAGGCGTGGGCGAGGCTGAAGGAATCGATCTGCCTCCTCATCTTCTCTGTCGTGTGGTGGATGTCACTCTCAAAGTCGGCGCTCGTGCCCTGTTGTTTTTTCCTTGGTTTCCATTTTGCTAGTCCTGGTGAATCTGGAAGAAAATGGCTTTGATTTCTTAACTTGGCAGGCGGAGGTGGATACTGACGAGGTGTATGCTGAGCTCTCCCTGGCTGCCGAGGACAAGGTTAGGTTAGGATCCTTTTGATGCTAAAAGGAACCCCATCTGCAGTTATCGTTGATGCAGAAGACCTCTATTTCCGGATGAAAAATTTACCCTTGTTTCGGGTGAAATGCCGGTGGTCGTACAAGTTTGGGCATACAAATCTTTTCTTTTTTGTGAACTCGAATCACTGGTGGTTTCTGCTGCGAAAATATCGTCTGGGAACAGTTTGCTGACTTATTCACTTATGATTGTATTGCCATTTCTGTCTCAGAAATTGGAGCAACAGCTTCGAGACGACGAGGCTGGAGAAAATGGGCAAGTAGAGGAGAGTGATGGTTTCAGCCAATCGCTTACTACACAGATGTTCTGCAAGACCCTGACTGCTTCTGACACTAGTAGCCATGGTGGTTTCTCTGTACCTCGCCGCGCTGCTGAAGACTGTTTCCCTCCCTTGGTAAGATTGTGCGATTCTTCATAGAAAACTAGTTTTTGAATGAGAAGCTAACATGTAGATCTTGTATGAAACACATTGAACCTTTTAATTGGATTGCCTCTTCCCCTCTTGTTTATTTTTCCCCCCCTTTTTTGCCTCAGGATTATAGGCAGCAGAGGCCGTCACAGGAGATTGTAGCTAAGGACTTGCATGGCACTGAATGGAGATTCCGTCATATCTACAGAGGTATTTTGAGGGATGCAGATTAGTCAATTAGTATTGGTTAATAGCATCGATGCCAAATATGGACAACATGACATGCACGCGACATTTTCAGCATATACTAGAACACCAAAAATTAGTTGTTATTCAGGTTTTTCAACTTGCTGCCAGAATATTTCATTTTTTTTTTAGAAATTACATGGTACTACTTGTTTTGCCACTGTAGTTTCAGTTGGACCTGCAACAAAGGTGATTTTATGCTGTATTTTTGGCATTAAACATTGTAATATGCAGCTTAGGCTTGTCTTATTAGTTTTCTAAAGGTGAGAATTTTAATCACCGAGGAATTCTTTTAAATGGTTAACTATTTTCATTCTTGTATAGGGCAACCCCGTAGACATCTGCTAACAACAGGATGGAGTGCATTTATTAACAAGAAAAAGCTTGTCTCTCGCGATGCTGTGCTCTTTCTTCTGTACGCATATATCCTTTCTGACATGGATTGGTTTGCTTCTTTAAACAGTTTCTCTATTTAAATAAGATTTTTCCCTGCAAATTAGGGGTCAGGATGGGGTGTTGAGGTTGGGAATAAGGCGAGACAATCAACTTAAGAGAAGCACTCATTCCTGTGCTATTAGCAGTCAAGAGAAATTTGGCACACTTAGGGATGTAGCCAATGCTGTTTCTGCCAGAAAAGTATTCTTCATTAACTATGACCCAAGGTATGTGATTCTCTGTGATCTTTTTTATTTCCTTCTTTACTACCATAATTACAAGAATCTGAAAGTAGTGAAACTGTACATGGTGTGTAGGTATAAGTACTTAGATGTGCATAGGGTTAGATCTAAAAGAATTCACACCAATAAGTATGCCATTTTGAATTTATTTTTGTTGGAAATTGCAAGTTAGAATGTATTTAGATACTCACAATCAGCAACTCCCGTATGATTATGAAAAACATCTTTGATTTTCCTCTTCTAGAAACAAATCAAGCAGAATTAATTTAAGTTTTAAGCATCTAATTCAGAAGAGGGAGCATTGTTCATCCTTGCATGTTTAGAGTAAGAATCAATTATAATTTTTTTATGTGTGATCCTCTTGATCAGAATGTAGCATTGATTGCTTGAATGCATAAACTATGAGCTATTAGTTTAATGGCTGTTGCATTTTATTTAGGAGGTTGTATGTATAACTAGAAGCAATTGAAAGAATTTTATCAGAGGTTGTTCAAGTTGGAGAAATGGTCATTGTTGGTCATGAGTTAAGTAGTGGCAAGTATTGGAGTCATGTACTATACATATAGAAAATACAAGGATTCATGCAAGCAAAATATAACTTAAATTTTCTATCTCCTTCTCTCAAAACGGTATTAGGTCCTCTTCTATTCACTGAATATTTGTCCAACCAATCCTTCACCATGTAGTTGATCTCATGTTCATAATTGGTAACACCTTCTGTCTATGATTCTCCCTCGCCGTATAGTTGATTTGCTTGAGCTCGAGGGGGAGTGATACCAATTAGATTGATAGTTTTATTGGTCGAGTAAGTTTAGTCCCACATTATTAGGATTAGATTTAGGATTTTATAATGAATCTATATATATATAAGTTATAAATAAAAATGCCAATACAATATCACTTTTCCCTAAATCTCCAATGTTAACATTCACAAGTTACCATACCATAAACTTATTTCATATTAGTATTCACAATCACAAGGGGAAAAAAATTATTTGAGAAGAAATTAGGGCAAGTTAAAAGCTAATGTGTTTATTTGATTTGCTTCGACCTAATCCGTCTTCATATCATGCGTCGCGTACATACTGACGTAGACTACATAAGCCAACCATATATAGAGGATGTCATATGCTATAGGCCCTTGCGTCACACATATATGCATCTTCCTATATAGCTTTAAGGCATTGTTAAGGACTAACAAACTTCAAAATGAACTTGCGACAACCAAGAGCTAATAGAAATCCTAAAAAGATTTACTTGTGCTTTCATATTTTAGTTTGCAAGAACATGGTTGTCTCTTCTAGATTTAAAAAGAGTAGATTGAGTATCTTCATCCATGGTTTAGATCAAAACCTTGTGAACTTCAACATCAACAAATCGCTCATCATCTAGTTATAAATGCAATTCCTTTTCCTAAAATTTGATTTTTTTTATTTCATTGATAATTTTAAATTTCTTGCATTTAATTAGTTTTTTCTCATAAATTCATTTGTATTACCATCTATTCATGAAAAGCAAAATATCATCGTTTTTTTCCCAATTTAGTTTAGACATCATTCAAAGTTATAATTTGCTTTAGAAGAAAACAATGCTGTCTAATACCTTGACTTAGGTGGTAGAAGAAGACATCTTGTTATGGTTTGTGATTACATTATAAGGAAAGGGTGCAAAGTGTAAAGACCTAGATTTACGAGGTGCATGTCATGATCGCTTGTTTAGTATCAAGGTTTGGTGATAAGAGGATATGATCCGATCCACATGAAGAGAAAGAGACTTGTGATGGCATGTTACTTGAGATAATGCAAGGTAGATGCCAATCTTATTGGAGACACTTTTTTTATGTTATATTATTGGTGCAATCAGTGTTGTCAAAATCGAGAGTTTAGGTAAAATCGTTAGAGCAGTCATAAAATCGGATCGTAAAATCGAATTGTAAAATCGTAAGATTTTACATCATACTTTAAATCAATTTTAAAAGAAACTTGATATGTTCTTTTTAATTGATCATTAAATATTTTAATCAAAATTATAACATAAATTTACATATAGAACATTTTAATTCATATAATCATAAACTACTCATAATTTTAAACTTTTAAACAACCAAATACTTACCATGAAAATACAACATAAACATAAATTCAAGTCTAAAGCTTAAGTCTAAAGATAAATAAAACACAAGATAACAAATTAATATAAATCATTCATAGACAAATGCAAATCTAAAATCGTCCCAAAACGATATCATTTTGTCCAAAATAGTTCCCTCTTATTAATGACACAAAATCGATGAAATTATCTCAAAAATCATGTTTTTACAAGTTTAAATGCAATTTTATGATTTTGATCTGATTTTACGATTTTGCTCCGATTTTACTTTAATACACGATTTTATCACGATTTCACTCGATTTTCATAAGTAAACTCGCGATTTTGTACGAGCTTACGAGTTCACTCGCGATTTTGATAACATTGGGTGCAATGACTTGAAATGAACAGGTGTTGTGGAGACCCTGCAAACTAGATGAGGAAGGTTACTCTCTGGTAGTCACCAATATAATGTATTTCCTAGTGGCTATAAAAAATAGTGGTTCATGGGCAATAACATAGACTCAATATTCACGAAAGCTCACATTTAAAGACAATGAGGTTTTGTATGTGACATATGTTAGAAGAATGCATTCTCTCTGAAGGAATCAACAGATTCAATTGTAGAAGAGGAAAAGAAAAGAAAGAAAAATATAATTGATTAGTTCTCCTGAGCGAGGTTTCTAAAAAAAAAGTGAATTAGAGAGATACATCTACTAAAAAATAATAATAATTGAACTGCATGAGTCTAGGGTTTGGATCCTTCCATCCATCCTCATTAAGACCAAGCTAAGGTTCCCAATTGAGATATTAGCTCTCAGATGAACAATACTTTGTCGATGTCATGGTAGCATGCATGAGCTTTGGTGACACGGGGTAAAATTGACAAGGAAAAGGTGGAGGAGGGAAGAGGCAACAATTTAGAGGATTCACAAACTTTATAATGCAGGGAGATATCTGAAACGACTCTAAGTTTTTTTTCTTCACGCATCATATATCATTCCAATAAATAAGAAAACTGTTTATAATTAATAAACCAGTCATACATCCTGGGGATCTAAATTGAAAACTACTTTATTCTCTCTAAATCATAAATATTGTTTATTTATTCTTTATGCGGAATCGGAAGGTCCTTGGGAGTGTACTGTCCAGCCCGTCAAGGGTCCAAGCCTCCAACGTCGTCCGTTTCTACACCTGCCACAAACCAAACCTAGTGAGTTTAACTCAGCACCTCCAAACCATAGCAGCAAAATTCCTTAACTAGTCGCATACATCATTAAATCTACCTTTACTTAGAACTTGTTGTCAAGCATACAAGTAAGCAGACATATAAGTATTTTTCCATAAAACATTACACTATGAGTATCACACAACATTATTTTGAGTATCCTTCAATCATTACATTATGGAGTATTTTCCTTTAGCATTTATCGTATATCATTCTTAGGTGGAGATGCATTAGTCATCCTTTATCCTTTGTTCAATTGATCAATCTGTTTAACCATGGTACTAGGTGGCGGGGCGTCAGCAACTCTCGTCACTGGGTCATAGCCAAATATGGAAATCTGATATTGGAGTCCCTCTGGGGTCTTGTCCCGTAAACGGGGTCCCTCTAGGGCTTTGGTCCTCGCAGAATTTCCTTTAATCCTTCTCATTATTATTTATATATATACATATCCTTTCCATTAAGGTAATCTGGCATCATAACTCTAGCACATCCTATTAGACTACGTAAAGTCTAATGAACATACATATCATTAAACTTTGCAACACTCAATAAACATGCACATCATTAATCTACAAAAAGTTTAATAAACATGTATAACATTAATCTACGTAAAGCCCAATAAACATGCTTATCATTAATCTACAAAAGTCTAATAAACATGTATAACATTAATTTACGTAAAGCCCATTAAACATGCATATCATTATTCTACAAAGAAGTTTAATAAACATACATATCATTAATTTACGGAAAGTTCAATAAACATGCATATCATTAAACTACATGAAGCTAAACAATCATTTACAATACTCATTTATTTTATTGTGCTGCGATTACTCATGGCAATGCCACAACACCTAACTTCCTTGGACAAAAAGGTGGCCAACTATTCGTCAAACCTGCTGTTCATTCTTCCCAACACCCATCCGAAAATCTGCTACATACTACTCTCAAACACCCCTCAAAATAGGCTGCCCACGATGTCAAACAACACTCCAAAAAAAATCTGCTACATACCACTCTCAAGCACCCCTCAAAAACTGCTACACACGACCTCAAACAATTTCCAGAAATTTGCTATGTACCTCCCTCAAGCACCCCTCGAAATCTGCTGCACACGACCTCGAACAACCTTCCAGAAATCTGCTATGTGCCTCCCTCAAGCACCCCTCGAAATCTGCTGCACACGACCTCGAACAACCTTCCAGAAATCTGCTATGTACCCCCCTCCAGCACCCCTCGAAATTTGCTACACACGGTCTCGAACAACCCTCCATAAATCTGCTACTCCTAGCCTTCAAATCCACCTCGAAAACCTGCTGTAAATAATCCAAATATCTCCCAAAACCTACTACTTGAAGCCCTCCAACCCCCTTGAAAACCTGCTGCGTATACATGTTCAAAGACATAGAAAGAAAAGTCGAAAACCTGGCATGTTTACAAATTTAAAGGTATAGGAGGAAAACCCACTACATGTACAGATTCAAGGTGTAGAAAGAAAAGGGTTTAAGAGGTGTCTTGCTCGGAGGCTTGTTGTTGGCGCAGGTGACGACGAGGAGCAGCGGTGGGGCGACTCTTTGGCCTCGTTCTTCCTTCCAAGGTCGAAGCCAAGATCTCTCCCTCCCCCTTTCTTTTCTCCCGCCGAGACTTCTCCCTCCCCCTTTCTTTTCTTCCGCCGAGAGCCCTCCTTCCTCTTTTTTTTTTCTTTTTTTTTCCTCTTCACCGCCCCTCTTATAAGAACTAAACCCTAGGGTTAGGTATAGTCCTCACCAATTGGGCCGAGCCCATGTGTCCATTAGTTGGTTATTAGCAAAATAGCCCCCCTTAAGTAAATAAAGAGCCTATTATCATGCTCCCCCTTGTTTTTTTTAAAGTGGGGCCTTACAATATTGCTAGGTTGTTCATGGCAAAACATTAAATGTGTCACACTGCAATGATACTGACCCAGGCCAACAAACATGTTGGCTCATTTGCCAGGCTCGGCCTAGACCTTGATTGACTTAGACATTGACTGCATGGTAATAGGGATGATAGTTGATCAAGTACTTATGATTTACTATACTACCCAAACTCATACCTATTTAGTGAAATAGATATGTGATCCACTAGAGCTTATGACCTCTTCTGAGGTGGATCTTGCAAAGCCAACAAACCTCACATGTTCTGGAAAAGGGAAGATATACTTTATCACGCTCCCATTTTGCATGTCAGTCAGACAATATCATAGTCTGTTTCAACTATTATGATTGACAATGGTTATTAAATGATGGATCAAGCTCATGTTCATACATTGTCCCAATACAGTGCTTGAGTGCAAGCATCTCATTCAAGCAAGAGTGATTTCATATGCGTCATCTCCCAAGTTGGATTAGGTGGAATGAATCATATGAATGGCATGGATTGGAAATCTGTCCTTTAGCAGCTGCTTTTTTATTAAGAAGTTGTATATGTAAGTGTGAGTGTTCAAATCTGTAATAGTTTATTCCCCTTTTCTCAAGAAGGTTGTCATTGAGGTTATATTGATTTGAAAGAGGGGTGTGTTACAGTTATAATATTAGGAAGTTGTCCATGTGATCATGAGTAATGAACTCTGGAATAGCCTGTCACATTTCTTTAGTGAGGTTATGCAAATTAGAGACATGGTAAAAGTGAGTTATATGAACTTGAAAAAGTCATGTACTAGATTAACATAGGCAAGCTAGAGACAACTCAAATCTCTCTTTTTATTCTCAACTAAGATCTTGTGTTCTCTTCTCTTTGACAAACACTAATCAAGTTTTTTTAAAAGCATCCGGAGACTGTATGTGCTCAATCCATAGTGCATATGTAGGGGTATATACCGTTCATATTACAATTAATAAAAAATTTATTTGCACTGGTAAAAATGCTTGACGTATGTTTTTTTTTAAGAATACTAATCAGGATATACAGTCAATAACTCCATATAAAAATATATAGGTAACTGTCAACATAATGCATGTAATACAGAATGATCTATATTAATCAACAATCTAAAACATATCATATATGCATCATGCATATAATTCAATGCATGCAAAATAAATGTTTAAATGAACACTTACAACTTTTCACACCAAAAGAACAAACCCTATAGAAGTATTTCACAATCGCAAGGATCAATGCTCCCAGTAGAAATAAAATCCTTTATTATTTGAGAAGGGGCCATAGCATGCAGTTAGAGATTTTATTTGATTTGGTTCAACCCAAACTAATTTGATGAACTGCAAGTTCAGTTGCTTGAATGTCCACATCTATGAGAACATATAAAACCTTGATAGATTGCCTGCATAGGCTGCCTGGTAATCAGGCAGTTGAGACTTCATATGACACTAGAACTGATAACCATGGGTCATTGCTTAGATCTGTATAGAATGAATCCATCCAGGAACAAGAAATAAGCATCCATTTCATATTTGTCATTAGCTGAATGACTGATATGGAGCTGCAACCTGTAGCACTTCTGAAGCAGTAACAACGAAAAATGCAGAGCAAGTTTATTCTTATCTAGGTGATTAGTTCAAGCAAACTCTAAAGTAAAGTTAACATGTGTATGTCCTACTGTTGTCTTCTAAAATCAATCATGTCCATGATGTCTTGATATAATACGAGTTTATAGTTCCTACTGTAATAAGCAAGCATTGGTAAGTGTCCCTGGAAGGAACTCCAATGATTATTTGTAGATACCAAAAGGACAGATAAGTTCACAACTAGATACTTGAAAACTAGATTTCTACAGAAAATTTGTTATATGTTAATCTGTTAGTTGTTGCACTGTTAAAGATATAGATTGTTGTTAATCAGTCTGATTTAGATTTGAAACTTTGGTTGGCTATTGGAACCAAACAGTAACAATAATGTTTATTTTTCAACTAATCTGTTTGTCATTGCATGTCTGAGAATTTTAACATGACACTATGAAAGTGTTTGTTGCTTAGGCAATTGTTCTTCTACTTGTCAATTTTGGTATTATTTCTGTATCTGTTGATTTTCTTTCATTACTGTGAATAGGATGTATTAGTGAGTTAAACATGCATCAAACGTATGTTTCTCCAATTGACACTGGCTGTACTGATAAATTGGGGAATTTTGTAGGGCTACTCAATCAGATTATGTCATTCCTTACCGGAAGTTTGCAAATAGCTTCAATCATTCATTTTCTATTGGAACAAGGTTTAGAATGCAAATTGACAGTGAAGAGGCAGCAGACAGAAGGTTGGGATTGACTTATCTATGGGTGAATTTCTGCCATTAGATTTTAAATATAACCATTTTGGATTCTGAACAGATATACTGGTTTGATAACTTCAGTGGGTGAGCTTGATCCTCTTAGATGGCCAGGTTCAAAATGGAAATGCCTGTTGGTATGCTTTAGTAATTATATTTCTTCCTTACCTTGACCAGTAATGATATGCACAATTATGGATACAAATACATAGCCTGTTTTAGTGTCAATTCACTTTGCAAAACATGTCCCACTGAATATGATAACATTTTTTCTTGAACCACGAGTGAGAAGCACGTCTTGTTTTAACTCTCAAATAGATTTATAGTCTCAATGATACACTACCTGAAAAAAAAGTAAAATTGTCCAGTTAAAAATAGTGACAACATGGTTTTAATAGTGTGCTCATATTGTCGATCATGTCCTATTGTCCACGGTTAGTCAAAGCAATTAAATTCTATGGCTAAGATACTCTTCATTATTAGTTCTCAATTTGAGCCCAGGTTCTAGAGTGTCCTAGAGTGACATAGCGAAAACTATTAATTCCATTGATTCGAACATGAAGGCCGGAAATAATCTTCTAAAGACATTTAGTAGAATACCAAGAAATAGGCATCCAAAATTCGTTGTCTTAGGAAAAAGGAACGGCATAAATATTATTGATAAAAACTATCCCAAAAATAGTCTCAAAATCCTAACTTGCAAAAGACTAGAATAACCTAAATTATAAAATAGTTCAAAAGATAATAAAAAGACAAATTATTTCAGACCTCCGAAAAGTCTTTGAACAACGTTTCTTGGGGTCTAAAACTGGGTCGTTACGGGTAACACCTCACCTGGTAACAAATGTAAATCTTTAAATGAGCTTCGATTTGATATATTATAGGTCTCATGATTCAACCTGAGTCATGACCTCTCAAAGCTTACCGCCCGTGAATGCCAATCGAAATGGTCCCAAAACTCTAGGCTATGCTATTCCACATCATATAGGCTAGGTCAATAACAAGAGTTATTTCTAGTCAAGAATTAATTTGATGAAGATTAGTTCAAGACTTCATCCTGAATACAACTCAACTAATACCAAGGTTTCGACAAGTTTGATGAATCCAAATTAAAAAAAAAAGGTCATGAAATAACTTCTTTTCTTTTCTTTTCTTTTTGAAAAGTGATAGGGTGAGAAGACCAATCATATCCCTTTATTCATGTTGGAAACAGTAGCATGGGGGTTATAATTTCACCAAAGCAAAAGTGTCCATTAGAGCTTACATGGAGTATCAAACACAAAAATAATAATAATTACATTTTCCGCAGACGAGAGCACATTGCTCCAGCTATTTTGTCTAAATCAACTGCCAATATGATGCGGGTTCCCTGACTGCAAGTGCAGTTGCACATCATGGTATGCAATTGGTTGGAATGCCACAGCCTTACCAACCAAAGCCTCAAGTGAGATAGCCACTAAACAATCATAAGTGACGAAGAATTAGAGTCCTCAAATTTGCATTTGCTGTGAACCAACAAAATAGTGAAAAGCCAAGCATGAGTGAAGAAGTTGAGCACACACGAGCTGTAATAGTTAAGAGTCTACCTATTTCTCATAAAATGAATCGGATGGCTGGGGTAGTGGATTACTTTGTGCCAAAGTTGCCATTGAATCTTAGCTGAGCCATATGTGAAAAATAGATGCTAGGAAGTTTTGATGTAATGACTGGAGCCTTAAGGACATAAAGCACAAAGATCATCCGGAATTTACACATGCTTCCCACACAACACAACTTTGGTGTTGATCTTGTCATGCAAAACTAGCCATTTGAATATCTTCACCCTTAAAGCTGAAAGAATGCCATATTAGATTATTCAACTCATGATGAGCAGTATGGAACGAAAACAATTCTTAGGCTGAAGCAAGGTATATTCACCATTCTGTGACCAACTTGAAGTTTTCTGTGGTATTTGTTTCCTTTTATTTTCTCTTCCTTTTTTTGCCTCTGATGTCAAACCTTTAGTAAGTGATGGCTCCATGAGTATCTTTTTAGAGCGTCCTGCAGTGCAACTAATTGCAGTAAAGACAATCCATGAAATACACTATCATCGTTAAACTACTATAATGGACGAATTACCGAACAACTTCACTATTTACTAACTCAAAATTCAAATATCCTAATGAGCATCACAAACTGGTTCAATGCACCTGGATAAGTGGTTCAGTAAATGTGGATTTGGCTTCCATTCAAACCTGGTTCAAGCCTAAATTCCATCCAGTCCATCCCTCATGCAAACTCAGAATTGAGTCTTAAATTGATAACATATAGATTACAACCAGCTTAGAGTAAATTACTTAGATGTTACATCCTACCCCTTTAAGGAAAGTATGGTCCTTAAATTCAAGTATGGTGAAGCAAAAAGGTGAGAGTATCTGGCTTCCATTTCCACTTAGGAACCTATATTATCTAAAGCAACCTTGCCACATACAATGTTTTGATTTGATTTATTGATCCACCAGACATTAAGCAACAAATCTATGGCATCTCTTCATGCAAACTCCATCAATGCAACCTTTTAAGATATCCAAATATTTGTGTCCTGCCTAGATATACTGTATGGACCATGTGTCGCTTCACAGTTCTTCATTTAATTTAAAAACTTAGGTATTACTATGCAAGTTCATGTTTATGCTGGTCAAGCGTCAAGTGCCCGAAGCATATAATGTATAAATATAAATTTTTGAACATTCTTCTTTATTATTGATATTTACTTTATAGTGGTGGTAAAAGGCGAATAAGCTCGCCCCCAATGCTCCCACCAATCCGTCCCAGGGTCAACACGGAGGAGGTAAATCACGAGCGGCTACTAGCCTTTGGAATAGTGACTAGCACATAAGGGAGGCATTTACCTCGGTTTTACTGAAATTCGAATCCCAAACCTCATGGTGGCAACACCTCATGGTGGCAACACTTCATGTGCTAGCCACTAGACCCATCCGAGGGGACGATATTTACTTTATAGTGATTGTCAATCTAGTTGATTATTATGTTTACTTAGATATTAATTGAGACTTTGTTAATGCTTTAGTTATATTTTCCAATTTTTTCCTTCATACATTTAATTTAGTGTGTGGCAAAAGAACATATATTTTAGGTATTGTATCTTTTATTCTAATAACCATTTCCTGGGTAACTAATTCCTATTTAATCCATTTTATGGCAATTAAGTACTAGATAAGTACATGTCTATGTGAAGGAGTGGGTTCAGGGAGTTAATTAGTAGTTACCCTTTTGACTAAATGAGGTCAGGTTCTAATAGTAGGCAAAATCACGAGTTCCCAATCTGCTGCCATCCCTTGTTTAGGTGGAAAGTAGAATCGATTATATGAGAGCAACTTTTACTAGATGTTTATTTTTCAAAGGCAAAGTTCCTAAGTACATATTAAATAAGAAGCTTAGACCTTTCTTTAGGATTTAGTAATTTCCTACTGGTAATGGCAGCATGTACATTTATGCATTCCAGTAGGTGGTTTATTATAGCTTTCCCAACCAATATATACAAATAGTGGTGAAAGCTGGATGGTTAATAGAGACAGGCTTCTATGCTCTAGCGCTGTATGACAAAATAAGTTTCTCAGATGTTGTGTGATAAAGAAATAAGTTATATGAGACATCAGTGCAGCACATATGAAAGTGGATTAGTGAAGTGAATATGAGAGAGATTAAAAGAATATTTGTACTCAGCAGTTAGGTGCAACCTCACCATGTCAAAAAATAAAATAATAAGTTTAAGGTATGGGTGATAAAGGGGGACAGATAATTTTTTTTAAAATATAATTAAGAGATCTAAATGCCATAGGTATGACTGCATAGAGTCCAATGGAAATAACATTCATGTAACTGGTGTCAAATGATTGACATACGGTGTGCCATTTTACTTTCAGAACAATATATATCTTTATAATCTGTGGAATAACTGTGGCTGTCCTATTTTATTGGTATAATGTATATATAGGTCTATATTAGTAAGCGATATTTATTTCTTTGGAAAATGTGTCAAGTGCTCTTTATAATTTTTCTTTATAATCTTAAATTTCCCATTATATAGCCTTTATTTTTTGAGATGCACTGTTCATCTATGCAATATTGTGACATTCTTTCTAGTTTCACCTTGAGTAGCTTTGCAACAGTGAAATTCTGGAGTCAAGATGTTTGAGATAATTTATAGTTCAATGTGTGTTGAGTTTGGCGGAACATGGATTGCATTCCATGAGCATCATTACAATATCATTTCTATTTTTTTCCCCACTACACTTAAATCTTGCAGGTGAGATGGGATGATGAGTTAGCTAAGAATGGAGATAACAGGGTATCTCCTTGGGATGTTGAACCAACAGGTTCAGTTTTACTCTCTACTGTTCTGCCAACGACTGGTCCAAAGAAGACAAAAATATATCATGCTCCAGACCATCTGGAACCACTGATTCCGAGTAAGTTTCTAATTGTCAAGTGGAATCATATCTTTGATTCAGAACTCTTTCATTTATGATCACCAAGCTAAATGTTGTAGTCTCTATTGCAGATGGAATTAGATGTTCCAACTCAGGGAAATCTGCAAGGTTTCTCAAGGTCTTGCAAGGTCAAGAAATAGTTGGTTTGAGAACTCTTTATGAGGATATTAATGGAACAACTGATATGAGAAACAATGTCAGAATTCCAATTGGTAATTCTGGCTTTCCCTACCAGGGCTTTGGGGAATCTGTATGTCTCCACAAGGTCTTGCAAGGTCAAGAAATAGGTCCATGGAAGCCCACTCTTCAGGGTTATCCAACCGATACTTGGTCCAAAAGTGGTCCAAGTGTCTTTAGTCACTTGCTTGGGGTGGGAAATAATTGGTCTAATAGACCAATCCAGGAATTTACTGCGATTGCTAAACCACCTGTGTCTTCAGCTCAGGTGTCATCTCTATCCTCCGTTCTGATGTTTCAACAAGCAAGTGAACAACTTTCATGCTCTCATGTCGTGCATGGTATGGATAAACACCCTAATGGTTATGGTGGCAATTCTGCTCTTCCGCCAGACAGAGAAAAACAAATGCCTTTGGTACCATGCGACATAATATATGGCTCCTCCACAGGGATTCGTAGATCAGAAATGTATGAAAATACTCAAGTGGCAAAGCCAATTCCTGAGAATGGCCACGATGATCTGACTAGTGCTGTGACAAACTGTAGGCTTTTTGGATTTTCCATCCCACTGCCAACTAGAATGGATAGGTCTGAAACTGGGAGACCCTCATCAACCGACACAAACGATGAAACATCTTTCTCCCTGTTCACATCTCAAATGCCGAGTACAACTGGTGAGTTCCATTTCACTATATTCATATTTGCGGTTAGTACGTAAGTTTTACAATTAGTAACTTTGTAAGTGTTCTAGATAGGGCGATTGATCACCTGAAGCTGGGTGCTTGTGATGATCTTATGCTTGGATTGGATACTGTTTGATACCATCCACAGTAATGCAAGAATCGATGCTACGGAGCTGACATTTGGCACAGAAATACCACCGAATTGTTGGCTTAGTTAATACTTCCCTATTTATCTTTGGATCTAGTATCAAATAGTTCTGTGAATTTGCCTTCACATTTTGGTGTATAATGATGAGGCGTTGGTAATACTTTCTATTGAAGATGCTTTAAACCTCAAATGGCAATGCAGTAGCTGATCAAATATGGATTATGTATGTTGGTTGTTTAAACGTAATTGTTTCACCATTCAGAGATTGGAATACTTTTATTCAATCATGGTTAGCATGTTATTTATTGAAATCAATATTCATATTTTCAGTGGTACAAGTATTTCTAATTCTAATAATTTTCAATGAATTGAACCAACAAAGTGGAGGTCTAGTACAGACTTGGTACAAATACATATGGATCTAATATCAAAAAATTAGTGTCGAACCAAAGCTCCATGATTTGTCTCCCTTCCAGATTGCAGGACAATCCTAGAGGGGCTCTCGGGTGAGAGGCTTGGTGATGATTATCACCTTTTGTTGCTATATAAAAAAATCAGTACTCTATCGCACTTCATTGTGGAAGTTATAGCTCTTGCACTAATTTAAAAAAAAAACTTACATGGATCAGATATAACGAAACACAGATAACTTGATTAGTTCCATGCATACAAAGGTCAACAAAATCTAGAGGCCTCAACTTATCTAAAACACATGGCAATAATGCATTCTGCACTTTCTAAATTTGTTGTCAACTTTTCTCCAATGCCCAAAAGAAACTTGCTCATATGAGCAGTGCTGTTCTGCCTGCAATAGTTCTTTACTCCAGAGTTCAGATGATCATCTGACTCGGTCCTTGAAAAGAAACTTTACATCACCAGGAGATGACAAACTCCGCTTTGCAGTGATTTGCAGAATGGCTCCATCAACGAGCATACGTTGAAGAACTCTCGCTATATTCTTAGCATCATCAATTCCCAGGTGATGGCTACCCAACGATGGAATCTCCAGTTGCCTTAGCATTGTCATCATACCAGTTGCCTGGAATGAGATAGGAGATTAAATTGATAATAATGAATTTCTAAGAACACCCAAGTGAAATCATTGATAATAATGAATTTCTAAGAACACCCAAGTGAAATTTAAGTACCAAACTGAATATTTTGGAGACAGACTAAACCACAAGACTACAACACAAAAAAAAATTACTTACCCTTCTCTTATAAAAGTTTAGGTAAACGTCCTTCAAATTGATCCATTCCATAAAGTATGAAGGTGTCTTTATCTTCAAAATCTTGCACTGCTCAGGAATCTTTGTTTTCAAGTCCCAATTTCCACTATTATCACAAGGCAGAGAAAAGCATATCATCAGATTATTTCTTTAAAAAAAGGAAGCTGCTTAAACGTTAAACTCATATACAAGAAAGCAAAATCACAAGGACATTGTAAGCCTCTTATATTCCTACCTAACTCAGCGGCAATCCAAGCTGAAATATACATGAGCATTTACAGATTCACACACACACGACCATATGATGAAAGATAACAGGTACAGTCTGAACTAGGACTAACCAAGTTACAAATGCAGCTCGATTAAGTAAGCCTCGTCGCTCCTTTTCCCATAATTGATGACTCTGCATCCATAATTCAAATTCCTGAAGCACATCTTTAAATGGGATCGCAGTATCATGCCACACTCTGCAAATTAAACAAGTGATTTAAAATGAAGCTCACATGAAGATAAAACAGTATAATCATAGGAAACCATTTAGAATATTATTACATGTCAGTATTGATCTAATGATAAATGTAGGAATGCATCAATTTAGATTAGGAATGATAAATGATAACATGACTTATTTAAACGGCAGAGAAAGGAGTGTTGCTTCCTATTCAAAGAGCCAAATGAACTTGTCACAGATAGTCATACAAAGACGATGGCATAAGTATATCTTAGAATTGATCAAAGGTACCTTCAGGTGGCATCAATTTAGAATAATGAAATGCACCAATAAAGTAGAGGCTTTCAATTCAAAGGAAATATGACAACAAATCATAAAGGTAAGGGCTTCTTGTCACAAACAAAAAGTGTAAAGAAACAAATATACATTTAAAATTATATGCACACTTGACAAAATTATAATCGGACTTCCCATGACATGCGGTGGCTAAAAGGTACATAAGACCACAAAAGCAATCTATAGTTTGATTGATCAACATATAAAGCTTTCATAATTGATGAAGATACATTAGATAATGAATCTTGAAAAAAAAAAAATCTGAATTCAGACTGAATAAGGCCATATATTCTTAAATTTTGTGACAACTCAGATTTGGATTCTTGTTGTACGTAAAACAAGAACCACCATCAATTTTCCTATTAGTAAGAGCTTACACTATAACTAAGACGGAAAAACTTTTTCTGTGTTTGGTTATTTTACAACATTGTTTCTAGTTCTGTCCAGCAAGTCAAGCAATATTCAACAGACTTGGTTTAACCCATAGAAGTAGAACAATAAGTTCAGCAAAACATTCACACTCCTAATGAAAATCAAGCAGATTACTAAGTGAAGATAAGAGTAGAAAAAAGAGAATAAACTCTGACCACCTTAAAAACAGTAAACAACTAGGTTTGAGCTCAATTGAGTATATCTTTTTATATAACTTTAATTGTTCTTTGCATCTTTTTGCAAATAGGAAGTTGCCAAATGGAAACTCCTACTATTTCTACATTAACTTGATAGATTGTCTACCAGGAAGTTACAAGAGCTTCATCTAATAAAGGCAAATGTTCTTGATCTGCAAGTTACAAATCTAGATGGATTGAAGATATAATTGAAAATGTGACAAGGATGAGCCTTAAGAATCGTATCTGCTAAAGGTGGAAAGGTCCTTGATCAAAGAAAATGATCAATAGTATCTTATATTATTTTTGGTTGCCTGTACTTGAAAGTGAACTTCTGAATGTACAAATTATGGTTGCTCATAGAATGTGAGTGATTACTCTTCCCCTTATGGGGGGGTTTGGAGGATTTAGAACTTCTCCGAGGCATCTTTCAAACTATCCTTTCTATCTCCCTATTTCATAGCTAGGAATGGTCTCAATTCAATCAATGTAGCCAAAAATGGGTGGCAGTGTTAGTCTAAGAAAGTACCATGACATGGATTTGCGTCGAAACATGACTCCATCTCTAGAGGTAGCAAGAACATGGTGGCAAAAGGCGAATACGCTCGCCCCCAGCGTCCCTGCCAACCCGTCCCATGGCCAATACGGAGGAGGTAAATCACGGGCGGCTACTAGCGTTTGAAATAGTGACTAGCACATAAGGGAGGCATTTACCTCGGCTTTGCCGAGATTCGAACTCCATACCTCATGGTGGCAATACCTCATGTGCTAGCCACTAGACCGTCCCGAGGGGACAAGGTTTTTTAAAAAAGTATGCAGGCAGTATGTGATCAAGCCACCACATAATGCATATGAGAATATCAAATCTATATTCTTTTAGAAAAATGATATTAATTATTTGGCAATACGTATAAGATCACATTGATGGTGGTCGGCTATAAGTAGACCTCGTGATTTACCTCCCTTCACATAACCTAGGGATGGACTTTGAGGGATGCCTAGGGTGAATGTAATCACCTTTTGTTACAATTGTTTGTTTAACAGGCAAATTATTTTAATCCAATCGTGATAGTTTGGACACTGCAACATATAATGCCTCTACATAAGCATATGTGTCGTATAAGTGACTTTTTAAAACATGTGATTGAGATCTTACCTGGGACTGTCAAGAGCTGGCATATGGGTTTGATAAGTAGAAAGGGTGAGAAAATGTATTTCCCAAGCAAAATTGAATAAATCTTACTTTTGATGAGGTAAACAGGAAAATTATATGTGCCCTTCCTCTTGTTCATCCTCTTCTTTTCTTCTGATTCCATTAGTCTAAAAGGAAAACATTATTCTTCCTCATCCTTTCTGCTCCTTCCATTAGTCTACAAAGAAAGACTTAAACTCTTATAGATTGTCCTACATCACCATCTTACTTTAGTTGTACTCCATGGCTGTCCCCATCTACCCAAGGCAACTGTTTTCTTGGTTTCATTCAATTGCTCATGTTTTCACTAAATTGACAGTTTGAAATCACTCAATTCCTCATTCTCCTAATGAAAATTGATGGACTAGATCCTTTAAGGTTGCAACCAACCACTGAAACTAATTCCATCTTTGACATAATCTTTAGGGTTTATGCCAAATCTATCAAATATTGAGTAATGATTAATGAATTGTGAGAAAGAGCATAGAGAAAAAAAAAATTCTATAGCTCATGTTCACAACTTCGAATTTGTAACCTTGAGTGATTAAAGTAACAAATAAAAAGGGCTTACAAGAACAATATTTAGTGATGCTCATTAAGCAGCAAACAAATTAAGCATATGACACCCCTACAGCCATTATAACTTTCAAAACTAAAGCTGGGATCGCTTTTAAATGACAATTGCTGAATGAAAAATGTCCAACACTAATTGTAATCTCAGATTCAGAAACATGTGAGAGGATATAAATAAATATATGGTGAAAGATGCAAATAGTCAATGAGTATAAACTGTTGCGCATACCTTTCGACCCCCAACTTCCCATACTTCCCTTCAATATACTCATTAATCCTGTGCTCGCTCATCATAGTTGGTCGTACAAACCTACATATAGAAAATGCATCTTGGTCAAATAATAATAATAATAATAATGGATATTTGCTCCCAACAACCAAAGTATTGCTTCTTCTTAGTGAGGCCAAAAGTTAATAGTAACTGAATAAATCTATTTTGATGAATAAAAAAGTGTAATGATTTAGAAAGGACAATCTCACAACCAGACTTTTAATATGGTAAGTTGAATGGAGAACTCCTGTTTGTTAAAAGTCGCATTCAGAATTCAATAGACACCCCTCAGAATTCATCAACGAGGCATCACCAATTGAACATAGTTCATTAGTGTCCTAGCTAGTATGAAGATGTGTCAATCATAGAATTTGATTATCATTAGTAGTGTAATGTTAGCCCCAACTATTGGAGTTAGATAAATGGATCATATTCTTACATTCATCTACATGCAAGGTTATTTCACTACTAATATTCAAATCATTTAAAAAACTTTGAAGCAAACAAGAATTTCCAGTTTTTT
Source organism: Zingiber officinale (assembly GCF_018446385.1). Lineage (NCBI taxonomy): Eukaryota > Viridiplantae > Streptophyta > Magnoliopsida > Zingiberales > Zingiberaceae > Zingiber > Zingiber officinale. The sequence continues at coordinate 103,639,660 of NC_055999.1, read as the reverse complement.
TAAAAAAAGTACCTGTGAAATGAATCAACATAATCCATACTCTTGGCATCGATCATCAGAACAGGAAATTCAAGAATCTCTACTTTACCCTCTAGATCCAAAACTAAAAGATAATCTAGATTCTGAGGCTTCAATTTATTGAGGGTCGTAATATTTGCTTTAAGATCTGCCAGGAAATCATGATTAAACTTCTCCAGGTGCGAAGCATCACCCATCTGCATATGATGAAGCTAATACTTAATAATATCGTTCTTCTTATGGTATTAAATGGCATTTTGTAGTCATATGTATTATATTGACCTTATTAGCATTTTCAACAGTTTATTATTTGTATCACATGTAACTGTAACTACTAACTAATGCAAACTGTTTTTAAATTCAATGCAACTTTTACTTGCAGAAGGGGGTTGATCTTTCATGCATTCTAAAGTATGTAGTAGTATTTTAGTAGCTTTATAAAATTGAATAAAATATAAAAAAATAAAATTTTGTAAGAGCAAACCATAAAAAAATATTCTACACCCAATAAGTTGAAGATCATCCAAAAGCAAGAGATGTGAACCTTCTGGAAAAATATAATTGCAAACTGGCGTACCAAAAGTCCAGGTGGATATTTTTATTTTTCCATCACCACAGGGTAGCAAGTCCTAACTAATAAAATCCGAAAAAGACGTTCAGCTTCCTTATGATCAAACCACTTTCTACAGCCATATGTAATATTTTAGCATGTAAGCTCTGCATAGACTATCTGACAATTTCTTCCTCACGAAACGAGGATAATCAGTTCCTAGCGGTATCGAAATGGAACGTGTGAGGTCAGTCAAAGCACAGAACCATGCATTGAGAAAAATCAACGGTGGTCTCAAAAAATCTTAACTGCAATGCGTGTGCATCCATGAATTTGCAGAATTTTTGCAATCCTTCAGAAAGTTTATGCAAATGGTAATGAAACCTACAGCATTTCAAGATTGGGAATAAAAATGAAACCGGACCGACACTTGTTATCATTCAAAAGAAAACTGCGAAACAAAAAATCAGTTAATCGGAGCTACCACTGCCCCATACACTCTTCGAGCTATAAAACTTCTCAAGAAAAAAAGAAGATCGCAGCCTTAAGATTCAGCACTGCGTGCCCAGGCAGCAGGACCTCGAAAACGTACCATGGTGCACCTGCCCTGGGTGTGGTAAAGGCACATGGGTTTCCATCGGCGGGTTATCTGATCATCGGCGACGCACAGAGGGGAGGAGCTCATGGAAGCGGGAGCTCCGGGACCCCGAGAGAGAAGATGAGTGTAACAGAGGGAAGGGCATGGAGCGAAGGAGCGAGACGAAGGAGCAGAGAGAGGAAAGAGAGGGAGAAGGAAGCGGCCAAGCGAAACCCTAGCCATGGACGCCATCGTCCAGTTCCAATCCAGCCCACAAAGGCAAGGAATGGAATGATTTGCAGCGCCGGCGCGGTCGTGGCACGAGACCTGACAAAAGATAATAATGCGCATACGCTACATCTCGTTGTGTGCTGAGTTTAAGCTAGTGAAGGGAGGGAATATGTTCGACAAAATGTCCCTTCATCTTGAAAATACCTAAATAGTTTGTTTAAAATTAGTAGAGGAAAATAAAATTGTTAAAATATTTAAATTATAGTTTTATTTTTGTTGTTGGAGTTTTATAAAGACTAAAACTACCAAGAATAGTAAAATTATTTAAATAAATCATATATTTATATTCTTGGAGCTTATGAAATTATATTGGTATTTTTGATGCATCATATTTTTAAATTTTCAATCATATTTTTATATTTATCAAAGGATATATTTCATCGGGCTACCAGTAACTCAGTCTGATTATATTTCATCCCTGACCACTTTACCAAGGTGGTCATAATACTTGACTGCTCGATCAAGCTAAGCCATCGTACGATGTGTCTTTAAAACTTTTGAGAAAAATGATCATATATATATATATATATATATATATATATATATTGCGGACTTGGGTCCGCGATCGTCATTCAAAGTTTTTTTATTTTATTTATCAATGTTGAAAAGGCTAAAGCTACTTGGAAAAAGAAAGTGGGTGCTCTAGCTCCCTCCTTCCAAGTCGAGCACAAGGGCCCTCCGCCTCTCCTATGTCACAAAGATCACCAGTCGAGTCCTCTCCCCTCGGCTCGAGAAGGGAGGGTGGTATAACACGTGGAAGTGGAGTGGACCTCATTCGCTGAGCCTCGTCATTGGATACCTACTTTTTGTATATACCACCGATCCAAAACGCATAATACAGCCAATTGGCCGGCCAATACATGACAAATGCAAGGCAGTCAAGCCTCTCCTAATGACAGCGTGGAGCCTGTTCAAACCAGTCAAGAAGAGAATCTGAGTAATCCTGTTGTGAGGAGGGTCAATATGATCTCTGGGGACTCCACCGATGGTGACTCCAATCGAGCACGGAAAACTCGCAATCACTGGCTCGAGATCCACAGGATTAGCTCTAGCTGAGAGCAAGTGGAAGGCCCCCAAATCAGCTTTGGGCCTCAAAACCTTGAGGAGATAGAACTCCCCCATGATAATGCCTTGATTATCAAAGTCACTATCGCCAATAGCAAGATGGCTAGGGTTTTCATAGCAAAGCTCTGTTAATGTCCTTTTAAAGATACCCTTCAATAAAATAAAAATTAACCAAGGTAAGCTCTAGCCTATGGCCATCGTTTTATACAAGTTTACGGGAAATGAAATATAACCGCTCGACCAAGTCTGAATATCCATCTCCTTGGGAGTTGAGCCCCTGATGAGGACTCATAAAAGTACTTTCATAGTGGTAGACACCCCATCGGCCTATAACATTTTCTTAAGAAGACCCGCTCTACATGAATTTCGAGCGACGATCTCCACCTTCTACTAAAAGGTAAAATTCCCTATAGAAGGTTAAGTGGGCGAGGTGAAGTCTAATTTCCAACCCGGCTCGCCAATGTAGTGCCCATGGTCAAACCTAACGACAAGTGGCAAGTCTACATTTACTTCCAGGATCTCAGTAAGGCGAGTCCCAAAGATTGTTATCCTCTCCCCCACATCGACCATATGGTTAATTCTACCTATGAGAGTGAGCTAATTTGCATACTAGATGTCTATCAGGGATACCACTAGATCCCTCTCACCCTAGAAAACTAAGAAATGGTTAGCTTTATTATCTCTTATGATACCTTCTACTATAATATAATGTTGTTCGAACTAAAAAATGCAGAAGCAACCTACTAAAGGCTTATGGACAAAATATTTTGACAGTAGATTGAAAGATATTGAAGTATACGTGGATGATATCCTGATCAAATCCGCCCGTGTAGCAGACTTAATTCTAGATTTTGAAGATGAAGGTTCCTGGTCGATCGGCAAGAAGGGGGCAAATTGCTTGAAATTAAAAGAATACCCTTTCTCGATCTTTGGACTAAGTTAGGTAAACACTTGTTTAGAAACAAAAAGTAAATGCATAAAATAAAGACAGAAGCATGAATATTTACTTGGTTTACAATAAGAAAATTATTAATCCAAGGCAAATGTAGCTCACTAAAATCTCATTTTTTCAAAGGTGGAGTAGTCTCTTACAACATTTGAAAGTGTAGAAAAGTAAAGAACAGAACTAAAAGTTAAAGTTCAAAATTCGTTTACATTGTACTAAACTACTGAAACCAGAGCTTTATTTATAACCTGCTGGTCAAAACTTACCATTTGTTGATATGGCAGCTTCAGGCCCCTAGAAGGGCTCCAGATGCTTGAGCACTGATAAAACTTTATCTACGTCGCAATAGTTCTGCAAATGATAAACTTATCCTAGTCCGGGCGCCCGAACCGGTCCAAGCGTCCGGACGTGGATGACACATCACCGCTCAGCAGCGTTCGAGGAGGCTCCCTGGGCTGCCCCAGGGGGTCTGGGATCTCGGACAGTCAACATAGTGTTGACTGTCCAATTTCTCCTCCGTTCCGACAATGTTTGCTTGGATGATTTCGGTCATCTAAAATAGGGCTCACCTGAATCCATTTTCTGACCTTCTCCTCGAGCAAGCTTCCGCTTCGGCTTCTTGTCCCTCGGAAATGTCGCGCGCTTTCTTCTCGTCTACTAGCGTATTCTTCCACAACACCTCGTCCCTCGAACACATCTAGCCCGTCAACTCTCTCCTTTGTCATCCTTCTCACTAGTTGCATCTTTCGCTTGACATCCTATGCTTCTAAATTCCTGCACACTTAGACACAAGACATCAAACATACACAGGACCTAACTTGACCTGGTTGATCACACCAAAATCACAATGGGGGTACTTACAATCTCTCCCTTTTTATGTAAATCAACCCAAGTTAAGTTGGGATAAAATATAATATTAAAATAAATGAATATACAAATTAAAGTATTAAATATACAAAAGCATTAAATATGCAAATTTAAATGTATCTCCCCCTAAACTTAATCTATAATTCTCTTCCTTTGATCACATGAAAAATAGGGGTTTAAAAAAACTAAGGGTTCCACAATTAGTGACTAACACTTAAAACAATTTTGGAAAGTATATTTGAAAATGGAATTTTGTGAGAACAGGATGTGTGACTAACACTTAACCCTGTGTCTAAGTATGTAGGAATTTAGGAGCACATGATGTGTCTAAGTATGTAAGAATTTAGGAGCACATGATGTTGAGCAAAAGACACAGCTAGCGAGAAGGACGACACGGGAGAGAGTCGATGGGCTGAGTGCATCTGAGGGATGAGGTGCTGCGGAAGCGTACGCAGGCGAATGAGAAGGAGGCGCACGACGTTTTCGAAGGATGAGAAGTTGGAGCGGAAGCTTGCTCGAGAAGGCCGGAAGTTGGGTCCGGGTGAGCTCTATTCTGGATGGTCGAAATCACCCAAACGAGAGGAGCCGGAGCGAAAGACCCAGACCAAAGCAGGCGAAGTCGAAGCAAACGGAGCCGAAGCTGGAAGCCCGGCACCACAAATCAGCATTTTGCTAATTCTGGTGATCGGGGCGCTCGGAACGATTCCGAGCACCCGAAACCCAATTCTTAGCCAAATTCGACGTGGCACATACTGTTACGTCTGGGATAAAATATTATCCTATTCCAGGCGCCTCGAGCAGGGCTATATAAACAACCCTAGCTCCCAGAAGCTAATAACAATAAGAAATATCTAAGTAATACTTGTACACATTTCCTTTTCTGTTTAGCTTCGTCTTTCTGCGCTTTCATTGCTGTAAAGAAGCTTCTCCGCTTGAAGGAGAAAATAGTGAAACTTCATCTACCTTGGATTAACAACCTCTCCGGTTGTAACCAAATAAACTTGTTTGCCTCTGTCTTTTAGTCTTGTTAGTATTTCTTATATGCAAGTGTTATTTTAATTAAGTTATTTGTTCGAGAAAGATTTTTCGTTTGCTTAATTTGTGCAGGGGCTATTCACCCCCCCCCTCTAGCTGGCCGCCAAGGGTCCCAACAAGTGGTATCAGAGACAGGATGCTGCAAGAGGACTAACCGCCAAACGAAGCACATGAGATGATAGACGGACCGAGCATTTACTCACCAAAGTTCGAGGGGGAGTTCGCAAGCTGGAAAAAGAGAATGGAGGTTTTCTTTAAAACTGATTTTGAATTGCTTTTAATAATGAAATTTGGTTTTATAGCACCTGAAGGTAAGGAAGAATACCAGTGGACGAAGAAGGAGCAAGCCGACTTTGTGGCAAACGACAAAGTAGAGTTCCAGCTGTTGAGCATCCTACCGCCACAAGAAATCAACCGGATCAGCGCCTACAACTCAGCAAAGGAGCTTTGGGAGAAGTTCCTTGAGCTACACAAAGGGACATCCGAAGCCAAGCTCACGAGATGAGATCTGCTAAGGAACCAGCTGAGTAACATAAAATTGGAAGCAGAAGAAACCGTTACACATCTTCACTCGAGAATGAATGAACTAATCACCGGACTCACGAATCTCGGAGAAAATGTAAGAAATCGAGATTTGCTAAGGTACGTGCTTAATGTATTTCCTAGAACTACCGAGTGAGCATCATTAGTAGATGCTTACTATATATCTAAAGATTTAGAATCTGTCACCTTAGAAAAAATATTTTCAACATTTGAAGTCCATAAAACAAGATGTGCAGAATTGAAAAAAGAGCTGAAGCACAACATTGCCTTTAAGGCAAATATGGACGAACAAGATTCAGAATCCTCCCTTGATGATGACGAAATGGTAATGATGGTAAGACAATTTAAAAAATTATTTAAATCTAGAAAAACTAATCATCTGCAGGATAGAAAGAAAAGAATAATCAGATACTACCACTGTAACGAAGAAGGGTACGTTAAAGACAACTGCCCTAAGTTAAAGATTAAGGACGAAGGAAAGAACAAAAAGCCTATCCAATCAAATAAGTACAAGACGTTAAAGGCGACGTGGGACGAAACGTCGTCTGAATAAAAAATTGAAGCTATTACCGGACTTGCATTAATGGCAAGTCATCAAGACGACGAAAACGAAGTAAGCTCATCCAAAATGAGCATCGAGAGCATCGATGAAGGAGGAGCGACATTGGAAGAAAGCAGCACTTCAGGGGGAGGTATGGATAACGAGATCGACAAGGTAAGTCAGGTACGATCTCTTCGTCTTGATAAGTCATTCCAGTTTATAAAATATTTATCAAAGAATTGTTGCAAACTAGAAAAAGAAAATAAAGAGTTAAAATTAATTCTAGTCGAATCTTATCCATTAGAAGAATTTGATAGAATAAAATTAGAAAATGATAATTTACAAAAGGAAATAAAGAACTTGAAAAATCATATATGCTCATATAATAAATGTATTAGAAAATTCAATGGTCTAAATTGGTACCTAAATTACCACAAGGGATAAATTAGAAAAATTTTAAAGAAATATGTTCCTAAATAATTCTTAATTAATCTAGTAGGTTGAAACCTATATTGGGTTCCAAAATCTTGTCTAAATTAAAATTTAATTGGACTTAGGGCTTTCAGAGAGTAGATTAAATGTTTAATTTCCTTAAGAGACTTTGTCTAGAAAGTAGTTGTTGCTCCAATAACCAAGAAGACCTAGTGCCTCGCCACAGCCTGGAAGCCAATTAATAAAATAAAATATTTAATTGACTAACTGATAAGACATTTAATTGACATTAATGCTTTAAATAGTTACTCAATATTATTTTACTTAGAAAATTCTTTGCAAAACTTAAAGTTTCTAAAATTATTTATGTTGCAAATTTTTTTAAGTGTTACAAAATTATTTATAAAATTTTTAAAGTTTTCAAAAACTTGATAAGTTTTTCAAAATTGTCAGAAAATCAGAGTTTTTTTAAAAAAACTTTTTTATTTTTGAAAATTTACCCTTAGATTTTTTTTGGTATCCTATTTTTTATGTGATCAAAGGGGGAGAAGGAAAGATTAAGTCTAGGGGGCGTAGTTTAAACTTTTTCAAATTTTTGCACTCTAGTTTGAACTTTTTCAAATTTTTACACTTTAATTGCAAATTTATTGTTCTTACTTTATGTTAGTTTACCCTAACTTAACTTGAGTTGCTCACATCAAAAAGGGGGAGATTGTTGGCAACCCAAAGTAGTTTTGATATGATCAAACAAGTTAAGTTAGGTCCTGTTGTGTTTAACCCTGTGTCTAAGTGTGTAGGAACTTTGGAGCACAGGATGTCGAGCAAAAGACGCAGTTAGTGAGAAGGACGGCATGACAGAGAGTGATAACCATGATTTTACTATACTATTCTCATTCATATAATCATGGTTTGATGTAGTTTTCATATATATAACCCATATTTACATTACATTTTTATACTTTGTATCAATTTTGGACCTAATTGCAAATTAGTCTATTTTCATGGTATTTGATGCTAATATTTGCTTATTATTTTGTAGGCATCAAAAGGGTCATGGACCCGATCAGATCAGGCTGCATTTGGGCTCAAATCAAGGGCTAAACAAGAAGATCAAGCCTCGGAGCATTATAGGCCGTTCATCCAAGATTGAGTAGATCTGAGCCATCCGTTGAAGATCTGGCCGATCCAACTTAAAGGGGAGCAGATCTGAGCCATTTATGAAGATCCAGAAGTTTTGATCCAGATCTGAGTTCATCCAGCCATTGATCCAGCCGGATTAATCTGGACCGTTCATTGAAGACTGGGCTGATCTGGACCATCCAGTGATGATCTGATCGATCCGACCTACAGGAAAGTAGATCCAGACCCTAGATCAACATCAGTACATTCAGATCGGATTTTGGATGACTTTCCACCGTTGATCTAGCCCAAATGAATCTCAGCCGTTGGATCTGAACTGAGGAGGTTTAAAAACCTGCGTGAGAAGCTACAGTAGCTGGGCTCGGGCGTTCGCGATTTCTTCACTGTAGCATCGTCTTCTTCCTTAGCGGCGCCGAGTTCCCGTTCCACAATTCCAGATCTGAGAGCTGGCTTCTACACCGACGGCGATATCCGAGCTGCCGGCGTCCATCTTCCGTTGATCAGAGAGCTTGAGGGAGGTCTCCCAATTGCAATTTGGGATTTGCTTCATCGCCGCATACCCGGTTAAGGAGGTCTCCTACCGGCGTTATTCGCATCCACCAGAGCTGAAGGGAGGTTTCTCAGATGCTTCTGGACGTTTTCCGATCTACATTCCGCAGCAAACTTGTGTCGATTTGGCCAATCGATCCAGTTTGTAACTTCACAGATCCTGAGCTCTGTTCTTCGGTTGATGGGATTACCAGAGAAATGTGAGCAGAAGGGAGGTTTCCAAGATGCTGTGATCATCACCTGATGATAGTTGGAAGCTCAGAAATTTGTTGTTGAATGCTTATAGGGGTCCCGAGGGCATTTCTGTTTGTGTTACAGCAGATTGGAGGAGTTTGAGCTTGGATTCGGTTTGTGGAATGCTTAGGGTTTAGATTTATTTGTTTTGTCTTTGAATTGTTGATGTTCCTGTTCAGATCCTCAGATCTGATTCTTTACTTTGCTATTGTGTTTTGTTTGAGTTTCCTTATGCAATTCTATTTTGATTCTCTTTGCTGCAAACCCCAGTTCTGATTTCTGACTTATAATTCTGATTCCTTAAGATTTCTGAAGTTAAAGTAATGTTTAGCTACTAACTTAGTTTGCAATTTTCTTCTTACTTGGTATCTTTTGTTTAGGTTTCTATAAGTTAGAGTTAGTTTCAATTCATGGATTTAGGAAACATCTTATTTGATTCATTGGATTTTGGTGTGGCTGTGAATGTGCTTGGTTTATGAATGAATTACTTAAACTTTTCATTGTTCACCTTTGTAGAATGTGGTTGATTGTTAGTGAGAAGTGAAGACTTGGTGGATGAGTTAAGTGTTGAATTTGAATGCGATTAGGAATTGATTGTTGACTGAAGATGAGAGATTTGCATTAATTGATTCATTGGTGCATTTAAATCTGAATTTAATTGATGCTTATTTGATGAGAAGGAAATGGATCATGTTTAGATGAGAATGAACCTTATTTGACCTTATTTTTTTGATCTTGTGATGTAATACTTTGATTGGAACCAATTTTAGGATTTACACGCATTTACTAGTTATCCTTGGAAAAATACGACTTGGGACTCCTTACTACACGCATTTTCTTTAGCTTATATGGGTTCCAATCTTTATTAATTTGGAGCGCCTTGTGACATGCAAAAAGGCCGACACCAAATTTTGGCGCCGTTGCCGGGGAAGCAACTAACTAGTAGTGTGTATAATTTTAGATTGTGTATTGATTGATTTTATTTGTTAGCATGTTGATTGATTTGATTGCTTATTTCTCTTTTGTATTTTCATGTTGGGTTGTTCTTGAATTTTTAAGTGCTTTTACTGTTCATGTTATCATGTGTTTGAAACTTTATGCTCTTGAATCTTCTAATCTTGATTTTTAGTGTTGTAGTGAAAAAACAGGAGATTTCTTTAGCATGGATCCGTATTTTCAGAATTTTGGAGGTGGAATGGAGAATTATCATTTTCAGCCTGAGTATCAATATTACCCAAACATGGATCAACAAAATAGGTATGGGTCATTTTCAAATGGTTTTAATTCTAATTGGGTGGATAATTCATGTTTCAGGTATGAAAGTGCACAAGGACCATTTGTTGAGCCATATCCTACCTACCAGAGTTCATATGGATTTCAAGAAGTTTCAACAAATTTTATCCCACAATCTTTTCAACAAAATGACCCTCAGATGGATGAGTCAGCATGGAAACTCAGAGAGATGATGCAACAAATGATCGAACATCAAGAGCAACAATTTTCAAGGATGCAGAACATACAGATTCAATTAGATCAAATTACATCATCTATTAATCAGTCGCAAGCACAAAACTCCAGAGGAGAGATGGAAAGTAGCGATTCTGTCAGGCCTGACCCTACTTCCATTACTTCACATGATTTTTCTAGTAATTTTTGTGATGATTATGTGATTATGCAAATTTCTGATCCTACTGATATTGTTGTTGAAGATGTTGTTAGTGATTCAGGTTCTGAACATTTCTTTGAAGATGATTTAAGTGTAGGGGAATGCTTACTGGAAGCATTACCTCAAGAATCACCAAGAGTTGAAGATGTAAGTGTAGGGGCTTGTGCTATGGAGCCAAGCACCCAAGAATCACTACATGAGGATGTACAACTACCAGAACAAGAGCTTGAACCATATCATGATGAAAAGGAGGTAACAATCACCACTCTAGGTACCTTTCAACACAACGAGGTGAGTATTTCTTGTGATTTTTCAGAAAATTTAATTGAGGTACCAATTGTAGACTTTATTAGTTGTGATTCATTGATTGACAAATTTTCTACCCACACTAAAGTTCTCCTATTTTCTTTTGATCCCATATGTGTGTGGGAGACGTTTTCTTTGATTGATGTTGTAGGAGAACATAAGCTTTCGGAGTGGATGCTTACACTGAACCGCCTAAGACCTCCGGAAAGAATTTGCGAAGGAAAAATGAAGAATAAAAAGAATTTTAGTGGAACCACAATGACACCTCTACCGGTGTGGATTTTGTTGCTAAATCTTCTTCGACCACCGGATCTAAAGGGGAGTTGGGTCAAATTTCACTTTCTTTTGCATTTTAATTCATGTTTAGTTAATAAATTCTTTTTATGCATTTCTTAAGGTTCATACTTTGCATTTGGCATTTTGTTTCCAACACTTTGCTTTCATATTTTGCATTTTGTTTAGTACCATAGCATTTCATTGGAATAAAATTCTCCGTGGAAGTTCTAGTAATATTTTTAAGATGGTAAAAGTTTCTTAAATTTGATCATCAATTTAGATCATTTGACATGATGGGATGTTTTTCTTACATGATATTGGTTAATTTGGTGGTGGATTCCAATTTGATCAATTAGGCATGATTGCATAAAAAAATACCTAGTGAGGACCACTTTAAGCCTACACTCGATTATTTTATTTGTGTGACATGCACTCACAATAATTGAAACTCTAGAACTTGCTTTGCTTCTTTTCAAAGTCACAATAGCATATTATGCATGGAGATAAAGGAAACTTATCATTCTTGTTCCATCATAAATTCTAATTTCTTCCCCACAATTTTCTTTAAACATTTTCATTTTATCTGTTAATCAAACCCTTGATAATCTTTGCTTGGTCCATTTCATTGAGGGTTTTGGTTGATTATCTTGATGAGTTTGATTGTTCAATGATGGCTCAATATTTTGAGTATGATGAGATTGCATATGATCAAAGTTCATGGAGATTGGGAATTTTAAGATTGTTGTGTAGTGTTTTTAAATGTTGGGATGCATTTTTTTTTAATGGCCGGAATATTGAATGTTCAAAGATAAGTTTAAATGCAGAAATTCGAAGTTCCACAGAAGTAAAAGGATTGAAACTTAAGTGTAGGTTTTGAATGGCACAATTGGAATTGTAAATCTGAGTTCTGGAATTTGTATTGAAATTCTGTTGGTGCCAATTTTGTATGCTATTGTTGAATAGCAGTTCTATTCTGGAATTGAAGAAGTGCAGGAATGTAATGGAACAAACTGAATAGCAGTCCATATTTGGTGCTAAAGATGTATTCCAAGAGCTGTATGAACAGATTATTTCTAATGTTTGGACACCTGTTCAGAATTTCAGTATTTAAATGCAGGAGTATTCAGTTTTGTGTTGACCTGCTCTTGAGGAGTAAGAATTGTGCCAATCTATTCTGAAAGTCTCTAGCTAGAAATAACTTTAATCAAACTTGTTACCACTCCATTGCCATTTGTTGATGTCTTCTTTCTGAGATTTACATGGCTCAGAACATATAATTTCAGTGTACTTGAATTCTGATACTGTCCAGTTTCTGGACATTCTGATTAGTGACATTTTGGAATCTGAATTATAAGACTGACACTGATGTTGTTGCTACTGGAAAAGGTTTCAAAGGAACAGGACCAAGAACATCAGATTGTCAACTATAGTTTCTGACTCTAAATTACTGGAAAGATGCAGTAAGCTGTAAAAACTGGAATGTGCAGAAATGAAATGTTTGAATGAAGGAATTCTGTGCTGATTGTGATGAATTAAACTGAACTGAATTTGAAGGAATGAAATGGTCCATGAATGTATCAACAAGGGCCAGTTTTTGGATTGCTGTGAATTCTATTTGCAAATTTTTAATTAGCAAATGCAAAACTGTCAAGAATAACACCTTCTAGTAACTGTGGAGTATCAAGGTGTATCGGAAATCAGAAACAACATGTAAATCAGTAACAAGAAAGCTCTAAATTCCTAAACAACTTGTAGAAACCAAAACATCATCCCATTTAATTGTTAGTGATGCAAGAATCAAGTGAAATAGCAGAGTAAGGCTGCTGGATTTGAGTTACTTGTTGCTGCAGCACAGGAATTTTAAGCTATGGAATCTGAAACTTAAATTTAATTTCTGAAATCCTGGAACCTGTGGAGCTTCAATTCTGTAAGATCCAGCTGGAGTTAAGTTTTTGAATTCAGAAATTGATAGGAGATGCGAGATGATGTGAGGAGTTGCTGAAGGGTAACACAATTTTGAAGTGCTGAAACTTTGTAAAATCTAGACTAAGCAGTGGAACTCTTCATGCAGCAAGGAGCTCTGGTTAGCTGAACTACTATTATTGACTTCACATTCGTTTGCTTGAGCAATATTGCTATTATCATTAGTTGATGAGTGGAGTTCCTTACTATTCTGAAACCTTTGTATTGCCAAAACCTGCTGCTGTCTCTGTCTTTTAAATTGATTCTGAAGTTTATTCTGTGGATGGGCAATTCAACATTTGCATTTCAATTTTTGAAACTAAAAATTTCTGCAAAGATCAGATTCTGTAGAGACTGATCAAAAGTGCTTTGAAATGAAGCTCCAATCACTTTGATGCTTAAGTTGAATATTTCATAGGATCTGATTTCTGAAATTTCAAAGTATTCAATCCTGAAATTGAAACTTCTGTACTAAAAGTGTCCTGTACCCAGCAAATTGAAGCTGTGGAAGTCTTTACTAATTACCAAGAGCAAGTCTTTTGTGTGCGAAACTTTGAGGCTGCAAGAAATGAATGTGCATTTCTGGAGCTGTGTTAATGTGCCAATGCTGGAATGTTGTCCAAAAATTTCAGAAGTTGCTGAAAACAAGGAATAATACTCTGTAAACAGATTTTGTTGATTCTGTTTATAAGGAAGCAATGAGAATCTTTGCTAACCTGGAATTTTCATAACGCAGCTGGAGTTATCTTAGTTTTTGAATTCTGTAACTTGAGTCCTAGATTCTGATGTAAGAAAAGTATATAGGATACAGATTGAGAATTGTTGTGCTGAAGTAACTTTGAAATCCAATTTCTGGACTGATATCTGGAAAACTAGAACTCAACCTTTACTTTTGATTTATATGGGTGCCAATTCAAATCTGTGGAGTATGATTTCTTTGTGTAGTGCTCTGAACATGAAGATTCGGCTGTGCTTCAGAGATGAATTCAGTGAGTTGGATTATCTGTAACGCAGGAAGTTTTTATAGAATCCAAACTGAAAATTTTGTGATATTGATTTCTGCAGATATGGAACTTCTGTATCAACTTAGATTGGATTGAGTTAATTTGGAAATGAATTGTTAGAATAATATTGCATGTTATTCTTTGGTAAACTGAACTCTAAATGGTTTTAGTTGCAGTTATCTTGAAATTGCAGCTCTGAGACAGTGAGATTTCTGCGCAATCTGGAAATGCAAGTTGCTGAAATTCTTATTCTTTGATAGCTGTGATAATCTGAGTTCCTGCTGGAATTGAGGTTTTAAATCATAATGGTTTGGTTACTTGAGTTCCAAAAGAATAGAAACATATTAAAAAACCTGCAGCAGGAAGACAAACACAAGAAACAGTAGTTAAAGAGTTGCAAATGCATGATGTATTGTCCGAGACGGACAATACTTTAAGTGTGGGGGAGGGAATTCTTCTTGGCTAGTTGATTTAAGATTATTTGAGCTTTCAAAGCGATGGAATGAAGTGAAAAAAAAAAAAAAAAAACAGTAAAAACAGTGAAGAAAGAAAAAAATGGCACATTCAAGAGAGTATCAAAGTTGGAGATAGAGTATCAAGATTCTATGTTTGCAATCAAATTGAAGAGGAGGTTAGCTTGATACTTTGAAGTGGTAATGGCAAATGGTATTCATCTCTTTTTACATCAAATTGGTCAACTCATCAAGTATATTCCTCCAATACTCTTATCTTCTCATTTTCTTCATTAAATACTTTTCTTTTGCCATTTTCATTCACTTTCATTGTTCTTCTTGACTCCATTTCAATTCTTGTTGATAAAATCCTTTTGATTCATGTATGCTATGTTTTATGGTGGTGGAGAATTAGGAAATAAGCAAGCTTATGGTAGTGAAATGTTGTGAGTTGCATTGAGTGAGCTCCATTTATACACATGCTTGAGTGTGAGAGATAGATTAGGTAAATCCCTTGTGAGATTGCAACTTGTTTAATTTTTCAATTGGATTGAAACTACCATACCTACTGATTATTGTTGGATTGTATTCATGATTGTTTGTGATCTTAAGATGATCTTAGTTAAATTCTTTTTACCATTTTTAGGTATTGCTAGGGAATTTTCTATGGAGATGATTTTTAGTTTTCTTTACTTTCACGGGACGTTCAAGAGTAAGTGTGGGGGAATTTGATAACCATGATTTTACTATACTATTCTCATTCATATAATCATGGTTTGATGTAGTTTTCATATATATAACCCATATTTACATTACATTTTTATACTTTGTATCAATTTTGGACCTAATTGCAAATTAGTCTATTTTCATGGTATTTGATGCTAATATTTGCTTATTATTTTGTAGGCATCAAAAGGGTCATGGACCCGATCAGATCAGGCTGCATTTGGGCTCAAATCAAGGGCTAAACAAGAAGATCAAGCCTCGGAGCATTATAGGCCGTTCATCCAAGATTGAGTAGATCTGAGCCATCCGTTGAAGATCTGGCCGATCCAACTTAAAGGGGAGCAGATCTGAGCCATTTATGAAGATCCAGAAGTTTTGATCCAGATCTGAGTTCATCCAGCCATTGATCCAGCCGGATTAATCTGGACCGTTCATTGAAGACTGGGCTGATCTGGACCATCCAGTGATGATCTGATCGATCCGACCTACAGGAAAGTAGATCCAGACCCTAGATCAACATCAGTACATTCAGATCGGATTTTGGATGACTTTCCACCGTTGATCTAGCCCAAATGAATCTCAGCCGTTGGATCTGAACTGAGGAGGTTTAAAAACCTGCGTGAGAAGCTACAGTAGCTGGGCTCGGGCGTTCGCGAGCCGACAGGCTCGGTGCGTCTCAGAGATGAGGTACTTCGGAAGAGTATGCAGGCAGACGAAAAGGAGGCGCGCAGTGTTTCCGAGGGACGAGAAGCCAGAGCGGAAGCTTGCTCGAGAAGGCCGAAAGTTGGGCTCGGATGAGCCCTATTTCGGATGGCCGAAATCACCCAAACGAGCGGAGCCAGAGCGGAAGACTCGGAGTGAAGCTGGAAGCCCGACACCACAAATCGGCATTTTGCTGATTCTGGTGATCGGGGCGTCCGAACCAGTTCGGGGCACCCGGACCTGGTCGGGACACCCGGACCTGGTCGGGACACCCGGACCAATCTAGGGCGCCCGAAACCCAATTCTTAGCCAAATTTGACGTGACACATACCGTTGCGTCGAGGATAAAATATTATCCCATTCCAAGTGCCTGAAACCCTTCCAGGCGTCCCGAGCAAGGCTATATAAACAACCCTGCTCACAGAAGCTAATAACAACAAGAAATATCCAAGCAATACTTGTACATACTTCCTTTTCTATTTAGCTTTGTCTTTCTGCGCTTTCATTACTATAAAGAGACTTCTCCATTTGAAGGAGAAAATAGTGCGACTTCATCTATCTAGGATTAACAATTTCCCGATTGTAACCAAGTAAACCTGTTTGCCTCTGTCTTTAGTATTGTTAGTATTTCTTATATGCATATGTTATTTTAATTAAGCTATTTGTTCAAGAAATTTTTTTCATTTGCTTAATTTATGTAGGGCTATTCACCCCCCTCTAGCCGGCCGCCAAGGATCCCAACAGATAAAACTTTATCTGTGCAGCAACGGTTCTACAAACGATAAACTTATCCTGATCCAGGCGCCCGGACCGATCTGGGCACCCGGACATGACTAACACGTCACCGCTCAACAGTGCGTCGAGGAGGCGCCCTGGGTTGCCCTAGGGGGTTTGAGCGCCCAGACCAGTTTAGATGCTCGGATTGTTTAATTTTTCTTTTATTCTGGCTTTGTTCGCTTTGGTGATTTTGGCTATACATAATAGGTCTCACCCGAACCCATTTTCTAGCATTCTCATCGAGCAAGCTTCTACTCTGGCTTCTCATCCCTCAAAAATGTCGCGCACTTCCTTCTCATCCACTAGCGTATTCTTCCATAACATCTCGTCCCTCAAATGCACTGAACCCGTCGATTCTCTCTCTCATGTCGTTCATCTCACTAGCTGCTCTTTCGATCGACTTCTTATGCTCTTAAGTTCCTGCATACTTAGACACAAGGTATCAAATATACACAGGATCTAACTTGACCTGGTTGATCACACCAGAACTACAATGGGATACTTACAGAAGAAACTTAATTATAACACCCTGTAGAAATATGGGCTCAAGCTGAATCCAAATAAGTGTTTATTTGGAGCAAGAGGGAGTAGTTCCTTGGATATATCATCATTGATTGAGGGATTGAAGTCAATCCAAAAAAGTCCAAACACTCAGGAACATGAATGCCTTACAAAATCTCAAAAAAGCCTAGCAATTGGTTGGTCGGATCACTGCACTCATAAGATTTATTTCCCAATCAGCCGATTGGACTCTCTCTTTCTTCAAAGTACTTCATTGGGCTACCAAATTTTAGTGGGGCAGAGATTGTGACATGACCCTTCTAGAGCTCAAGGAATATTTGGGAATGTTGTCATCCCTTTCCAAGCCTATAGCCGGAGAGCAACTACTGGTTTATTTGTCCACTACAGAGGTGGTTTTTGGATCAGTACTGGTTAAGCAAGATAACAATGTACAATAATCTGTATATTTTCTGAGTCATCTATTAAAAGGTGTTGAATGTCAGTATACTACTCTTGAAAAACTAACTTATGGGCTAGTTTTGACCGCTCACTGCCTACAACCATATTTTCTCTCTCATCCCATCATAGTCCTCACTGATAGTGTCTTAGGCAAAGTGCTAATTAATCCAGAGGCTTTAGGGATATTGGTCAAGTGGACTACAAAATTAAGCAAATATAATATATATATTAGCCCTAAATGGCTATCAAGGCCCAACCCCTCGCTAATTTTCTAACTGAAGTTCATAATCTAGAGCAAGAGGGTGTGTAGAAAATTTATATGGATCCTCCACTCGGCAGGGAAGTGATGTGGAAATTCTATTAATATCTCCCCAAGAGGATATAATATAATTGTCCATTCAGCTAAATTTTTAAGCCTTTAATAATGAGGCTGAATATGAGACTCTACTAGCCGAGCTTCAAGTAGAAAAACATATGAGGGCAACTTTAGTGACCATCCATTCGGATTCTCAATTAGCAGCCCAACAATTGGTGGACATTTTTGAAGTCAATAGTGAAGGACTCAAAATGTACATAGAAGCTTATGAAAAACTGAAGGCGAATTTCAAGAAGTTACCTTGCACAAAATAGCCTGAGTGAATAATCAGAAAGTAGATGAACTAGTAAAAATGGCTAGCTCATTATCTACCTAGGTTCTAGATGGCTCAATGGCACAACCTCTATTGATAGCCCAAATTGATCTACAAGCGAACACAGAAGAACCAATCAATTGGTGGGCTTCACTAACGTCATATCTTCAGCAGGGAATCTTGCCAACCGGCGCAGAGTATGATCAGGACATCAAAATAAAAACCAGACACTTCACTATAATAGGAGATCTTTTATCCAAGCGGGCTTTCTCTCGCCCACTACTCAAGTGTATCAGATCAGACGATGTTGACTACATTTTCATCAAGGCTACTGCGGTAGTCATGCAGGAGGCCGAATGCTAGCTCGAAAATAATTATTGGCAAGACACTTTTGGCCAACTCTGCACGCTGATTCAACTCAGCTAGTAGCTACCTGCACTTCCTGTCAAAAGTATCAGAACATTCCTCACTGCCTGACTGAGCCTTTGAAGACATCTTTAGTTTCTTGTCCCTTTGACCAGTGGAGGATGGACATCGTGAGCCCCTTTTTGATTGCCTCTACTAAAAAATAGTTTATACTGGTAGCAGTGGACTTTTTTTCCAAATGGATGGAGACTAAGCTTTGGCCTGGATCACATAACACACGGTCATCAAATTTCTGTGGATCAATATCCTATGCCGATTCGGAATCCCCCATAAACTCATCTCAGATAATGGGAGAAAATTCTAGGGATACAAAATTCAAAATGATGTGAAGGTTTTGGCATCCTCCAAGCCTTCACTTTCGTAGTGTACCCTCAAAGCAATAGCCAGGTGGAGGTTACAAATTGTGAAATCATTCAAGGATTTAAAATCAGGCTCGATCATGTGGGAAGTAACTGGGTAGAGGAACCACCAAATGTTTTATGAGCGTACTGGACTAATCCTCTAGAGAGCACAGGAAAGACACTCTTTCACTTAGTCTATAGCGGGGGAGTAGTGGTGTCTGTCGAAGTATGGAAAAGATCCGCTTGGTGAATGTTGTATGATCAGGATAATGTCAATAGCCATCTCCTTGAGTTTGATTTCATTAGTGAGACCAAGGAAAAAGTCGTTTCTCGGTTGGCATCTCATAGACAAAGGATGTGGCAAAACTATGATTGGCATGTCATCCCAAGATTCTTTCAGATTGCCGATCTAGTTTGGAAAAGAATCAAGCCTGTTGAAGATGTTATCAAGCTGAAACCTCAATGGAGCGAGCCTTACAAAATTACTCGAAAGTTGGTTTCAGGAGCGTACCCCATATTCCAGTGGCAAGGAGTTGAATAGGCCATGGAGGTCCAACTATTTGCAACTTTATCGAACATGAGGGTATTCCAGCATTTCAAAAAAGTATTTTGTATCTTTTCTCTCTTAGTGTAGACGGGATTCTCAGCCGCTTGCTCGACATAACCAAAGGATGCCCTCAACTGGTAAAAAGACTTGTATCTTTCAATCGAGTTACAAGTGTGGTCCCCATGCGCTCAAATGACCTTCAGGTTGGCAAAAACCTAGACTCTTGTTCCTCTCAACCGAGTTATAATTATGGTCCCCACGCGCCTAAACGTCCTTCTGATCGGTAAAAACCCAAACTCTTGCATATCTCGTCCGAGTTATAAGCATGACCCCCATGCGCCCAAGCGACCTTCTAGTCGACAAAAATCCAAACTCTCACATCTCTCGACTGAGATATAAGGATGGTCCCCATGCACCCAAATGACCTTCCGATTGATAAAAATCTAAACTCTCGAGACTCTCAACTGAGTTATAAGTGTAGTCCCTACGTTCCCAAATGACCTTCAGGTCAACACAAATTTAGACTCTCACGTCTCTTGACCGAGGTATAAGTGTGGTCCCATGTTCCCAAATGACCCTTTGGTTGGTAAAAACTCATACTCTTGTATCTCTTGACCGAGTTATAATTTTGGTTCCCACGTACCCAACACTAAACCACTCGCTCGGTATCTAGTCAGTTGCTCGCTCGGCATCCCATTAGCCTCTTGTTCAACTTCCAATTAGCCGCTGGCTCAGCATCCAACTAGCTACTCACTCAACACCCTCTCAGTCGCTCGCTTGGCATCCCACTAGCAGCTCGCTCGACATCCAACTAACCACTCGCTCAACACCCAACTATTTTCTCACTCGACACCCCCTCAGTAGCTTACTCGACATCCACTCAGTCGCTCGCTTGGCATCTAATTAGCTGCTTACTTGGCATCCAACTAGTCGCTCGCTCGACATCCCCTCAGTCGCTCGCTCGACATCCCACTAGCCACTTGCTCAACATCCAACTATCCGCTCACTCGGCACCCCCTCAGCCACTTGCTCGACATCCTACTAGCCACTAGCTCGACATCCCACTCAACGCTTGCTCAGCATCCAACTAGCCACTTGCTCGGCGTCCCCTCAATCGCTCGCTCGACATCCCCTCAATCGCTCAGTTGACATTCTACTAACCGCTCGCTCAGTAACCCCTCAGTCGATCACTCGACATCCTACTAATTGCTCGCTCAACACCCACTCAGCCGCTCGCTAGGCATCCTACTAGCCGCTCTCTCGGCACCCACTCAGCCGCTTGCTTAGCCCCACTCAACCACTTGCTTGGCACTCCACTCAGCCACTCACTCAACATCCACTCAACCGCTTACTTGGCATCCCATTAGCCGCTCACTCGATATCCAACTAGTTGCTCATTCAACACCCCCCTTAGCCACTCATTCAACGTCCCACTAGTCGCTCGTTTGGCATCCAATCAGCCGCTCTCTCAGCTATTCGCTTGGTGGAAATATTTCACACTTAAAAATTCTAACTTAATGAGGAAAAGTTGAGAGCAAACGTTTGATTGTTCCATTGCAAAAAAAACCCAAGTATAAAAAAGTTGTTAAATATTACAAGAGTTTGCAAAAACCCTAAATTAAGCAAAATCAGGGAAGACATCATATAGGATATCATCGAAAATCTTCTAGCAGCTTATGAAATTTACAGGAATCTTTGTCGTTATATACCCAGCCTCACAAAGTTATTTTATGACTCCCTTAGACCTATAGGAAAATATTTTTACCATCTTCTTGCCTAGAAGCCCATTGAATTCTTTGGAGTGGGGGCCCTCTATTTTTTTAGCCTCAAAGAGCTCGGCCTATCCAACCTTGTAGCTTTCCATCTCGGCCTTCACAGCCACCAACTCATCCCTTTAAGCCTCTAAAGCTTTTTGCTAATCTTGGATCAGCACCTCCTTGGCCACCAACTCAGTTGCTTTCCTGACCATCTTTGATGCATGGGCAACAATCATCTCTTTTAATTTGATAGAAAGGGTCTTGGCCTCAACAATTTTCTTGTCCAAATCGGGCATGGTCCTCATCTTCCTTGTGCTCTCAAACTTGAGTTGGAACTCGCAAACCTGTGGATTGTCTTGGAGCCTTTTAATGGTTCCTAACTGAGTGGCAACCCTCCCCTTCTCCTCGATGAGGACCTTCTCGGCTTGAAGCAACAATCTCGCTCGAGCCACAACCTCCAACTTCAGTTTAGCAAGCTCTTCTAGGGCCTGATCAGGAGGAGCCAAAGTAGATTCTAACTCATCTACTCATTTTTTTCAAGGCTTAGTTCGCCTGATCCAAGTCACCAAAGTGTAGCAAATGGTTATCCCCGTAATTCAAAACTGACAGAAATACAAAAATATTAAGGTTATCCTAGTAACAGGGACTATCTACTAAAATTAGCATTTATCTCAATCATGTCTTAAATGAATCTATCCATCAAGCCGCTCAGTGACCATTTATTGTGCCACCCCATGTCGTCCTCCCAAGCCTCGGCAAGTTTGCCTCTCAACCCTGTGATGTGTTGGAGTACCAATGGATCTGAAGGGGACACAACTGACCCCTTTTGGGATGGTACTCCAATCGTCGCACTTATTTTAGTTGGGGTACTTGGCCCACGAGACAAACTAGGTCTAAATGTAGAAGCCCTCGAAATTGGGCCGATCGAGAAAGGAAGAAGTGTGAAAAGTTGTTAGGGAGAAATGGGGCCAGTTGGTTATGAGGGGGAAGGTGACTAACTAGAAAACTGGTTAGTGGAGGGGTCAAGCGGGGGTAGCTATGGTTCCCCCAACTGTTGTTGTTGCTCCTCTTGTAATGGACTAGAGGTTTCCCATGGATAGAAGGAGGATGCACCAAAGGAGTATTTACTAGTGTCCCAGCAGGAGGGTCACTGATCGAGGTCTCTTGTGACGGATCTTGAGCGAATCATCGAATTCTGTGGACTCCGAGGATACCCGCACAGGCACCATGGAGGGGGTGGGGTGGCTGAATTTCCCCCGTGCTTACTACCGTGTCACTATCCCGTGCCCCTACTGGTTGCCATCTCACTTGCATTGGCTTCGCTAATGGAGTAGGCCAGCAGTTGACTATGATTTTCCAGCTCGGCTTCTCCGTACCGTTTAACTCATCCTTGTTGAGTTTTAGGTCTCATCCACGGAGGCTTTCCACATTATCCTAGCTATAAAAGAGAGAAATGACCTCAGTTAGCTATAATATAAGATTCAAGGTTGTGTTTCTTACCAAAAGTGAAGGGCAATCTCATCTTCATCGGACTCAGCTCGAATATGTAGAGAACACCCTCTTGGAGCAATTTTTGGATGTCAAACTTTAGGTCGGCTAATGCTCTTGACCCTGAAACAAAAGTGGACTTCCAGCAATGGTCACCTAACTCTGATTCGAGGGCAAGTTCATTTGCCAGTCGATCAACCAAGATATTGGCAAGCCTAGTTGGATGAAAAAATAATGAGATTTTCATCCTTTATTGGAAGAAGACATTTTCTCAAAGAAGACATCTTTCAGTCGGGCTTGAAAAATAAAAACCTCCGCATACGACTGGAGAGAGGTGCTAAGCAACGTGTAGTGTCAGCTTTGTTTGCGGTGGCAATTTGGGGAGCTTTCAGCCAATTCGAGAACAAGCATACGACTGAGTTATGCTTAGCTTGTCTCTCCTTTGCTTTACTTATCGAGTAGTTGCTACACGTTGTGACAACTAACTATCCAAGTAGATGCTACAACATGTAGTAGCTAACTGTCTAAGTAGTTGTTACAAAGTGTAGCAGTTGAGGCTTGTACATTGTAGCATAAATCTTAATAAAAAATATTGTACAATGCTGAAAAACAAATAGTGATTGGAGAAGTTTACAATCGAGAATGGAGAAGGGTACTAAGCAACGTGTAGCGTCGGCTTTATTTACAATGACAATTTGGGGAGCTTCTAGCCAGCTTGAGAACAAGCATGTGGCTATAAGATTGCCTCTTCTTTGCTTTGCTTGCCAGTAGGAGCGAGAGCGACGGAAGATGGTGGCGAAGGAAGGAGCGAGAGCGAGATTTGGGGAAGTCGAGAGATTAAAAACCGAGAATGGAGAGAGGTGCTAAGTAACATGGATTGTCGACTTTGTTTGCGTTGAGAGTTTGTGGAACTTCCAGCTAGCTCGAGAACAAACAAACGACTGTAAGCTGTGCTTAGCTTGTCTCTTCTTTGCTTTGCTTGACGACAGGAGCGAGAGTGATGGAAGAAGGCGACAAAGGAAGGAGCGAGAGTGAGGGAAATTTAGATTTGGAAAGTCGAGGGTTTTCTTACTGAGCCACAGGTTTTGAATAGAGAGTGGAAGGGAAGAAAGAATAAAAAAGAATTTAATAATATAAAAAATTGTGTATATATATATATAGGAGCGTAGCTACATGGGGCCGAGAGGGTGCGACCGCCCCCTTGAAATTTTGGAAAAAAAAATTTAATACAATGATTTTTTTTAAGGATTTAGTTATAAATTCTAAAAATTTTAAGATTTTTTTACAAAATATTCAATTAAAATAAACAAGAACCCAAACATTTTTTTTCTCTCTGGATATTTTTTTTCTCTCTCCCATTGCCCGTACATTTTTTTCCCTCTCCCCTCCTGTGTTTTCTTCCTCCTCCTAATTCCCTCTCCTTTTTTCTCTCCCGTGGTCTTCTTCCTCTCATAATCCCCTTATCATTCTTTCCCTAACCTTAATTTTACCCTCAAAATCCTTCACCGCACATTGATGTCGTTGTCATCCACGTTGCTATCGCCGCTATCACCAGCACCGCTGTCATTTGCTGTCAGCGTTGCCATCGTTGCTTTGCCAACGCTCCACAACAAACACGTTTTGATTGAGGTAAAGTTTTCTTGCTTTATCTCTTTCGATTACGAATTTAAGTGTTGGAAAAACATATAGTGTTAATTTTTCATATATTTATAATTTTATTTGCTAGTTAAGTATGCCAAATATTTATAGATATTGAGATCTTCTATGCATTTAATGTTTGATTGTTATATGAAGGTGATCAATTTCATTGATGATTGTTCAAAATTTTATCAATTAAATCATATCATTTATTGCTTTTCATCATATAATTCACTACAAGAAAAGCAATTAAGGACGGAATTTAATTTTCGTCAGTAATTAGCGATCGAAATAAATTATGGTCCGTAATTTAGTGACAAAAATTAAATTTCGTCGTCAATTCCATCTCTATACTTATTTAACCTATTTAATTAGCTATTAAAACTTAATCCCCTAACTATTTTAGCAACAAAATAAGTTTTAGTCACTATTTTAGCGACTCAATTAAGTTTTCGTCACTAATTCACTTTCTAATTAAGATTTTTATTCTCGATTTTTCTTTCCAACGCCCTAAAATCTTCCTCTCTAATCAACCTTCTCTCTGATCTCTGACACGCTCTTCTCCTCTCCTCTTCGATCTTCGACACTGACATACATATTGTCGGTATGCACGATCTTCTCCCGTTTCCTCTCCTCTTTTAGTAACTGCTTGGCGGTAGCCTCACAGCGAGGTCTCGCTTTGGCCATAGCCTCACAGTGAGGTTTTTCCTTGATTATGGCCTTGTAGTGAGGTGGTGAGATTGAGTGTGATCTCAGGTGGCGTTTGGTTTATGGGTTTGGGAATGAGGGAATGGATTCATTCCCAAAACTTGTGTTTGGTTAATGGGAATGGAATCAAGATTTTGGAATGAAACCCAAAAATTTAGGTATGGATGAAACTCATCCCCTCCCTTGGGTTTTGATGGAATATATTGTGAATTAAGTTTTAGACAAAAATACCCTTAGTATATTTGTTCAATTTTTTTTTAATTTCACACACTCTCTCTCATCATATTTTCTCTCTCCTTATTTTATCATCACATTTTCTCTCTCAAGATACTTTCTCTCTCCTCATTCTCTCTCTATATTCTATCCCATCATATACTCTCTCTCCTTATTTTCTCTCTCTTCATTCTCTTCTATCACACTTTCTCTCCCATTACACATTTTCTATTTATTTTTTCATCATACTTTCTCTCTCATCATACTCTCTCTCCTCATTTTCTCTCATCACATTTTCTCTCTCTTTATTCTCTCTCATCACACACTCTCTCTTTATTTTTTCTAATCACACTTTTTCTCTAAGCACACTTTCTCTCTCATCATATTTTCTCTCTCCTAGTCTCGCATTTTCTCTCATCACACTTTCTCTCTCTTCATTTTTTCCCATCATTCTTTTCTCTCAACCCACTTTCTCTCTCATCATACTTTCTCTCTCCTCACTTTTTCATTTTCTCTCATAATACTTTCTCTCTCTTCATTTTTTCCCATCACTCTTTCTCTCTCATCATACTTTCTCTCTCATCATATTTTTTCTCTTCTCAATCTCTCCTATCATACACTCTCTCCTCATTTTCTCTGATCATACTCTCTTTCTCTTCATTTTTTCCTAATACACTTTCTCTCTCATCATTTTCTCTCATCATATGTTTCTCTCACATTCAACTTTCTCTCTCATCTAATTTTTTCTCTTATTTTCCTATAAGGGTAAAAAAGGAAATTTAGGTTCATTCCGATTGAAAATATTTAACTAACCAAACATCATTTTTAAGAATGATACCCAAGCTCATAGTCATTCCCATTCCATAATACTTGATACCCATTCCCATTCCCATTCCGATTCCTAGGAAAGAATCAAACGCCCCCTCAGTAATGTGTCGTAGTCAGCTTGAACTATATATATATATATATATATATATATATATATATATATATATATATATATATATATATATATATTTTTTGACACACGATTATAAATTTTATATTATGAAAATGGATTTGAAAATTATAGATTTTGCGTGCCGTTGATGTTTCTTTAAAATATTTTTATTTGTGAGAATGAAAGTATTGTATATTATAAAATTTATATCACATTTATTATTATTATTATTACCTCATGAATTTAATTAGGAGCACGTGGCGTTGGGTGGAACATTTCGAGGATATCTTTCCGTTTTTAGACCTTTTAACATTTTTCGTCAACATTTTGGAAAACAAGTTCGCTTTGCCCATAGAATTCCTCTGTTGGAGGCGTTGGAATCCATCGAATCGATCCATTTCATCTCCCTTGCTTGCTGCTTGCGATCCGATTTGGGGGGAGGAAGATGATCCAACTTCTGTTCACGGTGCTGACCGCGGAGGTGGCGGTGGCGTTGTCACTTCTCTTCAAGACGCCGCTCCGCAAGCTCGCCATTCTCGCCCTCGACCGCCTCAAGCGCGGCCGCGGCCCAGTCATGGTGAAGACCGTCGCCGGCACCGTCCTCGTCGTCCTCAGCTCCAGCCTCTACAGCATGGCCCAGATCCGCAACCGATCCGACGAGCTCGGCCTCACGCCCACCGACCAGGTCCTCATGAGCCGCCACCTCCTTGAAGCTTCCCTCATGGGTACGTACGCTCTGCCATCTAGATCTTTCTCGTTCCGCCGTCTTTATGATCGCATTATGGTGTGTGTGAATCGTGGACATATTTATCGTATCATGATCGAAGTTTAACCCACGAAAAAGGGAACTTCCGTGGAAAAGATTTTTTATAGATTTTTTTCCTGATTCTGTATATGATTTCGATCGCTAAAAATAAATCAAAGTTCACAATTGCAAATTTGTTATGCGATTATTGTTACTTAAAAATTCTATACCAAAATCAAATCATGATGAGTCGTCGTTGAAATAGGGCAGGTTGTGGGGGCCGGCAGATTCGTGTCAAGAAGACTTGGCATGAGCAAGTTAGTAATCAGATCTGATATGAATGTTAAAGAAATAGGGAATTTTGGTGGTTTTGCCCGCTCTAGCATGATTGGTCATGCAACTTTGTTAATCAGGAGTCGGATAGAGCAAAGGCCTATAAACATATGGGAGATGAAGTGGGACAACAAACTGATAGAAAATCTTTGTAATGTAAATGTGTGGAATAAATAAACTTTATGAGTTATTATTCACCTGACGGGTCTAGAGATTGAATTGTGTGCTGTGTACTCATGAATTGAGTTTGAAAACGCTAGGAGAAATTACATGTATAACTTCTGGTCCAAAGTTCATAAGTAATAGAAGTCTATGTTTGGAAGATATGTGATGTTATGTTTTTCCCATCTAAAGAGGTCGCTCGGGCACTGTGATTTACTCCCTTCATTTCGTTGTGGGGCCAGCGACGAGGGGCGCTAGGGTGAGCGAGTCACCTTTGCCACATAAGTAGTAGAAGTCTAGAAGATACCAAAGGTTAGAACATCCACATCGTAGCTGGAAAGGCATTACTCTCGTAAGATATAGGCAAATTTGTCGATGCCATCATGGATCTAACCATACCTACGAGAGTTCTCTTGCTTCTCTCAATGACTCCATTCCCTTGGGGAGTCCCTAAAATTGTATGTTGTCTAGCAATTCTTTTTCGACACATATCTCTTTAAATTGATTTATATAAACACTCATGACCTCTATTTCTCCTTAGGTTTTGATATATTTGTCTAGTTGATTCTCAACTAGATGTTGCCTATGGATAGGCAAGTCCTTAGGATCTATGACTAAATGTTGCCATCATATAAGTGCATGAGATTTGTTTCTAAATGTCTACCTAGGCATAAAGTCACCTTGTTCCTAATTTGTGACATGTTTTCCTTAAAAGTTCTCACAAGAGTAATGCAACTTTTCTTTTCATAAAAGGAATTAACTTATTTCTTGGCAACTTAGAGTTGTTAGTTATGTGATTCACTTGTAGTCAAACAAGGAATGTATATCAATAGACAGGGGAAAACTGTTAAAGTAACTTAGACACAATTTATAATTGTAGGCTAAGTCATTAAATAATTTATAATTAGTTCCTACTTTTGATACCTTTAGCAACTATAGTCATTGAGAGAGAACCAGAATCTAACATGAATTTGAAGCCTAATCATTGTTTATATTGCAATTTGATGTGACTGTTGAGGGGAGAGCTTACTGGGATTGAATCACAACCTGATTCCAAATTCAGAGGTTACCAATATAATTTCTACCCAAAAATTTAGCCTTTGTGGTCACTTATAAGATAACTTATTATCAAAGCTAAGGTTTTGAACAGATTTAATTTCAAAGCTAAGGTTATGAACAATAACTTTCCCCTCCTCTTGCATTGATGAAAAGCTGTTGCACAAGGATTTTTATTTCTTACTGCATTTTTGTTATCTAATCCAAAGGCATAACCTGGGAAGCTGAGAGGCAACTTGTTGGATGATCATTCTTCTGGACTACTAGAAAACCTTGGTTGTCTTTCAGATGCAAAAATTCTTTTATGATGACAGAGTAACTGTTGTAATCCGATTATTGCTAGATTTACAAGAACATTATGAGGTTTTAGACCACATCTTCAAGAAAATATGAATTGAATGATGGATTTATAAGTAAAATTAATTTGATATTGATTTTCATGATATAGTGCAGATGTAAAAGATTAATACGACTGGCCAACTAATATGTAGAAATCATGAAAGTGACTATAGCGACTTGTAGTATATCACCACTATATACTTTGGCAGCCATACTGTTGAATATTTGGTATTCCTGGTGTGTTCATTTATTTTTTCTCTCATATGCTAAACATCCATGCTATCGTTCTGCAAATGAGCACATCTTCTTGATTTCTGATGATATGCATCTTTCTGAATTTTGAATCATTGATATCAATATTTTACACAAACCGGCATTTCGCAAAAACTACTAGTGGTATTAGATAAACTACATCTGCATGATGCAGGTTATTCCCTTTTCCTTGCCCTCATAATTGACCGTCTGCACCATTACGTTAGAGAACTGCGCGGGCTAAGAAAGAGCATGGAAGCAGTGATGAAACAAAACCGGTCATTGGAAGAAGCTAAGGGTGGGGGTTCTGATGAGATCAAGACGCGAGATACAGAAATTGCAAGTCTGAATCAACAAGTAAAACGACTAAAGTTTGAGACGCAGGAGAGAACAGAAGAAGCAAAGGTTGCCGAACTGAAGGCAGAAGCTCTCAAGAAACAATCAGACGACTTGCTTATCAAATATGACCGTCTCTTAGAGGACAACCAGAACCTCCTAAACCAAATTCATTCGATCGAGAACCATTTGCCCGATAGCAAGAAAGTTGCCTAAAAATGAAGAATGTAGAATTCCTGGTGGAGAAAGCTGAATTGCTGCTATAGTACAATTTTGCTGCTTGTTGCGTTCATCCCTTTGTGACTTGTTTTAGTAATTGTCCTGCAGAAATAATACATTGTGTCGATCCCTTTTGGAACTTCCATTACCGTTACTTTCATGAAGTATATCATTGTCTGGTGAGATAAATAGAAATCAAAGAATATGATGATGAAAATGTTGTTAAAAAATGATGCATATCTTGATTAGCATCAAAGGGGAAGTACTTAAGAGAATGGATCAAATAAATACTAGCGGTTGCCATTTCCAAACCAACCTAAACAAAATTAAAAAGTTTTTTTTATGGGAAAAACACAAGGGCGCCCCAAATATTACAAATTATCAAAAGAGTGTTCCTTTAAAAAAAAAAAAATCAAAGGGCCGACCCTAAAATGATTTTATCCCAAAATACCTCTTGATCCAACGTTATTGTAGTAGCTATCGGTAGTTACTACAACGTATAGAAGATACCCAGTAATTATTATAACATATTTAGGATGAATTTGAGGTTAAGAGTTTATATCGTGTAGAAGGTACTCCGTAGTTGTTACAAAATATATAGAAGCTACCTAGTAATTGCTATAATGTGTTTATGGTGAGTTAGGATTTAAGATCTTTGAAAACTATTATATTAAAATACTATTATCAACTTGATCAAAGTTATTAATCTTCATTAAAATTACTTTAAATTAATCAAAATTACATTAAAACAGTTGTAGGAGTTATTATATAGCTGTTATAATATTATACTGAGTAGCTTCTACGTGTAGAAGCGCATTTAGGGTGAGTTTGAGGTTTAAGATTTATATCGTGTAAAAGCTATCCAGTAGCTGTTCCAATGTGTTTAAGGTGAGCTAAATAATTGTAGAAGTTATTATGTAATTGCTACAATCCTAAACGCGTTGTAGCAGCTACTGGTTAACATCTAATCATTGTAGCAGTTATTGGATGACTTTTACACGGTGTAATTCTAAATCCTAAACTCACCCTTAATATACGGTAACAGTTATTAAATAGCTTCTACACGTTGTAATAGTTATTGAATATTTTCTACATGTTATAACAACTACTCGATACTTTTTACATATTATAGTAGTTATCTGTAGCTGTTAAAAAATACTAGATCAAGGGGTATTTTCAAAATAAAATCACTAATAGGTGCCCATTTAATTTTTTTGTTTAAAAAAGAGACGCATGTTTCTCTTAATTTGGGCCTTTTTGATTTTTTTTCTCTTATTTTTTCCACTCAACTTTAAGTAATACTTAGTACTAAAAGCTTACAATATTTTAAAAAATAAAAAAAAATAGTGAATTTCATAAGAAATTGTGGACTTTGTTGTTTGCTTATCTCATCTTTTTTATTATATTTTTCAAATCACAGCTATCAAGGCCAAGATAGGACATGGGAGAGAGTGTCAGCATTTTAACATATACAAACATGTTATTTTGGAATTAATTCCTTGTGAGATTTACACTTTTAGTTGCAAAATAAAATTATTATTTTTAGATAAATATTAAGTTTAGATAAAAGTAAAATAGACAAACATGATATTAATAATTGTATTTAAATGTTAGAAATACTTTTTTACTTGAATATTTAACAATAGTTTACACCATAGAATTATATTGCCACATAGAAGTACCCGGATGTCCATTGTTTCTCACTTACAATAGCCCAATGGATCCTCTCTCTATGATTCTTTTCCCCTTTTAAATCACCACACCACGATCAAATCTTAAAAGAAAGAAATCGAAGTGAGCCAAAATTCAAAGTGATTCTCTTAATTAATCTTCTCATTTTCTTGCATCCACATTCGGTATTTGTCTAATCTTACCCATGGCAAGCCATACTAAGGGAGACATTAATGATCCAAATACTCATTTATTGTATCACTTTATGTTTTTACGTGCAGGTCGATCGACTAGAGAATGGCAGAAGGCGAGGATATTCAACCTCTTGTCTGTGACAACGGCACAGGAACGGTTAAGGTAATTAAAACAACATTTATTTGTTTGTTAGATGTCTATAATAAAAAGGGTAATATGTTGTAGGAAGCTAGTCCTTCAGTACTCAATAACACTAAAAAAAAATAGTAATACAGACGGGCATACCGATGAAATAGATATTTCATCGGCAATACTTTGAGATTTCTGACGGAATTATAATTTTGTCGGAATTTCTCGATGGAATATAGATTACGTTAGGAATTGCTGACACTACAAAAAAATAATGATTTAGGGACAAAAATTTGGGACGAATATTTTTCGTCCTAAAATCGCAATAAGTTTAGCGACAAAAATAAAATTCGATCCAAATTATCAACGAAATCTGCAACAAAATATTTTCATTGCAAATTCCCAATAAAAATTATTTTCATCGCAAAATTCATCCCAGATTTTGGGACGAATCCAAGATTTGTCCCAAATTCTGGAACGAATCCATGATTCATCCCAAAATCTAAGACAAATCCAGAATTCGTCCCAGATTGAAAAAAAAATTAAAATATTAAAAAAATTATAAGGGACGAATCCATGGATTCGTCCCCAATTCTGGGACGAATACTGTATTTGTCCCAGAATCGATTTTTTTTAAAAAAATAATCGAAAGCCTTAAATATGGACCTAGAGACATCAAAATTTCATGAAATAAGTTTTTATGTGTTCATATCATTCTCCTAATCGTAAAAATGTCCTCATCCATAATTTTGACCTAATATTTTGAGTGTGGTGATTTTTTAACCCGAATTTAGAGTAATTCGGGTTAAAAAATTACCACACTCAATAAATTAGGTCAAAATTATAAATAAGGACATAAAAACTTGTTTCATAGAATTCTGATATCTTTATATTCATATTTAAGGCTTCCAATTTTATTTATCTTTTTTTTTAATTTTTTATATTTTGGGACGAATCTAGGATTTGTCCCAGATTTTTGGGACCTAGAGATTTCAGAATCAGAGGCTCTAAATATAGACATAGAGATTTCAGAATTTCATGAAACAAGTTTTTATGCATTCATAGTTTTCTCCTAATCATAAAAATATCATAATCCAGAATTTTAACCTAATATATTGAGTGTGGTGATTTTTTAACCCGAATTTGACCTAATGCATTTTAAAAAATCACCACACTCAACATATTAGGTCAAAATTATGGATGATGATATTTTAATGATCAAGAGAAAATTAGAAACTCATAGAAACTTATTTCATGAAATTTTGATATCTTTATTTCCATATTTAGTGAAACATAGATAGTTTACTATTAATTAAGTATGTTAACGTTCAACACATGTTTGGATATGTGTCTAAAACTTAAAATATAGACCTACAGATGTCAGAATTTCATGAAACAAAAGTCTATGAGTTTCTAATTTTCTCCTAATCATAAATATATCCTCATCCTTAATTTTAAACTAATATATTGAGTGTCATGATTTTTTTTAACCTGAATTAGGTCAAATTCGGGTTAAAAAATCACCACACTCAATATATTAGACTAAAATTATGGATGAGGATATATTTACGATCGGTACAAAATTAGGAACCCATAGAAACTTGTTTCATGAAATTTCAACATCTCTAGGTCAATTTCTAGGGCCTCAGATGATTTTTTTTATTTTTTTAAATCTGGGACGAATCTTGGATTCATCCCTAAATTTGGGATGAATCCAAGATTCATCCCAGATTTTAAAAAAAATCATTCGGAAGCCCTAAATATGGACTTAGAGATCTCAGAATTTTATGAAACAAGTTTTTATGCATTTATGTTTTTCTCCTGATCATAAAAATATCCTAATGCAGAATTTTAATCTAATATATTGAGTGTGGTGATTTTTTTAACATGAATGTGACCTAATTTGTGGTAAAAAATCACCACACTTAATATATTATGTAAAAATTATGGATGAAGATATTTTTAAGATCATGAGAAAATTAGAAATTCAAAGAAACTTGTTTCATAAAATTTCAACATCTCTAAGTCGATATTTAGGGCTTCTGATTGATTTTTTTTTATTATTTTTTGAATTCTTGGATGAATATTGGATTCGTCCCAGATTTTGGGACGAATCTAAAATTTGTCCCAAATTTGGGGACGAATCTTGGATTCGTCCCAGAATTTGGGACGAATCCAAGATTCGTCCCCAAATCTGGGACAAATCTTGGATTCATCGCCAAAATTAGGGACAAAAATGGTGACTAAATATTTTTGTTTCTAAAAAAACCCTAAATTCCTTCCTCCCACATCCAAATCCACTTTTCTCAACCCAATCTCGTTCTCGGCGGCGGCAGCCATCTCCAACGGCGGCTCAAGTAATCCCTCTCTTATCTTTTCTCTCCCCTCTCCCCTCTACCCTCTTCATCTAGCTGCGGTTGGCCTGCGGCAGGCCACGCATGGCGGCGCCTGGCAGGCCGCTTATGGCGGCGGCTGGCCGCGCGTAGATTTGACCACGGTTCGGAACCGACGGTTCGATGGTTCGGAACCGCCGGTTCGACGGTTCCAGGCAGGTCGACCCTTAACCTTAACCGCCCAAGACGGTTACGGTTCACGGTTCACGGTTCGTCACGGTTCGTCACGGTTCAAGATTAATATGTTAATAAAAATTAAAATTTAAAAATTAAACATTAAACATTAAAAATTAGAAATTAAAATTTATTAAAAAAAGGGCTTGCACTTATTTAAGTTGCCTACGTATCCCTTTAGGGGAATCAAAGCCCACGTAGTTCTTTTACATTTTTATCCTTTTACATTTTCATTCACTTTCATTTCCTGTTCCTGTCGTATTTGTTCCTTCAGTATCAAAATCTTCAACTTCGTCATCTGAAAGTTGCATTCCTTGGATTGTTTTCTCCGCTCTGGTCCAATCGTCCAGTAATGCTTGGGCTTCCAAAGAGTCGGAGACAAAGTTGATCGTCGTTCATCTAATATGTTGCAGCCGGCACTGAACGTCTGCTCCAGACACTGGACAAGCTAAAATTTCTTTTGCGATCACGGAGAGAACGGGAAAGCTTTGAGCCTTCTGTGACCATCACTTTAAGATATCGAAGTTTTCGCTATCTGATTCATTCAAATCAAAAGAAGTCGTAAAATAATTCTCAAGTTCCTGTGTGGAACTTGAGGATCCCCGTGGACGTTTTGTCCGTTCTTTTAATAAGAGTTGTACTTTTGTAAGTTTTAAATTACTACTAGTAGTTTGTTGAATTTCAGAAATATTAATTTGTGTTCCATATTTTGCATAATATTGATTATAAATATCATATAAATAAATTATAACATTATATATAATATTAGCTGGATCAGAGGAAGAAGAATCTTTAATTGGAATTAAAGCATCATAATATAAAGTTAACATTTCTTGTAAAACTTCTAATTTAAATCTAGGATCTAAAGCAAATGCAATTAAATAAATTTCAGGAATTAAATAAAAATATTTTTCTCATTTAGTTTTCATAGCTAAGATGCAAGGAGATAAAGATTCATTATTAATATGTTCATTTAAAACTAAAACTATATTAGAAAAATTTTCTAAAACTAATTGAGCAATGGGATAATAAACACCGGAAAGTTGTTCAGTTGCATCATTAAATACTTTTAAAACTTCACAAATACTACTACAAATATTCCATTGTTGTGAAAATAAATATATATTAGTATTAGTGTTTTGTGCAAAAAATGAACATAATAATTCTTTATATTGAAATGAATCTTGTAATAATTGGTATGTTGAATTCCAACGTGTTGGTACATCACGTGGGAATTTTTTAGGTCGCATTCCATTAATTTTACAAAACCTACCCCATTGTTTCATTATAGATGGATGAGACCATAAATAAGAAATTGCAATTCTAATTGGTTTAATATAACTTTCTAAAATTTTTAAACCATCTTAAACACATAAATTTAAAACATGACATACACAACGAATATGAAAAAATAAACCTCCAATAATAGGTTGACAAACAAATTTTAGATCATCTATATAAGCGGTATTAG
Source organism: Zingiber officinale (assembly GCF_018446385.1). Lineage (NCBI taxonomy): Eukaryota > Viridiplantae > Streptophyta > Magnoliopsida > Zingiberales > Zingiberaceae > Zingiber > Zingiber officinale. The sequence continues at coordinate 103,603,879 of NC_055999.1, read as the reverse complement.
AACTAGCATTATCTAATGATATTGAAAATATTTTATGAGTTAAACCATATTCTTCTAAAATTAAACATAATAATTGTGCGATATTATGAGCATTATGTGATTCATCAAAAACTCTATAAGCTAATAATCTTTTTTGGAGATTCCAAGAGTTATCGATCCAATGGCAAGTCACACCCATATACGAATGTGTTTGCCAATGATCACTCCAAATATCGGAACATAAAGAAACTTTATTATCTAATTTACTAAATTCATCAATTAAATTCTTTTTTCCTTGTTTTACTAATTTTTTAATTGTACGAGTAAGTGTAGTCCTAGAAACACGTTTAGCACATGGATTAAGAGATTCTTTACAAAAATCTTCAAATGTGCATTTAGATCCAAAACTAAAAGAAAGATGTTCTATGGAAACAAATTTAGCTAATGATTCTCTTAATTTATTATCCGAATATAAAAATAAACCGGAATCGGTACTACCGCTAGTTGAAGAAAATCTTGATAATTGTGTTTGAGAACGGTCGAATCCATATTCCGTCGGGTGCTTCGTTTCTACATGTCGTTTCAACGACCCATAGCCGCCGCCGGCTTGGAATTTGTAGGAAGCATTGCAGTGCTTACATTTTGCACGCATTTCTCCCGACGGAAGAGTGACCTTCTAAAAATGTTTAGTAAAAATAGAAGATTTTAGAGGAGGAAGTTCCCGAACCTTAGAAGTAATTGCATCGGTACTTCCTTGTGTGTCGGGTGTCAGATTCGGAAGATGCTCGATCTCATCATCGGTGGATTGAATGTTGGGGTCCTCCTCCGGCGGATTATTTGCTTTCCTTCCGAGCTCGAGATGATGCACCTCCGCGGCCTCCTTCCATTGTAATTGAAAATTGAAAACGAAAGCGTGTAGAGATTAGAGAATACGAAAATGAGATTAAGAGTAGAGAAGATGTGTGTGAAAAATGATGAAATAAGCTCTCTATTTATAGAGTTTTGATAGTAACGGACACTAAATCATAGCCATTGATCAAAAAACGGTCAAATGATCCTAACCGTTGAAAAAAAATACTTAAAAAACCCTCCCAACGGCTACGAACCGCCGGTTAACCGGCGGTTCAAGCCATTTAAACGGCTCGGCAAGTTGCCGGGCCGGTTCCGGTTCGACCCGGCGAACCGGGTCAACGGGCAACCGGCCCGTTGACCCGGTTACGGGCCCGGGCCGGGTCCGGGCCAGACCCGGCCCGGGGTCGGGTTGCGGCCCCTGCTCACGTGGCCTCGTGTCACCGCGCATGGCCAGCCTGGCCACGCATGGCCTCGCGTCGTCGCGCGTGGCCGGTCTGGCCGCGTATGGCCGCGCGTGGCCTTGCGTGGCCTCTCGTGGCTGCGCTTGGTCGCGCCTGGCCTCACTTGGCCACGCCTGGCCTCACTTGGCCACGCCTGGCCTCACTTGGCCGCGCCTGGCCTCGTGTGGCCTAGCTTGGCCTCGCGTGGCCGATGGTCGCGCTTGCCCCTAACGGCAGAACGGTGGTCGCGGTTGCCCTTGGGGGCAAACTGGTGGTCGCGGTTGACCCTAACGGCAGACCGGTGGTCGCAGCTGCCCCTACTGACAGACCGGTGGTCGCGGTTGCCCATAGCGGCAGACCGGTGGCCGCGGATGCCCCCAGTGGTCACGGTTGCCCCCAGGGGCAGACATGTGGCCGCAACTGCCCCGGTGGCTGCAGCTGTAGATGACTATTTTAATTCTTATATAAATTAATTTTATTTTTGATTTACTATGTTAAGGTCTTGACTAAATTTGTAATGCTGTTTGTGCAGGTCTCAATTTGCCATGAGCTCGGTGTAGTTAGAGACACTCGTATCATATAACACTCTTGTAGATCTTCCCCGTGGCATTCTAGCTAGTACTGGCATTATTCCTTTCAAAATTTCATCCAGTAATATTTTATATATAAGCGTGTTCCTTTATTTTGATATGATGCTCTTTGTTAATTTGCCTTCATTGGTAAGATTTATATGTATTAATTTTTAATAGTATTTAAATATATAAATATAGGCAAAATGTAGAATGAAAGAAGTTGGATGTATAACAAGAATTTGCCTGATTGTCGGGATTTAACTGATGAGTTTATCACTGGCTTGAGATAATTTTTGAATTTGACATCTTATATTTAGTGTTTTTAATGGATTGTGAACCTTCCAATTTTTTTATTTTAATTAATATTGTTATTTTGTTTTTAGTAGGGTTGGTGAGCCAAAAATCTATGTTGGCGAAAAAGTAAGTATTTAGTAACACACTCTTAGTTGAACATGTTGTATTTGTAATTTTATTTATTTATTTTGTTTATCATTTTCTTTTGATGAGTTAATAGAAGAGTTAAATAAGGACACCATTCTTTTTACTAACTTGGTGAAATTTGCAACTACTACATTATGAGCTAGAATTATGAATTATGATTAGAGTTTTACTAGCAGCAAAGTAACCATGAGCATTAAATATAAGTCTAGTATCAACTAATTCATCTTGACGATTTTGTGTTTTCTGTTGGATTTTTCGGGCCGCAAAAATCGCTTTTTGCGTTGCGAAAAATCCAAAATTCCCATGCCACGGATCCGTGCGAAGATTAAAATTTCGTAAAACTTCGAGTATGAGTTTTCTAACCAAGATCTAAACTAGATCTACAAAGGAGAAGAGCTTTACACTTGATGCGAAGCCCTTCGCTTAATCCCGCTCGCCCAAAGTTCGCCGGATCTCGAGAGTGTCAAAGTAGACACTCCTCTTTGTGTATCCACTCAAGCAAGAGATGGAGAGACCAAACAAAAGGTGTGCTAGCACCTTTTTAGGGTTCGGCCAAGGGAGGAGAGGGAGAGAAGAGAAGAGCTTGAGGAAGAAGATGACTTGAATGAAAAATCAATTCAAGCTTGTTACTCCACAAAGTGGTCGGCCACCTTCAAGTGAGTGGTTATATACTCTATAGAATTTCAAGAGTCAAAAACTCTTGATCTCCCTCATGAGGTGGCACACCATGAAGTAGTCTTGATGATGTGGCACATCATCATAAGCCCACTTAATGTCAACTCACCAATGAGGTGGCAAATGGTCAAGTCAAACTTGACCCTTCATCTTCCTCTCAAGTCAAGTCAAACTTGACCACTTCTCTCCCTTGGTTGATCTAATCTAACTATTGGTTCAAGTCAATTTTAATTTAATGAATCTCTATTCATTGAGTTAAATTAATTAAATGAGTCTAAGTCCAAATTAGACTCACTTAACACATGAACCAAATTGAGTCCAACTCAATTAGCTCAATTTGGATTACTCTTAATCCAATTTGGTTCATCACATGAGCCTAATCCTTTAGGTTCATCAAATGAACCTAATCTCCATCTAATTTCCCTTTGTGTGTGACCTTATAGGTTCTTGTAACGTTGGCAATGCTCCTAAACCTATTTAGAAGCATAAGTAATGAGTGGTATCTAGCAACACATCATTACTACCCAAGTTATAAGAATGCTGAGATCCAACATCACCTTGTGACTACTAATTGTGACTCCTCACAATATATGACAATGTCCTTCTATCATAGACATCTAGATTGATCAATGTGAGGCATAGACCGTGTCATCCTCTAATCAATCTAAATCTTGAACTCCAAGTAGACTCACTCAATCAAATGAGCTCAATATCTCATATTGACTCATTTGGGCATGGTCATGCACTTAGTGGTCTCACTCTATCAAGAATATCGATGTCACTCCGTCATATAGGAGGGATAAATCCCATCTACATCACTCACATCCCTCTGCATAATTCGTTACATACCCAGTAATCGCCTTTATAGTCCACCCAGTTACGGGCGACGTTTGACGAAACCAAAGTACGTAACTCCTTATGTAGGGAACCATGATGACTTCAGGTCCAAGGACTAGTAGTCATACTAATAGCCACATGAGAAAGTATATGACACTCATATAACGATCCATGATACTTTCTCATGGCGGGTCATTCAGTATACATACTCTAATGCATACCCATGTGTCAACTTGATATCTCCATATCCATAACTTGTGAGATCAAGTCATTGAGTTGACCTACATGCTAGTCTCGTCGTATTAACATTGTCCCTGAATGTTAATACTTGACTAGGAATGATTAAGAGTAGTGTTCCCTATATCATCTCACTATCGATTCAACTAATCGATTGATATAGGTAAGAACCTTCTACTCAAGGATGCTATTATACTTAGTTATTTGGAACCAATACAAGTAAGTATAATAACCAAAACAAATGCCTTTATTAATATACAAGAATATGATACAACGAGTCCATACAATAATCATCAAATGATTGGTTCTAGGGCTCTAACTAACATTTTCATCATTTGAGACATTTTCATATGATAAGAATTTTAAGAAGGCACCCCATTCTCTCCTTGTCAGATTGAAAGCTAATAGGATTTTTGTAACTATAGTTTGATGTAGTTAAATATGTTATATCATATTTAGGATACTTGTAGTTACAATTTGATGTAGTAAATAGGTTGTATCATATTTAGGATACTTATAGTTACAATTTGATGAGGTGAAATATGTTGTATCATATTGAGGATACTTGTAGTTACAATTGAACCTAGTGAAATAGGTTGCAACATGTTTAGGATATTTGTAGATAGTGGAAAGGAAGGTGGAGAGGAAGGTGTTGAATTGTAGGACTTGTAAGCATAGTGGTTCTTGGCAAGGATTGCAAAGTAGAATTATAATTTAAGTAATTATCTTTCTAGTTAGAAATGATCTGGTTTGTTTGTATGTTTTTATGCAGGAAAAGAAGATTATATGGGGATGAGTTCATGTATGTATTGTTTATTTTGAAAAAAACTTGTATAACTTTTAGGAGGTGTTGGATTGGTATTACTTTTTGTACTATTTGACTTGTATTAGATCTTGGAGTCTTGAAGAAGAAAGTTCTTGTATAACTTTTTGAGAAGTTTTTGGATTTGTATTGCTGTAAAATTGATTTTAAATATTAATAGATGTGTATATATGTTAAATAGGATGTGATAATGTTAATTAGGATGTGTTGAATGTTTATGATGTGGTATTTAATTTTATTGTGATATGTATTTGAATGGAAATTGTAGAAATAAATTAGTTCTGCTGGAATTTTTTGGATTTAGGGACGAATTTGGCGACAATTTTTTTTTGTCACCAAATTATCGTAATTGTATTGATAATTTTACGACAAATTATTTTTCATCCCAAAATTCATCCTAGATTCTGGGACAAATCCATAGATTCATCCTAGAATCTGGGGTGAATTCACAGATTCGTCCCAGAATCTGGGACGAATTCACAGAATTCGTCCCAGAATCTGAGACAAATATGTGAATTTGTCCCAGGTTCGCATAACACAATTTTTTTGTTTATTTTCGTCTCCAAATTTGTTGTAAATTTGAGACGAAAACTAATTTGTCGCAGATCATAATTTTTTATATTATTATTTTTGTTGTCAAATTCGATGCAAATTCTGCAACAAAAAAATTATTCGTCCCAAACTAGTGGTTTTCGTTGCAGACAATTTTGCAACAAATATCATTTTTGTTGCAAAATTTACAACAAATTCATAGATTCATCCTAGATTTTGGAACAAAATTTTGTTTATCGTAAATCATAAATTTTTTATTATTATTTTCGTCGCCAAATTTGTTGCAAATTTGGAACGAAAATTTATTTTGGTTGCAGAATTTGCAACGAATTTGGCGACAAAATTATAATTTGTCGCCAATTTCGTTGCCAAATTCGTCCCTAATTTTAGGGCAATTTGCGATGAATATTATTTTTGTTGTAAACTTGGCAACGAATTTGGCGACAAAAATATTATGCGTCTCCAATTTCGTCCCCAAATTTGTCGCCAAGTTGGCAATGAAAATTTTGAGACTTTTGCCAAATTCGTCCCTAATTTTAGGGCAATTTGCGATGAATATTATTTTTGTTGTAAACTTGGCAACGAATATGGCGACAAAAATATTATGCGTCTCCAATTTCGTCCCCAAATTTGTCGCCAAGTTGGCAATGAAAATTTTGAGACTTTTTCGTCGCAGAATTCGTTCCAAAAATTTTTGCAATGAAATTTTTTTAGAAATTCATCCTAGAATTTGTCCCAAAATAGTATTTTTTTTGTAGTGTGACGGAAGTATAATTTCATCGGAAAACCCCTGATTGGTTTAGGGTTCTAGCGTGGTTTACCGACGGAATTAATATTCCATCGGTAATCTTTATCATTACCGACGGAAATATATTCCATTAGTAATGCCGCTTAAAAGAAAATCCTAACCCTTCGCACTTTTTCCACTTGCGGTGACTTCGCTCCTATTTTCCCCAATCATCGGTGACCCCTCCTCTCCCCCCTTTCTCTTCCTCTTTCTAACGTAGGTGGCTTGTGTGGAGATCGGCAGCTGCCTGCTGGCGGGCACGACGACCGCGGCGGTCAGCGGCCGTGCCGGCTAGCGCCTGCCGGCAGCAGCAGTTCCTATTTTGAATTTGTCATTTTTTGTGATAAATTTGAGATAAATTATTTTTATTTTGTTAATAGATAACATTTTTTGCTCTTCTCCGGTCGAACTACATATCTTCAGGTATAATTTAGTAAATTGAACTTTATGTTATTTAACATGTTTCAATTAAGATATATGTTATGTTAGTATGTTAATGTATAACATAATATAGTCCTTTTGTTTATTTTGTGTTAGTATGTTAATCTAAGCTAATATTTAATTCTCAATTTATTAGTTAGGTGAAAATGTCTATGAATAAAGCTTGAATGTACAATTGATTAGAAAATGAATTTATTATAAATGATTTTATTGTTGAAGTTGAAGAGTTTATGAACTTTGCTAAGAGTCATCTAGAATGTATAAATGGTGTTGAGTTACGATGTCCGTATAATCATTCAAAATATAAGAATAGAGCCTACCGTGATGAGGATACTGTGAAAATACATATATGTAGAAATGGTTTTATATTAAATTACTACAATTGGTACTGTCATGGATAGTCTTATTTGTATGAATCAATTGGGTCTTCTGGTGGTTTGTCATCTGCCACAACTTTTATTGTGCCTGAATCATCAAATAATGATATTACAATGCAATCAATGGTTCATGATGCGATGAATGCTACAGTTGATTATTCCAATATAGATGAAACACCAACACACGAATATCAACAAGTATATGAAATGTTAAAGGCTAGTGAAAGAGAAGTGTGGGAAGGCATTCCCTTTAGTCATTCCCAACTATCAACTACTGTAAGGTTATTGAATATGAAAGCAGAACATCATTTTTCATAAAGATGTTACGATGACATATGCTAATTGATGTCACAATGGTTTCCTACTGATAATATAATGACTGATAGTTTTTATAGTGCAAAGAAATTAGTTAGTGGTTTAGGTTTACTGGTAAAGAAGATTAATTGTTGTAAAAATAACTACATGATATTTTGGAATGAAGACAACGATCTGAGTGAATGCAAAATCTGTACACACCCTTGTTATAAGCATGGTACTAGCATACTAGGGCAGAAAAAGAAAAAAATTACTTGGAAAGTGATGTATTATTTTCCATTAACTGCTAGACTTCAATGTTTGTATGCATTCTGCTATAGCTTGTCACATGATATGACATCATGAGCATGAGCACGATGGAGGTATAATGTGTCATCCTTGTGATTCTCCTACATGGAAACATCTTGATGTTATATTTTTCCTCTTTTACAATAGAACCACATAATGTGATATTAGGACTTTTCGTAGATGGATTTCAGCCATTTGGTCAGTCGAGATAGCAATATTAATATTGGCTAATTATATTAACACCGTACAATTTACTGTCATAGATATACATGAAAGATGAATTTATGTTTCTTACAGTTCTTATTCCTGATCCAACCAATCCCAAAAAGAATATAGATGTGTTCTTGGAACCTTTGATTGTCGAATTGAATGAATTATAGAATATAGGATCGGTGGCTTATGATATTGCATGTAAAACTAATTTTAGATTGCATGTTATATTATTATGGATTATCAGTAATTTTCCAGCATACTCAATGTGTTGGTGCAATTTGTACTAACGGTCTAACTCAGGTTTTGATAAATGACAAGTGAGTTAAGTTAGGTTTTTTTTTTTGATCTAATTGTTTTACCAAGTGTGCAGGAGTTGACGGATCTGGAGGATCTGACACCAGGCTGAAATCCAACTAGGTCCGTGGAATCCAATAGTTGGTGCAAAGCCCAAATAGGTCATAGGGCCAACCTGATGTATGGCAGGAAGTCTAGCTGAGTCCGTGGGACCTGACAGTTGAAATAAGTTCAGTTGGGTTTGCAGACCTGACAACTGGAATGAAGACCTAGTAAGTCAAGAGGCTAGCCAACTGACTATAAGTTGGTAAGTGAAGGTAAGTCAATCGAGGAGAGTGACTCGGTGAGGATACATCAGGTTGAGGGATAGTAGGCATCGATTCAGTTTAGGTCCATTTTGGATCCCTAAATTGAGACCTTAATTAGATCTTGGTCTCAGAGAGACAGAATCTAATTACTACTCATTATTATTGTGCTAACACTTATCTTTAGGTTATTGGACTAATAGTTTTTGCAGGCAAAAGGAGCACAAAAGGCCTTGGGTGAACAGTGCTCAAGGTGCCTTCAAGCAGTGGAAGATGCCTTCACACTAATCATGGAAGGCATCTTTAAGGCTATAGAAGGTGTCTTCCGTAGGATAAAATTCAAACTTCATCCCAGATAAGGATCGGGCTATTCCGGATTAGATTTTTCACATTAGAGGCACCTTCAAGGCTTTGGAAGACACCTTTCATGCTCAATAAAAGGAGTGCTTGCCCAAGCCATCATATCCATCACTTATACGAGCTTCTGCACTTTCGATTGGGCTTCTGACTACTCCGACTTTCTGTTCTCATTTCAAAGAAGTCTGTCTACCACCGAGCTACGCTTCCAAGTCAACCAATCATCTCCAGCAGACTGACAGCAACGCACGAACGCGTCCAAATTGTTAGTAACTTTAATTGTGTTGTAATTTTGTCATACTACTATTTTTTAAGGGAAGTGTAGGGTGTTACACTATCCCTATCTTGTATTCGATTACCTCTTCCAGTGGTTCTGAAAGAGGCATTTAATGGATTGCCCATCGATAGATCCGTAGGACCTGAGTCTTGGAGTAAAAGTCGCCGAAGGCTCCGAACCAAATAAAATCGACTGAGTTTTCCTTGTGTATTATTTTTCTTTAATCTTTCCATTTTCGACAAACGTGATTCACCCCCCCCCCCCCTCTCTCACAATCCAACACAATATTGTTGGGATGGAGCACGACTTATAAATTAACATGTCCACATTGCATGACAGAGTTTGATGTATTTTCATTACTTTAAGAAAGGTATCTTGGTTTGATAATCACTGTAAATTTTTACCACTTGATCACTCTTTTAGGAGAAATAAGAAAAATTTTCTAAAAAATATTATAGTCGGAAAATCTCCTCCAGTCCATACTTCAGGTGAAAAAATCATTGAACAAATAGAAAACTATGAATTTCTACCAATATCTCAATCTGGTTCCGATGAGGTAAATATATTGTTACGATGTGCAAGTATGGTTGGAAGAAAATGAGCATTTTTGGGGAGTTACCATATTGGAAGTATCTGTTGGGTCACTTTGAGAGCCAGGGGTGATTAGCTCCATTCGTTTCGATAAGTTGTTGCAGCGAAAAACACTTAAGCAAACGCTAACGCTAAAAATTTACTTGGTATCCACCTCAAGAAGAGGTGACTAATCCAAGGATCCTGCCCTCACTCACACATCCACCGTAAAATACTCCTTCTCGGAAATACTCTGGAGGCAGAGAAGCCTCGTACGAACTCACACACATAGTAGACACAAGAAGAGAAAGATACAAGCTAATACAAATGAAATCTTACAAGATTTATAATGAAGAAACCATAGCTTGCTCTCTTCTTGCTTGTAGACACCTCTTAAATCTTGGAAGTGCAACAAAACTTATCTCCAAGAAGCTTCCAAGAACTGGTGTGAAGATTTATGCTCGATGAAGAGAGTGGAAGAGAAAAGATGAGGTGAACAGTGCACGCGAACCCCTTTTCTTTCTACATAACGACTATATTTTCAACCTTAATCGACTACCCCAGTCGATTAAGCATTATTAAATCAATTAGCCAGATCGATTCAGTAACATTCTGTTGTGTTAGAATTTGACGGATGTCCTAAGGCAATCATCTTATGTTTTTTTTTCTATTTATTTGATAAGTATAGATTCACTATTTGAGTGCATATTATATGTTTGATTATCTTAAACTCATTTACTGAATGTCCATAATATAATTCATAACATGAGAGAATTTGTGATTGAATCACAACTAGTGATTATCTCTACATGTGTAATTATGAATATATTGAAATTTCCCTAGTCATCGAATTGATATATACGGACACCATCAATTCTGTAAGACTAGCACGGGTTATACTCCTTGGTTAGGCCAAGAAGTTGTTTTCTCACTGGCTGAAGATATTGGGATGTCGAGAGTTAAACGTGGATGCTAGTTATGGTAACTAGTTCATTGGAGTGACTCACTGCAAGACTTCATATGGTTCTCTACATATATATAGATATGTCTGTGAAGTTCTTACTACATCACGAGTGCAAGTTTCCTTCGTCTTGAGGTATACAAGTCATCTTGGTCATAGAGACTTATACTTTGACATCTTAAGTAAACATCTCATTGAGGTGTAGACCCATGATGATTGGGTATAAGTTAAAGTGTCCGAAGGTGTTTAGATAGTCCACAGAGGATTCATCGCTCCTTGCGAGGAGACGTATATCCTATGGCCACTCGTTAGGATTATTACTCAAAGTCTTTGGCCAAAACATCACATGCTAAGAATGCGAGACTTTTGTACACATGTATGAGTAATTTGAATCCACATAATAAGGAAGTATTAGTTAGGCTAGGTGTGACATAGTTAGCCTAGTGAGAACAAGACACATAGAGCATATCCTGAACCAAGTGGGTATAAGACGAGCGAAAGGAATGAGGCATGACTCACTGTAACTGCTGAAGGGTTTAGAATTAATTCTAAGATGAACTATAATTTTCTGGCTAATTGAGAATTATGATATACTACTAGATGCCACTCATGATTGTTCTATAATTAAGTAGTTAATTAGGACGACCAAGATAAACCAAGAACCTATTGAGTCACACACACTAACGAGTCTTTAAAAGACATAAAGTAAGTTAAAGAATAAGATTCTTATATCAAGATATAAATGTTTAGTTGGACCATACATAAGATAAATATGGAAATATTTATCGCAATGGAAGTGCAGATGGGCCACATCTCTTATGGAAGAGTTGGACCATATTTGGTTTAATCATGAATTAGTCATGAACCAACTTGGTTTAGTTGTGAACCAAACCAAGGGGTTAATGGACTAATTTTTGGTTAAGGGATAATGAGTTAGATTTGGGCTTTCTAATCTAACTCATTAATGAGAGCCGTATATTGATATGGTTGAGAGAAAATTATACACATAAGATCATTAATTGACTTGTAAGGTTTTTAGAAAACTTTAACCCAATTTCTCTTCTCCTCTCCCTCTCCCATCTCTCTTTGCCGTCACCAACAAGGGGAAGCCTTTCCCCTTGTTGTCGTGACCACCACAAGGGAGAAAACTCTCCCTTGTGTACTTCTCTTCCTCTTGATCATTCTTCTTCGTTCAAGGCTAGTAACTTCCAAAGGAGAGACTTGTATTCAAGGAGTTGTTTTGAGGAGCTCGGTGTGGAAATGAATAGAGGCGAGGTTTGACAACATCGCTACGGTTGATGCCCTTCTTGTTACAAGTCATCCGTAAGGTACACCTAGCGTAAATTTACTTTCCGTAAAAATTTAATTATGCAATCATGTTTGACATGTTGTATCCTTGTATGCGTGTGGTGCATGTGGTGTAATAATTTAAGAATTATTATTGTTTTATTTTCCGTTGCGTATGTTTACGAAACGTGTTTTAGCACACACCTCATCGGGTATATCCCAACAGTTCGATCGCAAGAAATAGCTTAAGTGATTAACCTGATCACTTAAGCTTCGACCAGAAACATTCTATTGGAAGCAAAAGGGGTCGTAAGCGATTGCTCTAATCACTTACGTCGTGTCTAATCGATTGACTTAATTGATTAGGCACCTCTGTGCACTCTCATCAAACTATCTCTTAAGCGATTAAGAAAAATGCATGATCACTTAAGCTCGGTGTAATCGATTATAGGGTTTCTTGCTAACATCCGGTCAATCGTGACCTATTGGGGCTGCTCATTGCCTGACATTCGGTCACCCTTAACCTGCTGAGACTTCTTCACCAAGTATCCGGTCAATCTTTTGATCCACTTGGATTTTTCTCCTCGTGCCAAGTATCCGGTCAACTTTGACCCACTTGGACTTACCGTCTCATGCCAAGTGTCCGGTCAATTCTTTGGCTCACTTGGATTTTTCAACCTGTCTAGCTTCACTCACCAAGACTTCCTCACCACCTAGCTTCACTCACTAGGGATTTTCACCTAGCTTCACTCACTAGGATTTCTTCACTGCCTAGCTTCACTCACCAGGGCTTTTCACCTAGTTTCACTCACCAAGATTTCCTTCTGCTAGCTTCACTCACTAGGGCTTTCACTTGATTTCACTCACTAGGATTTCCTTCTGCCTAGCTTCACTCACTAGAGCTTTCACCTGGCTTCACTCACCAGGACTTTCTTCTGCTTAGCTTCCTGTTGGGCTTACCCTTACCTAACCTCCAGTTAGGACTTCCCAATTAAGTATCCAGTCAATTTTGACCTACTTGACTTTTCTTCACATTAAACTAGTCAAATCTTAACTAGTGGAGAATTGCACCAACAATCTCCTCAAATGAGTAATTGCACTTGCAATCTCCATATAATGTCAAACATTAAAACTTAAATATCATGACTTAAGCTTGAGCCAATTCAAGTTTAGTCAAAATTGATCAACTTTGACCTAGGAAAATTACACCAACAGTATCTACTTATTCGACATAATTTATATGTCATGTATATTGAGAAAAATTTCTTCGATAATATCTTTAACACTGTGATAAACATGTCTGGAAGAACTAAAGACACTGCAAAATCACGTGAGGAATTAAAAAAACTAATCAATAGACCAGAGTTGCGTCAGGATGAAACAATTAATAGATTTCTAAAGACATGTTATATATTGGATAAAGATAGTAAGCAAGCTTTATGTAATTGGTTGAAAGAAATCAAATTTTCAGATGGGTGTGCCTTAAATATGGCTCAATGTGATATGAACAGATTAAAAATGTTTAGAATGAAAAGTCATGATTGTCATGTAAAAACTTATTCCAATAGCTTTCCATGACTTACTTCCTTAAAATGTTTAGCAAACACTTACTGAATTGAGTCCATTCTTTTTAGAGATTTGACTGTGAGGTGTATTATAATGGATGATATGCTTCGACTAGAAACAGACATTCCTCTCATATTATATAAGCTAGAGCACATATTTCCACCTAATTTTTTATTTAATGGAATATCTACCAGTACATTTACCATACGAGACACAAATAATAGGTCATGTGTAGTACAAATGAATGTATTCATTCGAATAATTTTTAAGGAAATTAAAAAATAATGTTCATAATAAAGCAAGAGTTAAGGGATCAATATGTTGGTTGCTACTCGGAAAGCCTAGAGGTTCCACTGTACAAAAATTTTGTACAAAGGTCTGAACCTTTTCCTAGCTACCATGTGTTCTTTTAAATTAAATTTTGGATCGCCTGCGGAACTTAACACGTTTGATCCAAAACTTAATCTATTTGTTCTTTTAGGTTTTGACTTGGATCTCCTGCGGAACTTAACACGTTCGACCCAAATCACCTTAAGTTATTAATTCCATTAAATATTAATTTCCATAATTGGTTCCCAGTACTGACGTGGCGAGGCACATGGCCTTCTTGGATATGGGAGCAACCACCACCGACTAGACAAAACCTTTTATAGAAATCTAATATTTAATTTCCTAAAATAACTTTAGGTTAACCGAAAAGAATAATCAAATCACAAGGAAAAATAAAACAAAAGAACACAACTTCGAAAAACATATTCGAAATACTAGAATCGTAAGCCTCTTGTATTTGGTATTATTTCCATAAATAACTAGCATGATGCAGAAAGAAAAATTACTAGTTATACCTTTTAGAAAGACCTCTTGATCTTCTACCGTATTCCTCTTCTAACCTCGGACGTTGTGTGGGCAACGATCTTCCGAGATGAGAAACCACCAAGCACCTTCTTCTCCTCCTAGCTAGGTTCGGCCAACACAAAGAAGCTTCACCAAGGACGAAGAACAAAACACCAACCAAGCTCCAAGGGATACAAGCTTTCTCTCCTTCTTCTTCTTCTTCTCCAAGTAGTATCCGCCACCACAAGAGCTCCAAGCCAATAGAAGGTTCGGCCACCCCAAGAGGAAGAGAGGGAGAGGTTGGCCGGCCACACCAAGGAAAAGAGGAGAGAAATAATAGAGGTTGTTCACCATGAAGGCCTTTTCACCCTCTTTATAATCCTTGGTCTTGGCAAATAAGGAAATTTTAATTAAAACTTCCTTAATTTTTTTGCCATGAAAAGGAAAAATTTATTTAATTAAAAATAATTTTCCTTTTCTCAATTTACATGGCCCACCATCAAGTTATAAACAAGGAGAGTTTTAATTAATTAAAACTTCCTAATTTGTCTCCAGAAATTTATAAAATTTCTTCAATAATTTAATCCTTCATGATTGGTTTATAAAAGGAAATTTAATAAATTAAAATCTTTCTTTTAAACATGTGGATAAAAAGAAAGTTATCTCTAAAAATTAAAATCTCTTTTAATCTACAAATAAGGAAAGATATCAAATCTTTTCTCAATCTTTGTAGAAACTAATAAAAGAGAATTATTAATTTTAAACTTTCTTTAAATCATGAACATGGTTAAAAGGAAAGTTTTCTTAAAATTTAAAATCCTCCTTTAATCAACAAATAAGGAAAGATTTCAAATTTTAAACTCTCTTTAAACATGTAGATGATTTACAAATAAGGAAAGTTTTACAAAAATTAAAACCATCCTTTTAATCTACAAATAAGGAAAGAGATTAATCTCTTCTCTTAATCTTTTGTAGAAAGTTATAAAAGGAAATTTTTAATTTTTAAACTCTCTTTTAAAATCATGATATCCACATAAGAAATAATTTTAATAAAAATCCTTTTAATATTCTAGTGGCCGGCCACCTAAGCTTGGGACCCAAGCTTTGGCCGGCCACCTACTTGACTCATCTACTTGGTCTTGGCCGGCCCTAGCTTGGGTTCCAAGCTAGCTTGGCCGGCCCCATTGGATGGGTAAGAAGGTGGGTATGCGGTGGGTATAAATCTCTATATACTAGAGGCTACGATAGGGACCGAGAGGAGGAATTAGTTTTGGTCTCCCGATAAATTAAGCATCCCGTGTTCGCCCCGAACACACAATTTAATTTCATCAATAATAATTCATTCCACTAAAGAACTATTATTGAACTACCGCACCAATCCCAAATTACATTTTGGGCTCCTTCTTATTATGAGTGTGTTAGTCTCCCTATGTTTAAGATAACAAATGTCCACTAATTAAGTAAGTTACTGACAACTCACTTAATTAATATCTAGCTCCAAGTGTAGTACCACTCAACTTCATCGTCATGTCGGACTATGTCCACCTGCAGGGTTTAACATGACAATCCTTATGAGCTCCTCTTGGGGACATTCTCAACCTAGATCACTAGGACACAGTTTCCTTCTATAATCAACAACACACACTATAAGTGATATCATTTCCCAACTTATCGGGCTTATTGATTCATCGAACTAAATCTCACCCATTGATAAATTAAAGAAATAAATATCAAATATATGTGCTTGTTATTATATTAGGATTAAGAGCACACACTTCCATAATAACTGAGGTCTTTGTTTCTTTATAAAGTCAGTATAAAAGAAACGACCTCTAATGGTCCTACTCAATACACTCTAAATGTACTAGTGTAATTATATAGTTAAGATAAACTAATACCTAATTACACTACGACCTTCCAATGGTTTGTTCCTTTCCATTATGGTCGTGAGCTACTGTTTATAATTTATAAGGTACTGATAACATGATCCTCTGTGTGTGACACCACACACCATGTTATCTACAATATAAATTAATTGAACAACTTCATTTATCATAAATGTAGACATTTGACCAATGTGATTCTTATTTCTAGATAGATGTTTATACCAAAAGCTAGGCTTTTAGTATACACTCTAACAATCTCCCACTTATACTAAAAGACTAAGCTGCCATATCTGCTTTCATACATCTGATTCCCAACCCTTCAACATGTCCATCAAAAGCTCTCGCCTTAAGGACCTTAGTGAAAAGATCTATAGGTCATCATCTGATGCATTCTAGGCAGCAACAACTTCTCCTCGTTTATACGATTTCTCGTATTGGGTGGTACTTGCGCTCTTTTGTGTTTACTTGCCTTTATAGACTTATGGTTTCTTCGAGTTTGCTACTGCACCAATATTATTACAATAAATTGTAATAATATTTAGACAAACCAGAAATCATATCTAAGTCTATCTTGAGGTTATTGAGTCATTCAGCTTTTATGGCTACCTCAGAGGCTTGTCATATACTAAACTTCTATGGTGGAGTCCAGAAAAACACCTATGCTTATCACTCTTCCATAGTTATGACTTTACCTCCTAAAGTAAACACAAAACCCCGAGGTTGACTTATTATTGTCCCTATCCGATTGGAAGTCAAAATCCATGCAACCCACAAGGACCAAATTAACTGCCTTGTAAGCTAGCATATATTCTCTAGTGCCTCTAAGGTACTTCAATATATGCTTTACTGCAATCCACTGTCCTTGTCCAGGGTTACTTTGATATCTGCTAACTATGCCCTTGGCAAAACAGATTTCTGATCTCGTGCATAGCATACATTAGGCTTCCGACAGCCGAAGCATAAAGAACTGCCTTTATTTCCTTTATCTCCTTTGATGTCTACAGAGACATATCTTTTAGATAAAGTTACTCCATCCTGAAAAGGTAAGAAACCTTTCTTGGAGTTTTGCATGCTTAAAACGAGCAAGGATTTTTCTGATATATGAAGCTTGGGATAAGTAAAATATTCTTTTCTTGCGATCCCTTATTACTTTGATCTCAAGAATATATACATTCTCCCAAGTCCTTTATATCGAATTGTTTGGACAACCATACCCTTACTTCTGACAACATTTTGATATTGTTTCCAACTACCAAAAATGTTATCTACGTATAGTACAAGAAATACCACCACGCTTCCATCACACCTTTTGTATACACAAGACTTATCCGGTTACTAAATAAATTCATAGGTCTGAATTACTTTGATAAACCGGATATTCCAAGACCTTGAAGCTTTGCCTCAGTCCATAGACTGATTGAACTTTACCCAAGATGCTCTTAGCCCTTTGCAATGAACCCTTCTGGTTGTTTTATATGGATGCTTTCTTCAAGACTTCCATTAAGGAATGCTGTCTTGACATCCACTTGCCAAATAGATAAAAGAATCCGGATAGACCTAAGCATGGCTACCAGTGAAAAAAGTTTCCTTTTTCATCAAGCCTTGCTTTGAAGGTTTCTACCTTCCTGTCTATCCCTCTTTTCCTATTATAGACCTTTTACACCCAAATGCTTTTACACCACTTGGTGGTTCTACAAGCTTCCAGATTTTATTAGAATACATATATTCTAATTCTATTATTCATTACTCTTTGCCAGGATGCTACATATTTATCTTGGAGTGCTTCGTCATATGTCTGGAGATCAGGTTTATGTCCTTCAGGGATCGAGTCCAAAAACTCTCCCAAAACATGAACCTATTTAGGTTGCCTAACAACCCTCCCACTACGACAAGGCACTTTCTGCAATTGTGTATCATTTGTGATACGTGTTGCAGTTTTCTTGTGGTATCTCATCTTGTACAGTTGGTACTAGGTTAGACATGTCCTTTATTATTTCCTTAAGAACAAATTTACTTATGAGCACGTGGTTCATTATATAGTCCTTTTCTAAAAATCAGTCATTGATGCTAACAATGACCTTCTGATTTTTAAGACTATAAACCTACTTTTGTTTATCTAGGATAACTTACAAATAAGTGAACTCCTATCCAACTTATCATTGTCTCTCTTTAACATATGTGCTGGATTACCCGAATCCGAATATGCTTCAAAATAGGTTTTTACCTATTCAGCAATTCTATATGAGTAGAGAGTTCTAACTTGGAAGGTACTATGTTCACTTTCGTTTTCAGAGTTTATCCTTAAAACAAATTTGGAAATTTTCTGAATAACTCATCATCTATCTAATTATTCCATAAGAGTCCTTTACCTTCTTTCTACTACACCATTCTGTTGGGGTGTACTAGATGCAGTTAGTTGGGATTGAAATCCAACTTCTGATAAGTGACTCCTAAAATCTCTCAAGAGGTACTTGCCACTATGATCTCACCATAGTGTCTTTTTACTTTGTCATTTCTCCACATCAGCCTAGTACTCTTTGAACTAATCAAAGTACTTAGTCTTGCGGTACATTAAGTAAATTTATTTATATCTTGAATAGTTGTCTATAAAATAGACGAAATATTCAATACTACCTCTTGTCTGGATAGTCATAGGATCACACAAATCAGAATGAACCAATTTCAACATATCTTTGACTCCATACCCCTTAGACTTGAAAGCTTCTTGGTTATTTTTCCTTCCAAGTAAGACTCGCAGGTTGGAAAGATTTCCTACTACTAATGAACCCAAAAGTTCATCAGCTACTAATGAATCATACTCAAGTTAATATAACCTAGCCTTATATGCCAAAGATATAATTGGTTCATTTCCGAAGGTTACTTTCTCTTAAAGTTAGAAGATGTGTTACTAATTTCCATTTGTTGCATCGTGAGAGTTATTGGATTTATAAATTGTCAACCAACGTACCAAAATAGATAACTTCCCTCTTTTTCTTAATAACAACTTTGTTATTAAAAGAGGCAGAATATCAAGTTCTTTGAATAGTTTAGAAACTGAAAAACTAGTTCTTTCTAAACTTGGTACGTAAAGACAATTACTCAAAAATCCATGTTTTATTCTTATCAAAAGATAAACATCTCCCACTGCAACAGCTACCATTTTTACAGTAGTGCCCATGTGGACGGTGATTTACCTTTCATTTAGTTGTCGGGTTTCCTGGAACCCTGCAATGAATTGCAGACATGATTAATGGCATCTTGTATCTACACTCCAGGTTCTGGTAGATAACACCACTAGACATGTTTCAACTAATGAATTAAATACACCTAAATTGTTCTTAGTTCTTAGAAGACAGTCTACCATAATGTCCAAGTCCTATTTCCAATCATTACAATTTGGACTACTAAGTCTTTTCTATAGTATGACTACTAGGGAATTGACAAATATTTAAATCCTAAGAATCACAAAAAAAATATTTGGTCAAGATCAACTCCTTAAAAATCCCCATGAATTTTGTATGCCACGTTAGTGTGGACGTATACAAAATCAAAGAGGAGATTTTATCCATTAATTTTATTATCTTGTCAACTTTACTTTATGACGAATAAAATTAATAGTTGATCTGTCTTTGATCAAATATTTGGTCAAAAACTTTTGAATTTAAAAAATATTGATTCCTCAAACAATATTATTTAAATTCACCAACACCTCAAACACCGTGAATTTTGCATGCCACGTTAGTGTGGACGTATACAAATTCAACATTTGTAAAAGGAGGGTTTTAACCCATTAATTTTATTATCTTGTCAACCTAACTTTTTGACAAATAAAATTAATAGTTGGTATCATTTGGTCACACAAATAATAGCAGTGACTCCGATGGGGAGGATACTATTAAATGTGTCTAAGTGTATACCATTACTTGACACTAAGTCCATTAATAAGATTATGCCCCTTCCGTTGGGGAAGATCACACGCTCTTAATTAACTTCCTATAGTCATCCAAAAATGGAAGTCTGTTCTAGTGATCCACAAACAAGCTCATCCGTTATGGAGGAAGGCACTCAGAGCCAACGCGCAAGCTTGTTTGCATCACTTACAAACCAGTAATGGAGACCATGGGATTTACTTAAAAATCCCTCTCCCACTTAGTTATTTATAAATGAGGAATTTTAACTATGCTAGCCTACTAAATATGTAAACTAACATGCACACACAGCACAATATAAAAGCAATAAATAGAAAAACTAATTTTCAACTATTATGGCTTTTATCTCTAGTTGTCCTCCGTGTGTTGTCATCCCAAGCTGCTGCCATATTTGGCCACCGCCACCGGATCTAGCGTTCCATCTGCGCCTCTGGTCCTTCGAAGGTTCCACGCTTTGCAAGATTCGATCCGCGACATAAATAGAATTTTACATTTTGATCCTATATTCCATAAAAGGAATGTACATGTATCTAGATCAAAAATAAAATCCTAATAAAACTAAATACAGCTCCTGCTGTATTTTATAATACAATCATGCACATACAATAAAATGCCCTTGACATGTCCAAGGGTCCAATCACACACATAATAACTATAAGTCATAATAATTGGATCCTGCATCCACAAAGTTAGCACATCCTACTATTATCCTGCATAAATTATGTATGACATGTGCATAATTAAACTAATACCAAATACACAGAGGCAAAACCCTAGCTCTGATACCAATTGTTGGTTGCTACTCGGAAAGCCTAGAGGTTCCACTGTACAAAAATTTTGTACAAAGGTCTGAACCTTTTCCTAGCTACCATGTGTTCTTTTAAATTAAATTTTGGATCGCCTGCGGAACTTAACACGTTTGATCCAAAACTTAATCTATTTGTTCTTTTAGGTTTTGACTTGGATCTCCTGCGGAACTTAACACGTTCGACCCAAATCACCTTAAGTTATTAATTCCATTAAATATTAATTTCCATAATTGGTTCCCAAGATGACGTGGCGAGGCACATGGCCTTCTTGGATATGGGAGCAACCATCACCGACTAGACAAAACCTTTATAGAAATCTAATATTTAATTTCCTAAAATAACTTTAGGTTAACCGAAAAGAACAATCAAATCACAAGGAAAATAAAACAAAAGAACACAACTTGAAAACATATTTCAAATACTAGAATCGTAAGCCTCTTGTATTTGGTATTATTTCCATAAATAACTAGCATGATGCGGAAAGAAAAATTTACTAGTTATACCTTTTAGAAAGACCTCTTGATCTTCTACCGTATTCCTCTTCTAACCTCGGACGTTGTGTGGGCAACGATCTTCCGAGATGAGAAACCACCAAGCACCTTCTTCTCCTCCTAGCTAGGTTCGGCCAACACAAAGAAGCTTCACCAAGGACGAAGAACAAAACACCAACCAAGCTCCAAGGGATACAAGCTTTCTCTCCTTCTTCTTCTTCTTCTCCAAGTAGTATCCGGCCACCACAAGAGCTCCAAGCCAATAGAGAAGGTTCGGCCACCACCAAGAGGAAGAGAGGAAGAGAGGTTGGCCGGCCACAACACCAAGGAAAAGAGGGAGAGAAATAATAGAGGTTGTTCACCATGAAGCCTTTTCTACCCCCTCTTTTATAATCCTTGGTCTTGGCAAATAAGGAAATTTAATTAAAACTTCCTTAATTCTTTTGCCATGAAAAGGAAAAATTTATTTAATTAAAATAATTTTCCTTTTCTCAATTTACATGGCCACCATCAAGTTATAAACAAGGAGAGTTTTAATTAATTAAAACTTCCTAATTTGTCTCCAGAAATTTATAAAATTTCTTCAATAATTTAATCCCTTCATGATTGGTTTATAAAAGGAAATTTAATAAATTAAAATCTTTCTTTTAAACATGTGGATAAAAGAAAGTTATCTCTAAAAATTAAAATCTCTTTTAATCTACAAATAAGGAAAGATATCAAATCTTTTCTCAATCTTTGTAGCAACTAATAAAAGAGAATTATTAATTTTTAAACTTTCTTTAAATCATGAACATGGTTAAAAGGAAAGTTTTCTTAAAATTTAAAATCCTCCTTTAATCAACAAATAAGGAAAGATTTCAAATTTTAAACTCTCTTTTAAACATGTAGATGATTTACAAATAAGGAAAGTTTTTACCAAAAATTAAAACCATCCTTTTAATCTACAAATAAGGAAAGAGATTAATCTCTTCTCTTAATCTTTTGTAGAAAGTTATAAAAGGAAATTTTTAATTTTTAAACTCTCTTTTAAAATCATGATATCCACATAAGAAATAATTTTAATAAAATCCTTTTAATATTCTAGTGGCCGGCCACCTAAGCTTGGGACCCAAGCTTTGGCCGGCCACCTACATGACTCATCCACTTGGTCTTGGCCGGCCCTAGCTTGGGTTCCAAGCTAGCTTGGCCGGCCCCATTGGATGGGTAAGAAGGTGGGTATGCGGTGGGTATAAATCTCTATATACTAGAGGCTACGATAGGGACCGAGAGGAGGAATTAGTTTTGGTCTCTTGATGAAATTAAGCATCCCGTGTTCGCCCCGAACACACAACTTAATTTCATCAATAATAATTCATTCCACTAAAGAACTATTATTGAACTACCGCACCAATCCCAAATTACATTTTGGGCTCCTTCTTATTATGAGTGTGTTAGTCTCCCTGTGTTTAAGATAGCAAATGTCCACTAATTAAGTAAGTTACTGACAACTCACTTAATTAATATCTAGCTCCAAGAGTAGTACCACTCAGCTTCATCGTCATGTCGGACTATGTCCACCTGCAGGGTTTAACATGACAATCCTTTTGAGCTCCTCTTGGGGACATTCTCAACCTAGATCACTAGGACACAGTTTTCTTCTATAATCAACAACACACACTATAAGTGATATCATTTCCCAACTTATCGGGCTTATTGATTCATCGAACTAAATCTCACCCATTGATAAATTAAAGAAATAAATATCAAATATATGTGCTTGTTATTATATTAGGATTAAGAGCACACACTTCCATAATAACTGAGGTCTTTGTTTCTTTATAAAGTCAGTATAAAAGAAACGACCTCTAATGGTCCTACTCAATACACTCTAAATGTACTAGTGTAATTATATAGTTAAGATAAACTAATACCTAATTACACTACGACCTTCCAATGGTTTGTTCCTTTCCATTATGGTCGTGAGCTACTGTTTATAATTTATAAGGTACTGATAACATGATCCTCTGTGTGTGACACCACACACCATGTTATCTACAATATAAATTAATTGAACAACTTCATTTATCATAAATGTAGACATTTGACCAATGTGATTCTTATTTCTAGATAAATGTTTATACCAAAAGCTAGGCTTTTAGTATACACTCTAACACAATATGTAATACTTATCTGGTTGAAGAAGCATCTTCTTTCTGCTCATTATTTTGCTGATAGTGTGCAAACAAGACATCGCAAGTGTCCTAAATATTCGATGATGCTCCTCAACCGATAGATCCATCAATGCTTTCTATTTTCAAGTTTCCTGGTATGTCAATGGGTGCATCACTTTCTAGATGGTTAACCGAAGAAGAATATCATGCTGCAAGAATATACATACTCTTAAACTGTAAAGAAGTCAAACCATACATAAAGTAAGTTAACTTCTCTAATCAAACATTTATCCTTCGTTTAATTATTTTGTTTAATATCCCAAATTTTATATAATTACTTTCTTTTCTAGCTTGTACGAAGAACAACTATATCTACAAAATCTATCAATTGGTACAAGTGAGGTAGCTATAAAGTTAGAGACCGAATTTACATTATGGTTTAAATATATATAAGTTAGAGAATTTGTGAAATTTTTTAGTTCATGTCTATTAAAAAGTGTCCTAATTTATATCATAACTATTTTTATAGGTGAAAGACCGTAGAATATCATATGTGTAAGATGATAGGATAATGAATATTACATTAGGACCCCTCCGTAAAATAAAGGTGTACTCTGATTACTATATTAATGACCTTAAATTCCACGTGGTACAATGAGATTCACAAAGATTAACCTGTAATTCTAGTGTTTACGTCAAAGGATCTATGGACAACAATAACACTGAGTTTGATTACTATGGTAGACTTGACGAAATCATAGAGATTGAATATCCTACATTATCTATAAAGAGGTGTGTGTTGTTCAAATATTTATAGCATGATCTGACCCCAAGAATAGGTACTAGAATACATCCAAATTATAATTTAGTTGTGGTTAATATAAATAAAAAATTTAATAAGTTTGAACCTTTCACTTTCGAGGTACAAGCGGATCAAGTTTTCTATTTTAAACACCCTACGAAGAGAAGAAGATCTAGTAAATGGTTGTCTGTTTGTCGAATCAAATCTCGCTCAACCATAGAAATGCCGAACACAATCACTGCTCAAAACCATGATGCATTTTAGAATGATGAAGTGGAAAGACATTCAGTTGATTTACAACTCCAATCTATTTCTCAATTATTTGTAGATGTTAATATTACTTACGAAGAAATAGATGATAGAGAGATGCCCAACAGTGAGGATGAAGTTGAACTAAGTTCATCTAGTGATGAGGATATAGAAACTATTAATGTTGATTAATCAGATGTTAATAATGATTAAATATTAACATTATTGTTCATCAAGTAAGTTATGCTTCCATATTATTTTATATTTATATTATCATGTCTTTAAACCTTATTATGATGTGTTGTAATGTTATTTTGCATATATCATTAAGGCAGAGTAGCAAACTGTAGCACCCTGTGGCTATAGGTTCTTAGAGTTGTCAGGAACTCGTAAATATTTTTTCTTATTAATAATTCAAGTTCACATATGACTTTATTTATAATATATTTCTCATATCTTAATATTATTTCATGTAGGTTCACTCCAGATGGCCATCGAGTTGCTACCTATATCACGAGAAAATTCAAGGAACGAGTATGCGCTTCTAGTACTACATGGAGGCATGTAGACCAGGAGATGAAATTGTTTTATTATAATGAATTTATGGTAAGTAAATTTAATATATTTGGTATTTTTTTTAATATAGTTATCCTTTAAACTAAATATTTAATTTATAATTGCAGAAAATATATGCATGGGAGGATGGGCAAGAAGAACAATTTAAAGCTACATCGAATACTTACTGTGTCAAACTTTACAGAAGTCATATGTACTATATGACAAAGAAGGGCACTAGGTCTACATATGTTTCTGAGGCTATATAGAGTGCATGGATGACCACCTGGGCTACATAAATGTGGCAAACAAATGTTGAAAAGGAAAAAGCAGATAGAAATAAGAGTCAAGCGGCTCGAGCACCAGAATAGCTCGACATACATCAGGTTCAAGGTCCATTGTTGAGCATGCTATGGATCTGGTGAATATAATTTATAGTTATACTTTGTAACAAATTTTATATTTATTACCAAACTTACATAATTTTATCCCAAATTATTTTGTATGTAGGAATGTGAGCTTGCCCGACATCCCACTTGTATAGAGGTCTTTTTCAAGACCCATAAGAAGAAGAATGAGTCATTTGTTGATTCTCGATCTCAGACTTTACATATTAGATTATTAACTTTATTACATTTGTTCATTTCTATCTTGATTAGTATTTAGTAATATTGATTAAATTGGATATTATATTTTTTTCATAGAGCAACAAATGACAAATAGAGTGACTCAGACATTTCAGCCATCAACAGAGGGGGAGAGTCATAGTCTCTATCCACCGACGCTCTAAATGAGATTTATTATGATGTTATCGGTGGAAGGATAAAAAACTCCACCCTCTACAGTCTTGGTTCTCAGGCCAAAGTTGCATTTGATTGTTTGAGGAATCCGGTGCGTTGTGCTAGTTCCTCTTTAGAGAAATGCAATCTTTAAGACGTAAAAATCAAGAACTGTGCACTCAATTGAAATCAATAAATCAGAATATGGTCGATATGGATCGGTGGAGGGCTGATGAGGAGAAGAAGAGAGCCGAACGTGATGCGAGTAATGAAACTCTCATGGCCCAGATGCGAGCGATCATGGCTAATTTCACCAAGGCATCACATGGTTTTGAGTCACAAAAGACTCAAGATCCATCAGACGGTGATGATTAGCTTTTTCTGAGATTTGTTCAACTACACTTTAGTTTTTATTTATCATATATAGACCGTGGTTATATATTTATTCTGTTTTGATATTATAATATGTTCATTTTTAAATATTTTATTACTATATGTTTCAGGAGTCACGTTCGACCCTATTTACATATTGGCTCGTCATGTCATCATATGCTCACTTTTGTTCATATATCATTTTATTACATATAAAATTCATTATACATATATGCTAAATGTTTTTTTATACATCAACATGATCATTTTATATTTGACTTTCTACAAGATTTTCTTTATTATCTTGTGTTCTTATATTATTTGGAGTACTTTTTATTGTGATATGTATTCTATAAACTTAGATTTAGATATGGATATTTGCATATGTATTCTGCAGAATTGTTTAGTTTTGTTTCTTTTAGATATTTATAATTGTTTCTATTAGTATGAATGTTAGTTTATTTGTGTTTATATGGATTATATGAAGAAGAAGAATGAATTGTTAAGATGTATGGAATGTATTTTTATGTGGGGATTTTATAAGTGTAATTGTTTGTATGATTGGTATATGATGTATGTGTGTGGATTATATTTGATTTATTTGTATGTGTGGATTGTATGTATAACTCTATCGTCTGTGATGATTTTTGTATATTTGGAAATTATATATAGGGAAGAGCGTGCAAACATACTAAACCTGTGAATTTTTTTCAATTCCCAATGGAATACCGACGGAATACATTTTTCATCGGTGATTATCGAAAATAAACACTGATAGAAAAGGTATTTTCTATCAGTATTTTGATAGATTACCGACGAAAACACCAGATTCCGTCGGTAAACACCGACGGAATAAGAGTTTCCATTGGGGCTCACCGATGGATATTGAGTTTCCGTCAGTGTTTACCAATGGAAACTCTAATTCTGTTTGTAAACCATGAACTGGCTTTAATTAGTTTGTTGTCTTCTAACGGAAAATGTGTTTCCGTTGGAAGTTACCCGTTTGCTGGTACAGTGTTTCCGGTGACTTTAACCACAGAATTATATTCCCGTCGTTGAAATATTAACAATGAAATCCCTTAATCCATTGAAAACCCCGTTTCCAACAAATCCTCTCCTGACGCTTGTTTTTTTGTCGGTATTCCGTCGGTATATGCATATACTGACGGAATTTCGACAGAAATTCCCGTTGGTAAACTTGGTTTTTTTTTTGTAGTGTACGGAGTAAAGAGACTATTTTTGTGACTTGAAATGATAATAATTTTATCTGAAAACTATAATGGAATAGTTTTGTTTGTTGATTTGTTAGGCTGGTTTTGCCGGAGACGATGCTCCAAGGGTCGTTTTCCATAGCATCGGCGGTCGTCCTCGGCACACTGGTGTGCTAGCCAGCATGGGCCAAAAGGACGCGTACGTGGGCGGCGAGGCACAATCCAAGCATGGCATTTTGACCTTGAAGTACCCCATCAGCATGGCATAGTCATCAATTGGGACGACATGGAAATTAAAAGATACGGCACCACACCTTCTACAACGAGCTCTGTGCGACGCAAGAAGAGCACCCCATTCTGCTCACCAAGGCTTCCCTCAACCCCAAGGCCAACCATGAGAAGATGACCTAGATCATGTTCGCGACCTTCAATGCCGCTACCATATAGGTCGCCATTCAGGTCGTCCTCTCCTCTATGCAAGTGGCCGCACAACTGGTGTAGAATTATCAAATTCAAATTAAAAATGATAAATTTATTTAGCGACCGAGAGGAATGTTGATGAAGGAAGCTAAGTAGACGAGCGGCCCATAAGAAGACAGGAATGTTGACAGAGGAATTAAGGACCTGAAGTTGGAAGTTATGGATCTACACACACCACAAAGAGAGCAAACAGGAATGTTAAAACAAGAACCAGGGAGGGGGTCCATGTCGCAGACACTCCGATGCTCAAGTCAGAACTGTAGTCTTGGTGAAAAATTGAGAAGATGATGAATAGTAGAGCAATAGTGTGGATGCATGTGCATGTGCGTACGCATATCTGACCAATGAAGAGAACCCCTTTTTATACCGCCTCTTATATCCTCTACAATAATGAGGCATCAGAGAATGTTTGATGTCAAAATATATGAGTAGTTGTTGCCTTCCCCTAGGCAGAGGAAGGTTCCGTTGTATATATATGTTAGAGTAGTGAAATATTCTCCGATGAGTAGCTATTATTCTCTGATAGATGGTTGCGATTATCTGACAATGTTATCTCCTAGAGGGAGTTTGATCGACTTGGAGCTGACCGAGTGTATGCTGGAAGACATGCCCATGAGAAGTGGGGAGCTGAGCCCCAGAGGTCCAACCAACTCTAGGATTGATCGGGTTTATGCTGGGAGTCATGTCCATAAAAAGTAGAGAGTTGAGCCCCGAACATTCGACCGGCTCTTGGACCAATCAGGTTTATGGTAGGAGTCATGCTTATGAGAAGTGGAGAGCTGATGCCATGAGATTCGACCAACTCTA
Source organism: Zingiber officinale (assembly GCF_018446385.1). NCBI lineage: Eukaryota > Viridiplantae > Streptophyta > Magnoliopsida > Zingiberales > Zingiberaceae > Zingiber > Zingiber officinale. Next base: position 103,575,076 of record NC_055999.1, on the reverse strand, counting down.
GGGTCGATCGGATTTACGCTGTGAGCCATGCCTATGAGAAGTAGGGAGTTGAGCTCCGGAGATCGAACAGGCTCTGGGATCAGGTTTATACTGGGAGTCATGCTCATAGAAGTGGGGAGCTGAGCTTCGAAGGTCCGACCAGCTCTAGGGTCGATCGAGTTTATGTTTGCAGTCATGCCCATGAGAAGTGGAGAGCTGAGCCTCGGAAATCCGACTGCTCTAGGGCCGATCAGGTTTACGCTGGGAGTCATGCCCATAAGAAGTGGGAGTTGAGCCTCAGAGATTTGAAAGGCTCTCAGATCGATCGAGTTTACACTGGGAGTCATGTCTATGAGAAGTGGGGAGCCAAGTTTTGGAGATTCGACCGACTTTGGGGCTGATCCAATTTATTTTGTGAGTCATGCTCATGAGACCTAGGGAGTTGAGCCCCGAAGATTTGACTGGCTTTGGGGCTGATTGGGTTTATGTCGGGAGTCGTGCTCATGAGAAGTGGGGAGTTGAGCGTCGGAGATTCGATCGACTCTGTGGTTGATTGAGTTTATACCGGAGTCATGCCCCTGAGAAGTGGGGAGCTGAACCTCGGAGGTTCGACCGACTCTAGGGCTGATCGGGTTTATGCTGGGAGTCATATTCATGAGAAGTGGGGAGCTGAGCTCGAAGATCCGACTGGCTATGGGGTCGATCGAATTTATGTTAGGAGTCATGCTCATGAGAAGTGGGGAGCTGAGCTCGAAGATCCGACTGGCTATGGGGTCGATCGAATTTATGTTAGGAGTCATGCTCATGAGAAGTGGGGAGCTGAGCTCGAAGATCCGACTGGCTATGGGGTCGATCGAATTTATGTTAGGAGTCATGCTCATGAGAAGTGAAGAACTGAGCCTTGGAGATTCGACTGGCTCTAGGGCCGATTGAGTTTATGTTGAGAATCATACCAATGAGAAATAGGAAGTTAAGCTCCGGAGGGCCAATTGGGTTTACATTGGGAGTCATGTTTATGAGAATTGGGAGCTTAGCCCTGGAAATTCGATCGACTCTGGGACCGATCGGATTTATACTAGAAGTCATGCTCGTGAGAAGTGAGCTTAGCCCTGTTGAAAGTGGTTCGTTCGGTTAAGTGCATCTTGATTTTAACTGTCACTTCATCATAATTTGATTGGCATATCGTCTTGACTATTAATCTCACGTTATCTTTGGGACCACTCACATCCTCCATATTAATCACCATCGACGTCGAGAGGTTCCGATGCTTGGAGTTGCTTTTTCAGCCGTCCTTGATTGGGATGGAGGCCACGAGCATCCACGAGACCACCTACAACTCAATCATGAAGTGCGATGTCGACATTAGGAAGGATCTCTATGGGAGCGTCGGTCTGAGCGGAGGAACCACCATGCTCAACGGCATCGCTGATAGGATGAGCAAGGTGATCAAGGAGGGATCTCTATGGGAACGTCGTTCTGCACAGGAGAACCACCATGCTCGACGGCATCGCTGACAGGATGAGCAAGGTGATCATCACCCTGGCTCCTAGCAGCATGAAGATCAAGGTAGTGGCGCTCCAGAGAGGAAGTACAGCTTTTGGATTGGAGGATCCATTTTGGCATCGCCCAGCACCTTCCAACAGGTGATCGATCACACACCGATTTCTGATCACATATTAGTTCATTAAGGATTGAACAATGGAGATTTTTATCATGATTGCAGACGTGGATCGCCAAGGCAGGTACGATGAGTCCGGGCCAACGATCGTGCACCGGAAATGCTTCTAAATCTTCGATATATTAATTTGCTTTTCGCATGCAGAGTTTTATTTTGATCCGAAAAGAGTATTATTTGTTGAATAGGTGGGAATGGATAAGAGGTGGGAAAGGATAGAAGTTTTATTGTGAATGAGATTTTAATCTCATATTGAGAGTTTCATGGTATGTTGGTTGATTTATATTTATTCACATATACTGGGGAATAGGGGATGTGAACAAATATATTGAGAGAGATTCTCTTTCATGCATGAATGCACAGGGGTGCAAATCTAAGGTCCGAATTGCACTGAACCATCTGGTCGGGATAAAAATTGCCAAAGTGGAACAACAAAACGGTTGAGTGATGGTTGAGCGATAATGAGTGAAATGGTGGGCATTCGGGTGCTACTCAATTCGTCATGACTACTAGTGCTTGGTGGAGTCATGATCAACCATTATATCTGAGTAAACCTCGAAGTATTACCGGAGGTAGGACAAATTTGTTTCAAGAAAACTACGTCAATCACAAGTCTATCTACCTGCTCGGTCGATCTTACTATTCGGTCGACCTCTTTCTGTCAATCTGAGATTATTCACTTAGGTCATCTCTATTATTTGTCCAACATTATTATTGTATGAGCTCCTCGATCCTATTGTATGAATCTCGTATATAGTAATATTGGCTGACAACAATGCTTTGGTAGTTTGGTTTTTCTTCTTTTTCATTCATATTCTTGTTTTGGGATGGTTTCCCAGCCTTCTCAAGTTGCAGTCGATGTCCGAAGGACATATATAGCTGTTTGTATCATGCACCAGAATTCTTTGGAGTTTTATCATTTCAGTGACTTGGATATAATAATTGGCTGGTATAAACAATCTAAAACGACAAATAGATTCTTTAATTAGTCTTGGCAAAAAAATAAAGAAGGTATTTTTTTCATTGTAAGAGTCAAAAAGACCTCTTTTTCTTCTTTATTATTAAAATAATACTCTATTTCGTTTTAATATATTTTTATTTTAAAAAAAACATTGTAGACGGTTATAGCAATTATGGTCATCTAGTTATTATATAGTTGTATGACTATGATAGTTACGAATTATAAAGTTGTAATATAAAAAGATTATTAAATTGTTTATATTACAAATCCCAATGTTCTTCCCATCCTATTTCTATATTATAAGAAGAGAGCTAGATCATGGAATAAACTTAAAATATAAGCAACTGCCAAATTGACTAATAGATGAGAGGAATTTTCGTATGAGGACATGTAGGGGTGGATCTAGTGGGGGGACGACATCGGCGGTCGCCCCCCCTTGTCGGCGGTGGAACCCTTAGTATTATAGGGTTCCACCGGTAGAGATGGAGGATACCGCCCCTTATTTATCGTGATCTGTCCCTCCATACTTGAATTCCTGGATCCGTCACTGAGAACATGTAAACATCAAAAATTGATCCTCTATTCTAGTGTAGCAAGTCCATCACCAACTAAGCATTTTGTGAGGATTAGAAATAACTATATAATAATTATGATACTATAATTACTATAATATAATATTTATCAAAAATAAATTATTGTAGAAGTTCATAGGTAATATTTGTTCATATATAATTATAGTATTATTGTGTTGTTTAAAATTGAATTGTATCGGATAAAAATAAAAATATATTGAGATGGTATAAAATGATTTAAAAAAATGTTCTTATGATTTTTTTTTCAATTAGTTTTAGAAATTAGATTTAGTAGAAATATAAATATGACAGACAATACCCCCATAGATTAGTATAGTTGGTATTTATATAAGTATTTGATGTAATAAGTGTTGGGATTATTTTTTAATGAATGTGAAAATATTTTACTAAATATCTGACCTCTTTCATGTAAATGATCATCGTACTAGGACATAGAGCATAATAAAAAAAATATTGAACAAGATAATATTGACACTAGGTGATCGGTACGATTTCATCGAAATTTATCATCGATTGTCAGGATAAATCAAGAAGCGTTTGTGATGAATAATCTATAAGTCCAACAATCACAATTGAGATCGAACTATATAGATGTTTGAATGATAGTTTGATGCCTTTCATTATACTGTAGCACTAGAGGGGCATGTAGCATAGTAAAAAATTAATGAATCAAGTAGCATCGAATTTGGATGATTTTCCATCGACCGAAAGTACTTTGGACAGTAGAAAAAATCTCTGTAAAATAACAGTTGAGGAATGAATCGTGAGGCCTTCTCTCGTAACATATCCGGTCGCTTTTCCGGCTACTTCCGCAGTCGCATCGACAATCAGTAAGAAATTTCGAGCTTTCTCTTTAAACCTAAAAATTTTGGTTCATGATGCCCATGGCGAGTGTTAGGGCTTCATCTCTGCTGTCCTCCCCCCTCCTCCCTCCTCTCTCCAGATCCCGCCCCTCTTCTCTTCCTCCCCCGTTTCCCTCCCTCTTCTACCGCCCATTCCCACCCCCTTCCCTTCTTCCTGCCCGTTCTCGCCTCTCTTCCGCTCCTCCGCCTTCGTCGTTCCGCCGCTCTTCGCGTTTCTCTCGTCGCCCCGACCGTCTTCTGTGCAGAGCTGCGGAGTACCAATTCCCTGATCCGATTCCGGAGTTTGCCCTCGCCGTGCGCGCACATATCCCACCCTGCTTCTTTGGCTTTAATTACTCCATTTGGGATCTTGGACTTGCTGATGATTCTTTGCATCTTTCTTTTTTCTTTTGGATTTTCTGGTTCAGGAGACAACCAGGTTCCGCACGCATATGCTCGAGAGGCTGACCAAAAAGAAAGAGTACTTCGGTGATTCAGTCGGTGAAGTGGTCGATGTCTGTACCGAGGTATGCTTGGGATTTAGTAAATTGGAACTTCTTGTCCTTGTGAAAAAAAAAAAGGAAGAAAAAGTATCGTCACTTTGTTTACTTGAAGGCTTTTCTTCATTGGTTCTACGTAGGATTCTTAAGGGCGTTACTTTGATTCGGTCGGTGAAAGAATGATTCTTTTGTCAAGTCATCTCATCCTTCATCTTATAGGTATTCATCTTGGACTCGAAAGAATGTGGAACCGATGCCAAACTGAGTTGACTTTTATGCTTTAAGTTTTAAAGAATGGAGTTCCTTAAGTTAGTTGACTACCAATAACTTTTGGCGTGATCAAACTCAAGGAGTACTATAATGTCATATGTAATACCCAAGCTTAATCCCACATGGTGAATTTCTTGCTAATAGAGAAGTTTTACGAGCTTAGATGATTTAGCTACTGCTGACTTGGTTTAAATATTTTAGGTTGGTGGTTAGGCTTGACATAGGTTTCTATGTTGGTCGTTACAATTAGAGTAAACCTAATTCTAAATATGGTCGTTACAATTACATGTAGGTGATTAGGCATCCTGGCTTATGTGTTGGAGTTTGACCCTTGACTAGGACATCAAGCCTTATGCAGGGAGATTGTGACACCCTAGTTTAGTATTGGGCTAGTCGTTGGTTCTAACTAGTCAATAGGTCATTCTCTCATCTAAGTGGGGTGTGACATCATAGGTGTTTGTGGATTCTTGTCGAACAAGAATATTTGCTATTTTGATTAAGCTTCACTCTTTTACAGCTTAAATGGTTTTGCTGATGTAAAACATGAATTTATGATGTAAATGACTGTAATTTCAACTTTTAGCCTGATCATGACTATCGGGGGTATATTGAATTGCTTTTGTATTAGACTGTAAAACAGTCCTATAAACAATTCTAGGAGTGTGGTTAAGAATGCATGTCCCAATTTTGTGTACTAAGTAAATTGCAGCCCTTAGGAGTTATGTCAATATGTTCTCTAAGTAAACAACTGATGCATGATGCATGATGCAAGATGATCGGATGCTGTGATTTACCTCCCTCGTGATGACCTTGGGTCGGGTGCGGCGGGGGCGCTGGGGGCGAGCGATTTCGCCTTATTGCCACATGATGCAAGATGATCGGTAGATTTTTATTATTATTTTTGGTAATTTTCATCTTTTTCCTGGAAACAACCTCTTGTAAAAAGTAGGATAAGACTGCGTATAATGGATCCTCCCCCGGAACTCTGCATAGCGGGGGCTTTGTGCATCGGGCTGCCCTTAATTTTCATCTTTTTGGTATTTAAGGTATTTTAGGTATTTTTTGTTTTTTTTATATTTCGAATCCGTTTGGGATTTTGTAGGATTGTGAGTCTGTTAATAATTTTTTTTTCTTTTAGAATTTCTTTCTTTTCTTTAGAAGATAGGACTTGTAGTTTATATATTAGGATTTCTTTCATTTATTTTGGGCTTAGGGTCTAGAGTCTATATAGATACATGTATATTTGTTTGAGGGAAAATCCTTTATTCTTAATAAAGCTTCTTTTTTTAGTAAAACATAGAGAACATCGGGGTTCTCTTTGTTTTGGTGGTTTCTCTTCTTGCCTTCTCAATTCCGTTTTCTCATTAGCTCGCAGGATAATCGCTATCCTATCCGGTGTTAGTTAGTATCAGAGTGGATCAAATCCAATGGAAGATCGTCATGGTCGTGATATGCAGGTTCCAATGGAGGAAGCCGAGCATCGTAAAAGATGGTACAGAGGCAAGTTGTAGATTTATCCTAGTAAAAATGGTGCGATTTCGCAAAGATCGTGAGGCACCTGGCCGATAGGATCGACATGGAGACCTCTGCCTTCCAGTTGGTCTATCCGAATTTTCTGGCACGTCATAGAGAATTTTGTTGATTGGATCGATAGAGTGGAGTGAATCTTTAACTATATACAAGTTTCAGATCGGATGAAGGTGAAGCTGGTTGTCTTCAAGCTTAGAGGTCTAGCATCAGCATGGTGGGAGCACTTGCGACGTTTATAGGACCAACAAGGCAAGACCAAGATCAAGATTGGAAAAAGATGTGAAGAAGATGAAAGGTCACTTTCTTCCCTTTGATTAGACTCAAACTTCGTTCCAAGGATGACTAGGTTTTGCCATGGAGGATGATAGCTTTGACACACAGATTCGAAGATGATTTGGAAGAAGCAGTTGACGAGGCAACAACGATCAAAATTTCAAATTCATCGCTCTCCTCTCCTTAGGCCGGGCCAGTCAAAACCCTAATTGTGAACACAACGATTGCAACAGAGGAGGAGAGGAGGAAGCCATGGATTTCCATAGCATGCCCAGGCGACTTCTTCAAGCACTATGCAAGCAGAATCGTGTCCCCGCCAACATCACCAACGTTGCATGGATGAAGCTAGGGGTGAGCAGTCAACCCGCCAAACCGACCAGCCCGCTTATACCGACCCGAACCGAACCGAAAAAACAAAATCCGCCGGATATAGGGCCGGATGTAGGGTCATGATATTACATTATTCGATCTAGTAGGGTCGGATAGTTTTTTATCCCAATAACCGAACCAACCCGATCCGCGATCACCCCTACTTGTAGCAACTACTGCCGATAAGTTGTTACACGTTATAGTAGCTACTGCGGATAAGCTGCTACACGTTGTAGTAGCTACTGCCGATAAGTTGTTACACGTTGTAGCAGCTATTGACGATTAACTACTACAACGTGTAATGAGTAATGTCTATTATCATTTTAAAATATTTTATTTTTTATTATTTTATATTTATATTTTATATTTCATTGGATATAGGGTCGGATATTCAAATAACTGACAACCCGTTGGATATTTAATACATAATAACCGCCGGATATAGGGTCGGATGTAGGGTCATGATATTACATTATCCGATCTAGTAGGGTCGGATAGTTTTTTATCCCAATAACCGAACCAACCCAATCCGCGATCACCCCTAGATGAAGCCCTCCAAACACTCCATGCAGCTGATCGTTGGAGAATGCCCAAGAAGCGCTTCAGGATTTGACTCCCTGTGTGCCCTCTTCGCGCAAGGATGCCTCACGCCGATGACTGCATGCAGAATCGATGACTCTTGATTCAATAGAGCCTAGGGAGCAACCCGCGAGCCCCCTTCTTGTGGCTCATCGTGTGACTATGAAGTCCTCATAGATCTGACGATTGGGCATTGAAGGAGAAGAAGATGAAATAGAGGAGGAGAAGAAAGAAACCCTCAGTGAGGCCACACTGTTAATCGTTACTAAGTGCAGCTTCATGAAACCACCAACGAGGAGGCCAAAAAAAGACGTTGAGGCTAAGGAAGAAGAGCCCATGAGTGCAATGAAAACAACAGCCGCCCTAACTGGCCGGCGGACGGCGACTGGGAAGGTGGTCATAACCCCAGTAGCCGTGGAGCAAGAGGATGGAGACATGGTCGTTTCAGCAAGGGTTACAGCTTGTCATGGTAAGATTACGAGGCAGCCTACTAGGGCAGGGACAGAAGATGGTGCCATGTCCACCATGAGGAGTGCAAGGATTAGGAATAAGATGGAGGAATCTGCTGTCAAGATCGGATCTTCGTTCCTAGAAGTGGAACCGGAACAAGGCATGGAGATCATAAATGCTCTGGTAGAGGAAGTCAAAAATAGTGAAAAGGATTGTGATTAGGTGGCCGTTGACACTGTTGTTCCACAATGTTCTCTGGAAGAAGCAGCAATAACTCCAGAAGTTAAAAAAATTGCTGCCGTATCTATAGGCTGAGACCAAAAGCAACTGGGCAAAGAAGTTATTAATCACTGTGAAAAAGATTGCAATTTGATGGCAGTTGGTCCTAATATTCTGATCAATAATCTTGAAGAGAATGGAAAAACACTAGATGCTGAACCGCTATTATCAAAAAAGAAGTGATGGAAATGGCTACAAAAGAAGTTGATGAAGCTGCTGAAATGGCCTCCAAAAGCGGTGGAATTTGATGATGAGTTAGGAAGTGTAGTCCAACATCATGAAGGTGTTAAAATCAAAGATAACTTTGATGGAAATGAAGATGAAGTCTGCATTGATGGAGATCGAATTGTGGAGAGTGGAGCAAATGATGCTAAGGAAGATGAGGTGATCCAAGAAACTGAAGTACATTAGAGAACTAGTGCCTGAGACCAATTGTGAATTCAAAGTGTCGCCTGTCCAAGGGATCATAATTTCTTTAGAGAACCTAGTGATAACCAAAGATGATGTAGCTGAACATACCAAGGAAGAAGAGGATGATGAAATCAAATGTGCTACAGATGAAAAGGGCAAGTCTGAAGAGATTGACCCTGATGATGAGATTCCTGGTGTAGCAGTAAATTCCATCATCTAGAATCAGGTTCCTTCAATTCCTGATTGTGAGTTTGTGACCATGAGGTAAAAGCAATCGCTTCCGATTCGCAAGATGAGGTTTCTGTTATTCATGCCGTCAATGCTGGTGGTGACGATGAGATGCTGGAAGAAAGTTTCAAGGCGCACAACACCTTCAGTCCCAAGCAGAAGATGGCTCTGCCGAAGCAGCTAAACCTGAGGCCGAGACTATTGTTAGATAAAAATTGGATCACCAAAGTTGTAAATTTTGAACTTTCAAAAACTTGCCCTGTAATGGACGATACTCATGTCAGCATAATAGTGAAGGAAAACTTTGGTTACTTTGATCCAGAGTACCTCAGGAAGCAACAACTGCGAGTAAATTTTACTGATTTAGTACTAGATGATCTTCCTCGTAGGTTACCACCTGACACTAGTTACTCTAAACTTGAGGACGAGTTCTTTAAACCTGGGGTGACTGATGCAGGAGAATCAGTATTTTTTTATTATTATTTTTTGGTATTTAAGGTATTTTTGATATTTTAAGTATTTTTAATAATTGCCGTCTTTTTATATTTTGAGTCCATTTAGGATTTTTAGGATTATGAGTCTATTAATATATATATATTTTTATAACATAGGATTTGTAGTTTATATATTAGGATTTCTTTTCTTTATTTGAGTTTTAGAGTCTAAAGTCTATATAAACACTTTTATATATATATATATATATATATATATATATATATATATATGAGTGGCAATCCTCTATTCTTAATAAAGATTCATTTTTTAGTAAAACATAGGGAACGGCGGATTTTTCTTTATTTTGGTGGTTTTTCTTCATGTCCTCTCCTCAATTCCGTCTCTCGTCAACCCGCAGGATAATCATTATCCGATCTGGCGTCATGCATGTTTTTTTTCCTGTTTCTTTCCTAGGACAATAATCATTGCACAATTCATGTGCCTATTATTATGCTTAAGAATGTTTTTTTGGTGTGTGCTTCTTGTTGTTGCCGCTGCTTAGTGCATCTCTAACTAGCTGTGACTCAGATTGCTTGAGGTGACAATCTCTATCAGTTAGTTCCCTTTTGAAGTATTTGTTAGTTTGAAATGCTTCAAGTTTAGACACCTCGCCTGTGAATGGCATTTCATTCTTATTGGCATTTTGTTCTTCATCTGACCTATGGCAAGGGTATATCTATTTGTTAAATCCCACATCCTATTCTCATCGAAGTGATTCTTATGTAATGGTAGTTTTGATGCAGATCTTTAGCAAGTTTCTACACACAGAATATGGTGGGCCGGGAACCCTCCTGGTTATTCCATTCATCGACATGGCTGATACACTCAGAGAGAAAGGACTTCCGGGTGCTCCTCAAGCTGCACGTGCAGCAGTAGTTTGGGCCCAAAAGCATGTCGACAAGGATTGGAAGGAATGGCCAGTAGGGCGAGACTTAAACTCAGATTCTGGGTAGATTCATAATCAGTAATAATATCAGGCAAAATTAAGCAGTAGAGATTATCCCAGGCAATCTTATCATAATAAATGGGGAGATATTTTCTTCGTCATTATTTTTGAGGATGAGGGATAATCTTAATAGACAGAAAAGAACCTTTATCACTAAGCAAGCTCACTACTAAAATTATCTATTATGCTTGTTAGCATTGTCTATAATCTTGGTACCGTTTAGGTAAATGCCTTTCTTTCGACTATATGAATTGATATTATGCTGGCAGGTTACATAAAGACTATCCGTTCAGTCCCATTCAGTCGATTTCAATGCCTTTCTTGTGTCTCAATTTGTTCTTCACATAAGGACACTCAGTTCATGAGCATTCCTTCATTGGCCTTGCCTGGGTTCTTATGGGAAGCATTATTCTCCGGTGACATCTGAATTATACTTCTCAATGAGATTTGATGGCTGAGGTTTGTGTTTTCGGAAGCTGGGATCAGTGTATGTGGTATCTCAGTCTATGGATTTTCCTTCTTTAGAGAACTTTAGTCTGTGGGCTCCAAGCAATCCTCTTCTCTCATATGGGCGAGCAACCATAGGGAGGAGTGTCAATTCAGATGGGTTAGATTCGGATCGGGCTGAATTTTTTTTTAATAAAAAATTTCAACCTGAATCCGAATAAAATCTAAAACCCATAAATCTGAATTCGAATCCGACAAATTTGAATCTGACCCGAATGATCTTATTAAAAATGATTTTTTAGTTCTTTTTATAATTCTTTATTTTTATCTTAATATTTCATCATTGTTATAATAATATTGATATTGATATATATAAAAGCATTTTAATTTTTAAAATAAAATTTGATTTAACCTTAACAAATTTACTAAAACTTAAATTCAGGTTAATCTGAATCTAAATTCGATCAAAAAAATTTTAATCCGAAAACTCTTTAACCTGAACCTGATTCAAATTTGAAAACCTCTAACTTGAACCCAATTCAAATTTGAAAACCTCCAATTTGATTCTGATTTTTTTGGGGTCAACTTGGGTCGTCAAGTTGGATTATTTTGACACCCCTAATTGCAGGCAATGATGGTTGGACTGCGTGATAGTAGATATCATTAGGGATTGCAATAGGGCGGGTTCAAACCCGGCCCTGTAATAAACTTGCCTCGGTGGGACAGGTTTAGACTTGCCTAAACGGGTCTAAGGTCGGTCCGGGGCGGATCCTGAGTTTAACTGGACCCGCCCCGGACCCATATATATATATATATATAATTATATTTTTTTTTTCTTATATTTAATAATTAATATTTTAATTAAAATTTTATTTTATAATATTTTAATATTGAAATAAATATATTTTAAATATGACCAGTCTAGCGGATCTAACCCGAACCTGCCTTGTCGGGTTCACGGGGCGAGGTGGGGCGGGTCCAAAGGGAGGCGGGGCGGGTTCCCTATTTAACCAAATCCGTCCCAATCCGGATCCGTTGCCATCTCTAGATATCACCTTGTCGAATAAAGGTCCATTATCTGTTGACTGTTGATGCCAATGCTTTCAACTGCTTCTCTAGATTTAGGCAAGCTTTTCTTTTGCTGCAATTATATCACATTCCTGCTAAGATTAGACTTCAGATCAAGTTATGGTTTTTTGTACTCTTGATCACCTGGACCTTAAAGTTATAAACCAGAAAATTAACCTAAGATGTCTGATACTCCATCAAATTTGCAAGGTGGAATAGAAATTTTACAACTTTGCTATCAGAAAAAAATTTAATCAAGTAAAATTAAGTTGTCAATTTTTCCATCCAGATTCAATGAACAATGCTTACCATCTGGATGCGCTCGTCTTCTGGGTGCATTATGTACTTTGGAGTTTCTTCAGATGAAGCTGTGCCACACATAACTAGAGATCTCAGAGGAACTTATAGAATTACCGCTAAAAGACGCACAAACAAACAGTCATTGTACCTTTCTAACTCTAGCTGTAGTTCAAGGCAAGTTGCCTCCAGTTCTTCACAGCAGTTGTTTCTCTGAGCAAGTTGGACTTCAAGGGATGCAAACTTTTGAAGAGCTTCAGTCAATTCAGCCTTGGTGAATGCTAACTTAGTCGCAAGGTCTTCATTAGTGGATTTGTTATTTGCAATCTGTTCTTCAATTCACACCCTGGTTTCTCAAGTATTTCATTTTCTTTCTGTAAATTTGAAACTTTTGCTTCTGATTCATGCAGCTGAGCTTTCAATGCTTCACTCTGAGTACTAGATGTTTTTGGAATGCCCTCCAAATCTTTCTTTGAAGGTCAATCTTATCAGTCAAAAGATCATTGCATGCTGCTATAAAATTCTGTAAAACAGAAGTGAGATTGGAGATTTCCCATATAAATGTTGGAGCCACATATCCATTTTCTGATGCAGATTTATCATGTAAAGAAGAACCATCATCATCTCCAGATGATATGCCTTGACCAGTTTTACTCTCATTGCTTTTCTGAATGATCCCTTCAACTAGTTCCCCAAGCTTGTGAACTGTTTCCTCCAAGCTTATGAAATGATCCGGCAAATGTTGGCACTCAGCTTCAAGCTGTGCAATTTTCTTGATACTCTCTAGGTGTTGCCTATGAGCATCATCAGTCGATTCCTCATTTCGAATCTCAAGCTCCTTCTCAAGTATTCAGACCTCATACTTCAGAGGCACATGAGTTTCTCTGAAGCATTCATGGTGACAGATTGAGTTGAAGCTGCAACCATCAAATGGTATAGAAGCTACAGACTTCAGTCGACTGATGACAGATTAAGTTGATTGAAGTATTCATTGTGACACAGTAGACTGACTAATTAATTGTCCACCAGAAAGTAGAATTCAAATCGAAGCAAAGATGCAAATAGAAGGCAATATATATGGCCAAATGGAACAGTGGAAAACTACTGAAATTTTTCATGAAAAGATTTCAAGGAGAAAATATAGAGAAATTTTGATAGTGGCTCATCAATGAACATAGGTATCAATCAGGGTGGCTCAAGGCATAGGCCATTAAGATCTATACGTAGGGCTCTTATTATATTAGGCCCCACAAATTTTACATATATATACCTATATAAATTAAATATGAATATTAATTTAAAAACATATGAGTTTGGATAATAAATATTTAAAATTATGGTTCAAATAAATTTTAGTCGAAATTTATTTTCATCAGTAATTTTAATTTTTTACTATCTAAATTATATTTGGTCAAAAAAATTAAATTTTTTATAGATTAAATCTGGATTTTTTTTTTATTTTTTTTACTCGTGTTAGATTTAATTGATAATTTTAAATTTTTACTATTAAAATTAGATTTGTTTGGTAATTTTTTATTAAAATTAATTAGTAATTTTAAACATTTTGCTGATAAAATTTTAATTTATTAATCAAAATTAAATTTGATTAATAAATTAAAAATATTTATTGGTTATACTTAATTAATATTTTTTATAAAAAATACTTTTAAAAGTTAAAAGTATATTTAATATTGTAGTATTATTTCTTTCTTAAATTTTATTTTTCTTTTACTGTTTTTTTAATAATTCACCATCGACTAATTAAATATTTTTTGTTAAATAAATTTTATTAATAATTTATCAAAGTTAACATTAATAAAAAGATAGTTTAGTTTACGAAGCTGCCGTCAATACGGGATTCTATGGAAGAGTTTATTATACGTAGTGACTATATCTAGTACACGAAACTATTTTCTTTAGGTCATACAATAATTTTATCGTTGTGTCGAGACTTTCCTTCCTCTCGAAGTTAAAAATGATTGATAATTTTTAAAAATATATATATAATTAAAATGTATATTAAAAGTATTACAATAATTTATTTCTTGATTCTAAATTAGTTAATATAAAATATTTTTTATTTTTTAAATTTTACTAATAATAAAAAAGTGATATTTGACATAAGATAAAGTTATTATTATGTGACTTAATTAGTCTCTGCTTCTAATTGTATAAATAATCATTGGTAATACATTAAACTGACCTTTTAAATTTTACTAATAAAATTAAATGTTGATATCGGGACATGGTTGAGTTGGTTGATACGAGGTAAATATTGTTATGCTCTCCCCGGAGTGGCCAATTGCAACTTGGTCATAGGGTCAGTCATGTTGGGTTGATAGGATGACAAGTTCCACCTTTTATTATAAGTAACAAAATTAAATATTTCTAATAATATTTATTTAAAAAATATTAAATTCTTATTTTCACCTAGGACCTCAAGATTTATTTAAAAAATATTAAATTCTTTTTTTCATCTAGGATCTCACGAATGGTTGAGACGATCCTTGTATCAGTGAACATAGGTCATGAAGTAAGAATCGAGCATTCTACTATGCCAACGAAAAGGATTGTATTAGCACTGTTTGCATTGTTAATTTGTTCTTTTATTTTTGCTATAAGTACTTGTGTTTGTTGATATAACACGAGCACCATTCTTCAACGGCAGACTTCTCTTGTTAAAGAGTATGACAGTCTTATCACTAATTGATTCATTATTAGATAATAACCTATAAGTAGGCCATTAGGTTTCGAGATAGCGGGTGTAGATTTGATCCAATAGGTGATTTAAATCTATTAAGCATGTCAGATTCAATACCATAAACTCAAATCTAATTAGAAACTTTAATTCAGAATGAGTTTGTTTTAGTTCACGGCCATTTGGGCGGATTAGAATTAGAATTAGATTTATGTTATTTATTTATTTTAATTTCTTCAAAATCAAAAAACAATTTTGAAAATTAACTTTGAATATGAAATATTTTTTCAATATTAATTTTGGAATTCCCATTAATTCAAAGATAATAATAATTCAAGTGCATGCAACATGTATTCTTCAGTTTAGCTAACGAAATTAACAATTGCAACATGTTAAAATAAATATTCATGAACTTGACAAAAGGAATGAATGATTAAGGACTGAAAGAGAATAGCAACTCTATTGGAATTTATATTTCAAGGCCATTTGGCCCGTTTGCAATCAAACACAGCTATCCCATTAAAATTCACAGCCAACTGAGCAATTATTCAATCAAATATGCAAATGTCTTGTATTTTGATTAAACTAATATGCTTTCCAACTTAAATGAAAGGAAGCAAGAACTGAAATTTTAATTCTTGTTGATGATGTTTTCAGAAATTGAAGCCCTTGTGATTGTGGAAAGTTGAGGTTTCTTTGACATTCTGCATTACAGAGGGCAGAGGGCTTATACAAAATAAACAGCATTCAGGCCTAAGATGATTGCATTCTCACCAGATCACTTGGGCTGGTAGATTTCAACAGAGAACGAGGTTGTGAAGATGAACTATCGCATAGCAAATGCTTTCTCATATGAATTAAAGATGTTGCATCAAGTTATCAGAAAGATGCGTCTTACACGTAGATCAAGTGTTGCCAAACTGTTTCACAGTACAAGTGAGAAAGAATGGGCAGCTACGAGAAACTCGCCACCTATCTTTAATAAACTGTAACTAGACTTTCCGGAATGGCATTACTCCTGGTCCCAAAGCAGCAGGCTACCTTTGCAATGGCTTTCATCCATCCAATCATGGGTACTGATATGCTACTCGCATTTTATGGATCTGTAGATGTGGCGTACAAACAGCAAAGCTGCATGGAAGCCAACCATACCAAGCAACAAGAAGAAGCCATAGCAGATGCAAGCCATATACCCGAAGAAGAAGGAGGTCTGCAGGAATCCAGACATGTCCGAGCGGGCATAGTAGTAGTACAAACAGTAGGCGTATACAAATAGGCCAGTGGATCCCCCACATAAGAAAGACCTGCATTTGGATAGGCAGATAATTAGTTCCATTCTATGGAGAATGGATGATGGAAATAGAATCAAGTGCTGAACTGTTTCTGGGCAAGTAAATTCCTAATAGTATTTATGTACTGCTAAAATATATATATATATATATATATATATATATATATATATATATATATAAGAAAATCAAATTAGCCTCTATGAAACTTGATTAAGTGCATCATTCATGTTTACAGACTTGGATTTAAATGGCCTGATCCGAAGAACAGATAATGGTTATTCTTTACATTGACAAGTTTACTGAAACTAAGGATCTGCTGTTATATTAGCATACACCTCAAATCTGAAAAAGATACATGGCAGCACAAGTATCTGCAGGATATTTATTATCTTAGTTGAAGCATCACTGCCACAAGGTTAAACATATACAAAAAAAATGTTTTCAAGAACGTAAATAGATATGTGATAAAATAAAGGATCCATTATAAGCAGGAGGTATTTGATGTTGACGAGATCAGATTGCAAATGCACTAAACTTTGATATAGAAACACCACTATGTAGAAATGATAGCTCATAGAGCTGAAGAACAATAGACAGTGGCTTACCTCCACCACCATTCATGGTCTTCAGCAGCAAGTTGAAAGTAGGTTAGTGCAATTGTAATGAAAGCTGTCACAATAAGAAGGATGATGAATACTATGAACAGAATACTGTAGATTGTGTATATCCTGTGGCCCCACACACTAGCAAATATGTAGTAAAGTTCAATGTAAATTGCACTGAAAGGAAGAAAACCAGCCATTGCCATCTGTGGGATTGTTCCTCGGTACCAAGGCAATGGGGGAATTTCTCTTGGATATTTCTTTGTCTGGCAAGGGGCCTGAAACTCTGATTTGCTATTTTTACCAGCAATTCCACCCAAAACAAGCAATGGAGCAGTTACCAATACCCATATGAGAGCAATGACAACAATGGTTCCAAATGGTAATGCTGCAGTAGCGCTATACACAATAGCAACAGTATTCAGAAAGCAGAATGTCATGAACAAAGGTCCACAGAAAAGGCATCCTGTCAACAGCAAATTCCTTACCTGTCACAAAGAAAAGGGGAAAAAAATCACATCTAACCACAAACCAATTTGCTGATAATCAGACATGAAGTCTTCCTTAAAGCTATGGAATGTTTGATTTTATGCATGCATTTATGCAACCAAGGGTACTACAAAACACGAGGAGAGCAAAGGGAAAACAATTAAAAAGATTATGTAAAAAATAAAGAATGTACCCAGTTTGTCCCTTCAAGCTGACAGTAGAAAGAGGTAGCAGTATATCCAGCAATGCCAGAGGTAAGTGCATATATGACCACCAGAGCAGTGAACAGAGACCCACGGTTGTAAGGATAGAAAACCCCAACTAGTGCAAGAATAAAAATGAACACGGTGCTGCAATACATATCAAGAAAGGAAAAGAAAATCAATTCTAACTTCTAAGTAAACATTATCGGATAGAAATTGCCACCTTATGCAGTGCTTAAAATACAACATCTGCTAAGATATTTAGAACACCCTAACTAAATGCAACAAGTGATTTATATAGATCAGTTATAGTGGTACCTAATAGCTTTACTGGATGTACTTACAGAGCAAACAACTGAGTGCCAGAACCAAGACATGCAGCAAAAAGTGACTTGTTTTTTGGAAACCGAAAGACGTCACCATGGATGTACTTCCACCCAGTCTCTTCTAGCTCCTCAGTAGATTCCTCATCATGAGCATACCTAAGAAACACAATGAAGATGTATAGACATCAGGTTTGCAGATAATTTGGCAAGAATGAAATGGGGAGAAAAGCAAACAGAAGCCAAATGTCCCATAAATTGGTAGATAGATATTACCAATAAAGAATATAAAGAATAAATAAAGGCAAGCCCGGTGCACGAAGCTCCCGCCATGCGGGGTCCCGGGGAAGAATCCATTGTGCGCAGCCTTACCCTGCTTTTTGTAAGAGGCTAACCTTTTTTGGTTACATGGCAACAACTTTACCGTTGCGCCAAGGCTCCCCTTCATAATAAAGAATATAATAAACAAAATTTATAGGCCACAAGGGTAAATTCCATTGTTTATCTTGAACAAGTGCAATGCTTTTACTAGAATTAGATTAGCCATGTCAAGATTCTGCTTTGTCATAGATTCACCATTGATTAAACTTATAGAAAAACAATCATGATAATTAGAAGTTGGAACTTGATACGCACTTCACAAAATCATTCTTCAGCACACGCATGAGAATTGTTGCTAGGAACCCAGTCAATAGAAGAACAGTAACACATGAATTTATGATGGAGAACCAGTGAATCTCCAGATGGTGAGGCTGGGAAGAGGTTTGTGAGTACTTCTCCATCCTCTTCTTGAATGATGTTTTTGTCTTCTGCCATTTAGCAGAGTAGGTAAAATCTACCTCAATATCCCTGTCCTCAGTAATATCCACCAGTGCATTAGGATCAGTATGAACACTAATCTCAATCACACGATCCTCATTGTAGAGTATATCAAATTGCATTTGTCGGAAAAGATAGTATTTGTAATCACTCAGATCTTTTCCTTCCTTGTCAACTTTGCCAACAAATCCCCAAATAGGAAGGTCATCATAGTACATCTGGAAATAGTAATCCTTGGCGACAGCATCCCTAAACCTAGCAACATCTTCCGGTTTGAGTTTCTTCTTGCAAAGCTCCTTGAATTTAAAATCTTCTCGGAAATCAAGTTTGTAGGGGGCATCAACAAGGCGATCTCCATTCAAAATTTCACCAAGGGCTTCCCTTTTCTCTTTTAAATGCTCTGTTGTCAGTGTTAATCCAAAAAAATTAGGGAACATCCCAAGAATATTATTGAACATATAGCCAGAGAAAATAGATCAGAACCAACCTGGAGTGCAAAAGGGTAGATCAAAGTAACGATATGTTTCACTGTAAAGAAATACGTGTATAAGCAACAAGCTGTCAGTACAGAAGATGGACTTTTAACAAATTGAGAAGTTCATCTTCAACTAAAGCGATGTCATAAAGGCATGCATGACTTCAAATATTTTTATTTACATGTTTATAATCAAGATTAGCTGAAACTCAACGGACACAACGCCATCCACTCGAACTGAAGAGTCAGAGATCATCAAATAATCCGACAAATTCTAAGGGGCAAAAGCAGCAGTACAAGTATTACACAAATAAAGCTCTAACAGTAGCTAGAAAAAGAACAATCATTTTGTGGATCTGCCTAAAAAAAGATCAATATGTTTAACAATAAATCAGGAGGCACATCTTTCACTTTACGAGTTAACATATTTTTCGTGCCAAAGAAGAAATCAGCAGATCATTCTCGGCGACTTCGACCTCCCGGAAACAGATGGAAGAAGGAAGTGTTAAAAAAAAAAAAAAATCAATAGATCTATCAGAACAGAGGTTACTCTGACGAAGATTAAGAGGAACTCACCTAGGGTTATGGAAAGGACCGACCTTGTTGGCGTAGAGAGGGACGGGGTCCCCTTTCTTGTAGCGGTGATCGGAAGCGTCCGACGCTACTCCAGCTATCCCGAAGCACAAAATCAGCAACGCCGCTGCTGCAGCAGCCAGATCCATCGACCCCCTCCCCATGGCTCTAGCTCGGATCAAGTCAAATCGGAGAGAAGCGATGGACGGAGTGGAAAAAAAAATGGTCTTCTTCTCTCTTGTGGATGGATCAGGTTGGAAATTACGATTTTGGAGAACATCCGCCGTTTTCCGTTAGTTACATTAATAATGGTTTTAAGAGATTAAAGAAACGGCATTTTGTATTTAAGTTTTCGAAATTTTTAACGGGTGCATTTATATTTTTATATTTTCTTTCTAAAAGATTTTTTTATTAAAAAATATAAAAAAATACTCTTAAATAAATATGTCAATACACCCTGTAGGAAAATACTCTTAAATAAATATGTGAGTTTAAAAGGCCTTTTCCAAAAAAAAAAAAAAGTTTGATTTAAATGCCATAACAATTTTTCAGATATATTTTTTTAATTATTTAAAAAGCATATTAATTTTTGGCTAAAAGATCCCGTGTTAGTCAGCGATCTTGGCCAATCGTCAAGTAAACGGTCAAGATTAACTATTCGATGATCTTACGGTGAATAAGACCCCGTTAGCGTGAATAACGCACGCAGCGGCTGCACTGTAATGTTGGATGGGCCGCGAGAAAAGGAATCAGGAATCCGTTCTGTGCGCAATCGACCGATGGGATCCTTGCAAGACGAGCAGAGCGCATCTTTGGAAGAAGCGCTCTTGCGTGAGGTTTGATAACCCCTTCTCATTATGTTTCTGCATGAAGTTTGGTTAAATTTGCTTTCTTACAAGCTGCTAGTGCTTAACCGGTTTTCGTTTTTTATGGTACTTTGCGGGCTTTTTGATGTTTTTTTAGCGGAATAGTTGACTTGTGATTCGGATCTTTGAGTTGATTAATTTGCGAAATTATTATATTTTGATTATTTGCTCGGGTTTGCAACTAATTGTTTATCTTTCGAAATTAGTTTTATTTCTGTTTTGAATTTGGGGTTTCGATTGGTTGCAATATTATTCCTGGCTTCCAAGCAATGTTAGTCTGTCATTCATGAAGGGGAAAAAAAAGTTATGGGTCCTTTACTACTGCAGCGAATTTGTCTTGCTTTGGAAAGCCATTAGTATCTTTTTTCTCTTTGTTGTTTTTGTTTGATATGTATTGCGACTGGAAATCATAGGTCTTTTTTTAAAAAAAAATAAAGAGTTTAGATTTTCACAAGCTCTGAAAAGATTTTGATTTGATGAAAAACTTCATTAGCTTATGGAAGGCAAGTTTTTCATTAATTTAAAGTGGCAGAAATTCACATTCGCTAATAAATTTTTAGTTTTCACTATGGTTTCCCTTGGTAGAAACATCATAGATCAATGCTACAGCCATCATAAGAACAGTCCATAATTGTTTTCTTTTAAAGTTTGTCTTTGTAGCCAATTTGCCACATTTTTCATATGTAACATTTAAGAGGTACAATAAACTTACATGCACATATTCTCAGTCAGCTAAGAATCCCTTGACCAACTTGGATTTGTGAACGAGCTTTCTGATGCAGAGTTCGTATTTGTTTAGGTTAAGTATGTACTTTTTTAAGGGTGAGTCATTCAAGTAATCTAATTTGTTATCATGGCTGATGGTGCATTATGAAAGATATGGTTCTTGGATTTGGTGCACCTTTCACAGAGCGAGAAAAAAAGTTCATCTAATAGGAAAAAGCTTCTTTTTGCTCATATTTGGCTTTACCTATGCTGAAATGGCCTCTCAAGTATGCCCAACATCACAAAAATATTTCTCCATTGTGGTATTTTTCATGTCAAATTGAAAATTTAATGAACTATTGAATCATGTGATTAATTTATAACCAGGCAACTATACTGGATATTCATGTTACTTTACATTTTCTTTTGATCAGCTCATAGAAGGGTAAGTGATCACATCAACTTCCTGTTGGTGCAATATCCCTTAGGTCAAGGTTGACTGGTTAGTTTGACCAAGCTTGAGTCTTGGTCATAGTTTCGATGTTTGACAACACATGTAGACACATGGACAATGCAGGTGCAGTTGTTCATATGGGGAGATTCTGATCACTGATCAGTGTGAATGAAGAAGAGTCAAGTAGGAATACCTGACTGGAAGGAAACCCTGGTGAGTGAAGCCAGGTGAAAGTCCTAGTGAGTGAAGCTAGGCAGATGAAAGTCCTAGTGAGTGAAGCTAGGCAGATGGAAATCCTGGTGAGTGAAGCCAGGTGAAAGTCCTAGTGAGTGAAGCTAGGCAGTATGGAAGTCCTGGTGAGTGAAGCCAGGCAGAAGGAAAATCCTGGTGAGTGAAGCCAGGTGAAAGACCTAGTGAGTGAAGCTAGGCAGATTGAAAACCCTAGTGAGTGAAGCTAGGTAAAGTCCAGGTGATCGAGAGTGGCCGGATACTTGGCATGAAAGAAAAGTCAAAGGGTCAAGGTTGGCCGGACACTTGGTGAGGAGTCCTAGCAGTCGAGGGAGTGACTAAATGCTAGGCATGAGAAAGGTTGACCGGATGTTGGTTTGGGAGGTTGGGACTTGGTTTTGGGCAAAACCAAGTCTTGGATCGATCGATCGATCCAGCTCGATCGATCGATGGATCGATCTTCTCTCACGTCTGCGGATCGATCGAGGGTCTCAATCGATCGATAGATCGATTGGGGAGTCCCTGCTTGGGATAGCCGGATCGATCCGTGGATCGATCGGCCGTTCCATTCAGACGCTCGGATCGATCCGTGGATCGATCAAGCCTCCCGATCGATTGGGAAAAATCGAATCGATCCGGATCCGGCCGTTGAGTCGTATTTGCCGCAGCGAGCGTTATCTTGGCACTTCTTCACCGATTCATTTCAGATCTTCACGGCTCCTCCAGCTCTTCTCAAGCTCGAGATCGTCGGTTCTTGAAGGTTCTTGGAGACTCTTCCAAGTCGAGGCGGATCAAGCAAGAAGAAGAAACTAGGGTTAGGGTTTGTACACTCATTTTGAAAGCTTGTATTTCTTTACTACCCTTTCTTCTTCTTGTATTGAGTCTTGTAGGGCTTCTCAGCCTTGGTAGTTACCATAAAGGAGAGTTTCATTAGTGGAGGTGTGTGTGTTGGTGTGGATCCTTGGACTAGTCACCTCTTGAGAGGTGGATGCAAGTAAACCAACCGTGTTAGCGTTGTGTGATTTGTTTACGTATTTTCCGCTGCGCATCTTGAAAGAAATAAGCAACGACGAGCATGACGAGCTATTCACCCCCTCTAGCTACTTTTGGTCCTGCAAGTGGTATCAGAGCTTCCTCGGAATCATCGCCGGAAGGGGCAAACAAAACAAGCAAAGCTAGAGGGTGAAGAAGTTGGAGCAAATTCATCAAAGTCCAAGAATCAAAAGGCTCGACCTCAAGATGCAATTCAAGATGGACTTGGATTTGACACAAGGTGGCTCCACCGTACACATCAAGCTTTGATTCTTGGAAATCAAGAATCGAAAATTTTCTTATGATGGAGATAGAAGCGATGGTTTGCTCTTATGGAAAGCTTGAGGCTCCAACAAACTCCAAGGGCAAGCTTTTCAAGAAAGCAAATGGAGCTCGGAGGCAGTCGAAGGTGCGAGGCCAATGAAGTGACCAAGATTTTGGTAAATTATTGCGAGCACCATCCTTCAAATGGAGAATTTGAAGATCTGAAAGTTTATGGAGCAAAAGCTTAAGAGATCCCTCCGTTGTCTGAGCGAAGTATCCGGAGAGTGACTCTTTGGAGCAAGATCGAGAGGAGGACGAGGTTGAGAGATGTTCAACCTCCGAAGAAGAAGTCGAAGAAGCTTCATCCTCGAGGAATGCATCGAAGGGAACAAGGAGGAGCGTACTCCTTGTTTCATATTCAAGATGATGAAGCCTCCACCTCTGGGATTGAGGGGGAACTTGGTGACACGGATCGAGAAGAAGGAGAATCCTCCACATCCGGGTCAAGAGAAGAAGAGAATGAAGAAGCTTCCACCTCCATGAGTCAAGATAAATCAATTGGAGGAAATCGATTTCGGATCAAGAGGAAGCCTCAATTCATATCAAATGGAGGAGCAAGTGTCACCCTACACAAGAAGGTATAAATAGTTCAATTAATAATAAGAATCATATTATATGTTTTGAATGTAGGGACATGGGCACTACAAAAGCAAGTGCCCTAAATTGGCAGAAGAAGGGCCAAGTGGCAAAGGGCAAGGAGAAGTCAAAGGAGACCGTCCCCGAACGAAGAGCGAGGAGCACATTGTGTGTTTCTCTTGCAATCGAAAGGGGTCAATGCCCAAGGGGAAGAAGATGGTCGAGGCTCAAGGAGGAAGCTAGTCGAGGGGCAAGGTAAAAGGAAGGTAACTTTTATTGAGCCTACCCTTTACATTATGGTAAAAAGCATGATAGTTCTAATTTTTATCATTTTAATGCAATTTACCATAAGAATAGAAAGCGTGAGGGCTTTAAAGAAAAGCATGTGGCCCTACATGCCAAAACTACCCAACTAAGGTTAGGAAGGTAGATAGACACTTGGTGAACAAGGATAATAGATACATGCCCGAGAACAAAATGCTCGTGGACCAAAACCTAAGGATTTAATGATGAAAATCAAGTCTTGAGGTCGAGACTTGATAAAATGGAAAAGACCTAAAAGGATGGAAAATATCCTACAAGGGCAAAATGAGCAATACCTAGGGCTAGGAAAATCAAAGTCATCCAATGGCCATAGAGGGTTGGGATACAAACCAAAGGCTAAGAAGGATGTGCCCTCGTACCATAGAGTTCCGTATAGTTATGGAACAAACTCTAGGTCCAGTGGTCAAGCCAAGAATACTAGGGAAGTCATCCCTAAGAGTATTTTTGCGATAAATGTGACTAAGACTTCTAAGAAGTCTAAGAAAGTCACTAACAAGGTCACAAGGGAGGCTATCCCTAGAGTTGACCTAGAAAGTGTGACCAAGGCTTCTAAGAAGCCCAACAAGGTCACCAGGAAGGTATCTAGGGAAGTAATCCCTAGTGAGTACCTAGAGCATCCAAGGAGCACCAATAGGTGTTGGGTTCCTAGGAGCATCTTCTCTACCCCATAGATGGGTTAGAGAGTGTCAACTCCGATTAGAAGGGTAGTTAACCCAACTTTGAGGAAATTGACACTCAAGGAGCATTTTCAAGGTTTTGTTAACCTTTGAAAATGAAATGAAATGATTATTTACTCTTGGAAAGAGTAAAATGTGCTATAAAGGAAGAAATTTGAGATGACTTTAAATGGCACAAGAAATCAAGTGTTAAGAAATATCAAATTGGGACTTTGGTATTGTCTTAGGAATTTAAGGCAAATCTAAGCCTTAATTTAAAGTGATTACTCTTATGGGAAAATGAAATATGCCAACATTTGAGGAATGTTTTTAAATTTTCAATTGGCATAATTAATTCAAGAGATTAAAGAAATGTCAAGTTGGGTTTTGGCATTTTCTTAAGGAAATTGGACAATCTAGGGTTTATGCTTAAGGATTAGCTAAGGGTTAAGGATACTTAGATAGATAATCTAGGTATATTTTAATTATGCTAAATCTTGTCATGTTTGGTTGCCCATTATATGTCATGACATCATGTTTTATTTGTGCATTCATGACTTATTATGAAAAGCTCAAAAATACCATGTCATGACATACATACATCATGTAGTTATAGGAAATTTTCTTCTGAAAATTATTTCTTTTTGATGTATGTCATAACATTATCATGCATTAAGTTTAATTCCTTGTAATTAAGGACAAATGGCATTTAACAACACTTATTAACAAGTGACATCCTAGGTGGATGTCTAATATCTCTAAAATGCCTAAATAGATATGCATGATCCCTAGAATAGGGCAAAACCAAAATCTCACATCTCACAAGATCTATAAGATGACTTGTATGTGTTTTAGTGCACATTAGATACAAGTGAGATGTTAGGATGATGAACAAAACTCAATATGTTGATTTAGTGCATTCTTTTGAGTTTTAAGTTCATCAAAACACATAGTTATGTGTTTTCCCATCATTGGGAAAGCTAATGTACAAGTCATGTGCATTAAGCCCAAGGAATGTGATGGGAAATTGGTTTTGAAAATGTTTTCAAAATGATTTTGGAAAACCTTGGTGAAGGCTATCTTTTGATAGTACTCACCATTGAATAGTTAGACATAAACTTGAAGAATACGCTAAAGTTTTAGCAAGTTTTCAAGCTTGTGTCAATCTTTGAAAATATGATGTATTTTCATAGAAAACTATTTTTCCATGATAAAGTATACCCTAAACAATGTCTACACTAAATTTCATGATTTTTGAATTTTTGTAGAATTTTCTAGGGGCCTCTGAAGGTGACTGAAATCATTTTTCAGCAACTATCAGACATCAATCGATCCACCGATCAATTGAGGGTCTCAATCGATCAGCCGATCGATTGGGAGCAAGCTTCTCGCGAACAGAAGCTTGCTGGATCGATCAGCCGATCGATCCACAAGGCCTGAATCGATCAGTGGATCGATTCAGAAAGGTTCAATCGATTGGAACCCAACTCCAATCGATCCAAGCTGCTGATTTTGGCTGGGAAGGCCTGATTTCAGCATTTTGAACCTATGTTAGTCTAGGTAACCATTCCAAACCCCTCAAAATACATTTGTATACATAAAAAGGGTGTTTTCGTGTTGAAAACAAGGATGGATTGGTTAAGGAAGACTATATTGAAGTCTTGGGTGAGATTTGTTTCAAATTTTGAATATTTGAACCTCAAAGCTTCTAAATTTGGGTTTCCTAAAGGATTAGGGATTCCAAGTCATTGTTGGTGCAATGACAGAAGTTACCACCATGTCTTTAGGGGGAGGGACTCTTTAAAGGCATGAAAATTATTTTTCATAAACCTTGGAAGGTGGTTAACCTTCCGTTAAGTGAATAATGCTCAAGGATGGGCATTTGCCTACATTGAGGAAGAATGTAGGGTTAAGGATAAATGAAGGGTATGGGACCTTCATTATGGGTCATAGACCAGTGAATGTGAACAACGATGAGCAACTCTTCAGGGGGAGAGTTTTCAACAATGGGGCATTTGTTGAAGTGTGTCCAAAATTGAGGCACGGGTTGATGTGTGCTCAAAGATGGGTTGCTGTGTGCCAATAGGGGGAGAATGTGTGGTTTAAGTTAGACCTTCATTACCTATGGGGGAGGTCATAGGGGGAGAATGAAGGGAACCAACATTCATACTTTGGCGTGAATGGAGTTAAGGCTATGGGATTAGCTTAACTCGGAATGGTCCGAACTTAAAGGTATTGTCAAACAAAGGGAGATTGTTGTGCGATATCCCCCAAGGTCGAGTTGATTGGTTAGTTTGACGAGCTTGAGTCTTGGTCGTAGTTTCGATGTTTGTGATACGTATGAACACGTGGACAATGCGGTGCGATTGTTCGTATGGGAGATTCGATCGGGGACTAATCGGTGTGAATGAAGAAGAGTCAGTAGGAATACCTGACTGGAAGGAAACCCTGGTGAGTGAAGCCGGTGAAAGTCCTAGTGGTGAAGCTAGGCGGATGAAAGTCCTAGTGAGTGAAGCTAGGCGGATGGAAATCCTGGTGAGTGAAGCCGGTGAAAGTCCTAGTGGTGAAGCTAGGTGGTGGAAGTCCGGTGAGTGAAGCGAGGCGGAAGGAAAATCTGGTGAGTGAAGCCGGGAAAGACCTAGTGGTGAAGCTAGGCGGTTGAAAACCCTAGTGAGTGAAGCTAGGTAAAAGTCAAGTAAGTCAAGAGAGGGCCGGA
This sequence comes from Zingiber officinale, assembly GCF_018446385.1. Lineage (NCBI taxonomy): Eukaryota > Viridiplantae > Streptophyta > Magnoliopsida > Zingiberales > Zingiberaceae > Zingiber > Zingiber officinale. Next base: position 103,547,529 of record NC_055999.1, on the reverse strand, counting down.
TACTTGGCGTGAAGAAAAGTCCAAGTGGGTCGAAGGATTGGCCGGACACTTGGTGAGGGAGTCTAGCGGTCGAGGGAGTGACTAGATGCTAGGCGTGACATACCAACAGGTTAAGGTTGACCGGATGTTGGTTTGGGAGGTTTGGGACTTGGTTTTGGGCAAAACCAAGTCTTGGATCGATCGATGGATCGATCCGGGCTCTGAATCGATCGATGGATCGATCCGGACCTTCCAATGACAAAGCCTGCGGATCGATCGGTGGATCGATCCAGGTCTCAATCGATCGATAGATCGATTGGGGACTGCTTCACGCGATAAGCGCCGGATCGATCCGTGGATTGATCCGGTGCGTTCCCGCGCTACCGGATCAATCCGTGGATCGATCCAAAGTCTCCCCGTTCGATTGGGAAAAATCGAATCGATCGGGATCCGACCGTTGAGTCGTATTTGAGCCGCAGGCGAGCGTTGTCTTTGGCACTTCTTCACCGATTCATTTCAGATCTTCACCAGCTCTTCCACAGCTCTTCTCAAGCTCGAGATCGCCAGTTCTTGAAGGTTCTTGGAGGCTCTTCCAAGTTAAGAGGCGGATCAAAGCAAGAAGAAGAAACTAGGGTTAGGGTTTGTACACTCATTGTAAGCTTGTAAGCTTGTATTTCTTTACTACCCTTTCTTCTTCTTGTATTGAGTCTTGTAGGGCTTCTCCATAAAGGAGAGTTTCATTAGTGGAGGGTGTGTGTGTTGGTGTGGATCCTTGGACTAGTCACCTCTTGTGAGGTGGATACCAAGTAAACCAACCGTGTTAGCGTTGTGTGATTTGTTTCTGTATTTTCCGCTGCACATCTTCGAAGAAACAAGGAACGCCGAACACCGGGCACGCGACGAGTTATTCACCCCCCCCTCTAGCTACTTTTGGTCCTAACACTTCCTACCAAATGAGGTTTGCAATTGTTAGTCATTGACATTTTGCCTTATAACCAAAGGGGGTCTTCTCATGATTAATGATTATGCGCTTCACATACATGTTGTTGAATTTTGAATTAAATTTAAATCATTTTTTGGTAGTGTTTTTAGTCCCACATTGCTAAGTGGAGAAGCTTGGAAGGGCTTATATAGGAAGCCCTTCCATGCTTGCTTAGCAATGATAAGGGGACCTACACGCATGCGCGGGCCAAGCCCAAATCGAGTGGATTTGGGGGGTTCGAGCCGGAAATCCATAAACCGGGCGTCACGTACGCGATTAACGCGCGCAGGGGGGGTGCAAATCCCCAGCCCGTGGGCCTTGCGCTCACGGGCGGCCCGGTCTGTTTTTGCTAGTTTGGTTCAGTCTGAACCAAACCAGTTTGGTTTCCGGTTCGGTTGGTTCGAACCAAACTAGTGTTTGGTTTTTGTTCCGCGTAAGGAAACGCGACACCGCGCAGTGCTTCGTACCTCCTCAGAGTGAATAAAAGGGGACAAGCAGTGCCTCTATTCTTCACTCAATCTTCCTTCTTCTCCCTTCTCTGTGCGATACATTCTGCACAGCACCTCCTCTGTTTTTCTTTTCGAGTTCGAGTCTTTCTGCGCCTTTGTTGTGCCCTGAGGCTTGGTCTTTCGGCGATCTGAGGTTGGGTCCGAGTGTCGCGTCCGTTTTGGAGTGCACCTACGGACAAGACGAGCGGTTGTCGGATCTTGGGGGAATTTTGCCGGGGAGCCTTTGCACCGTGAGGCGGCAATAAATTCTCTAAGGACAGTCGGCGTGCCGACGCTTCAACCGGATAACTATATTCTAAACCCGACTACTTTATTTATCTGTCTATTGCATGTTATTTTTGTGTCAATATAATACTGCTGTTTATATTGCTTTAAATATATTACCAACACATGTTAGGGATGACAACAGGTAGGTTACCTACCCATCCCAATGCATGTCTAAGGTTTGTATTGCTCTAGCTATACTTATGCTGATGGACATCCATACCTAATTAAAGAGGTAGCATGGCTTTAATATGTAACAAAGCAAAGTGAAAGCTTAGGTATTTTAAGCATGTGTGTGTGCTGTGTATATATATATTATATCAATATTATAATACAATTAAGTGGCATCAATGGTTGAGGCCTTAAATCCAAACCTATCTCGTATCTATAATGATTATCTATTTTGTTATTGAAGCATGTCTTGAATTCTCTTAATATGCCATACCTAACTAAATAGGTAGGGTAGTTTGTTGGCGTAGCGGGGCCGACAAGAGTGAGGTGAATTGCCTAAAAAAAATAACCCCTTTCTCGATCCTTTGATTAGATTAGACTAGCACAATAATAATAATAAATTAATTGAACAACTAAATAAAGGAAGTAAGAGGACAATTCTATTTACTTTGTTACAACCTAGGTGGTTGTTAATTCAAGGTGTTGAAGAAAACTCCACTAGAATTCTCCTTTGTTGTAGGCAAAGAAGCCTCTTACAGAAGTTGATAGCTCAAAAGAAAAACTAGGAAAGTGTACAATACTTGTTGTTCAAGTTGTTAAATTATTCTTAGCTCCAGAGGTCTTTTTATAACCCCTAGAAAATTCTATCCGAAGCTAGAAGACACCTTCAATAGGGTGGAAGGTGCGCAAATCTTATCGTCGAAGATAAAATTTTATCTTTGGCTAACAACTAGGCAAGACGCCTTCAATAGGCTGGAAGGTGCCTTCGCACTGTTCATCGAAGGCGCCTTCCAACCATGGAAGGCGCCTTCCACAGTACAACTTAGTTGAAAAGCTGATCTCTTCGCGTAGTTCTTCACGTAGGTGATTCTCTGGCTAACCGGAGTTGAGCTCATCCGAATCCAACTCCGATCTTCTCCTCGAGCAGTCTTCCTCCCCGGTTTCTCGTCTCTCGGACTGCCGCGCGCGTCCTTCTCATCCGCCGGTGTACTCTTCAGTAGCATCTCGTCCTTCGGATGCATCGAGCTCGTCAACTCTCTTCCCGTGTCATCCTTCTCTCTAGCTGCGTCTTCCGCTCGAGTTCTTGTGTTCTTAAGCTCTTGCACACTTAGACACAAGGATCAAACACAATAAGACCTAACTGAACTTAGTTGACCACATTAAAACTACTCCGGGTACTAACATAGTCATGTGCAAGGATTGAAATCTCATGTTGTTTCAGTAGGTGATTATCTAATGATAACCTTTATTAGATCTTTTGGTTGACAGATAGCAATATTGAATTTGCAAGCTATGATAACCTTTCAATTGTGACATAGAAGGATAATGAATTGGCATTATTTTCTTGCATAGTATTGTTCCCCCAAATTTTTTTATTCACTTTGATTCCTATAATTTTGAGTACTTCAGACAAGAAATCTTGTTTTACATTTTTTTTTAATCATATAAATGTTTAGCTTAAGCGCTTAGACCTCTTTTATTTATTATTTTCAAATTTGCGCTTTTGAAGAATGAAAATAAAGGGCCATATACAGGAGATGGATCTGTGGACATTTATGGAAACCCTATTTTAAAGGATTCCACAGGAAACTGGAGAGCATGCCCCTTCATTCTTGGCATGTACATTTTCAAACTGTTTTTTATTTCCTATATTTAATCAGCTTAAATTTCTACTTTTAAAAGATACAAATTATAGGGAATGAGGGCTGTGAGCGTTTAGCGTTTTATGGAATATCTACAAATCTTGTAACTTACTTGAAGAACAAGCTGCATCAGGGAAATACTTCAGCTGCAAGAACTGTCACCATATGGCAAGGTACCTGCTATATTACGCCACTGATTGGAGCAATTTTAGCCGATGCATATTGGGGGAGATATTGGACAATTGCAGTATTTTCAACAGTATACTTCATTGTAAGTATTACTCAGTGCATCATTATCTTGTCCTTGTCGCCCAGCTCCATTTAGGGTGATAAGATCTATTTTCCTTTTGTTAAGATGATTAGTGCTGTTTATTACTCATAGGGAATGGCTACATTGACCCTTTCAGCTTCAGTTCCTGCATTTAAGCTTCCAGCCTGTATAGGATCATTTTGCCCAGAAGCAAGTGCATTTCAATATGCTATCTTTTTCAGTGGACTCTATCTGATTTCACTAGGGACTGGTGGGATTAAACCTTGTGTTTCTTCATTTGGAGCTGACCAGTTTGATGATACTGATCCAAGAGAGCGAGTGAAGAAGGGATCTTTTTTTAATTGGTATTTCTTCTCTATTAATATTGGTGCTTTAATATCTAGCAGCCTTTTAGTTTGGGTACAAGACAATTACGGATGGGGCTTGGGCTTTGCAATCCCTACATTATTTATGGGATTAGCAATACTGAGTTTTTTCTTTGGCACCCCACTATATAGATTTCAAAAACCTGGAGGAAGCCCTATTGTAAGGATGTGCCAGGTGATTGTTTCCTCATTTCGCAAATGGAAAGTGCTTATGCCTCATGACTGTTCTCTCCTATATGAAGTGCCTGAGAAGTCTTCTGCAATCAAAGGAAGTCGAAAAATAGAACACACAGATGAACTCAGGTAAAACTCTTATCTTTTATACAACATTGACTTTGAAGCCCTATCGTATCTTTCTTAAATTATCTCTGTGAAGAACTTAGCGGACAATTGAAGAAGCTTGATGCAAATCTCTTGCTTTTTTATTATGCGTTTTCTATAGTGGATCTCTTGTATAATTGTGATTGGACTCTTATGACATCTGCATTCTGTGACTAAAAAGATCACATGAAAAAAAAACAATTAAAGTTGCATAAATCAGCAGGATCGTGTACTGAATTTTGTGTACATGTGTAAGCTCTTCTCTGCATAAGGATATTTTTTGGTCAGAAATTTCACGTTGTAGGACAGTTCAGTAAGTTTGGAGAAAATATATTTGCATCCAAATGCTATCTCAGAGAAATGGGCTTATTCAGTCTCAGTTTTAATAATTCCTTTTAAGTGCCTAAAGGATTTTAATGTTTGATATTAGCACCATCTCTGCATTTGGAGAGACACTTCTTCAAGAAAATTGCTTTTCCTGCTGTTAGCCTGTGCTTATTTTCACATAGCTTAATCTATTATGGACCTGACCTTGGGTTTTTGCTTAGCAACTGTTTTGTTCTACAGATTTCTCGACAAAGCTGCTACTGTTACAGAAACTGATACGAACACTGGAAGCTTTTCAAATCCATGGAGACTGTGTACTGTCACTCAAGTGGAAGAATTGAAGATTCTGGTCCGGATGTTCCCCGTCTGGGCAACTATCATAGTTTTCGCTGCTGTCTATGCACAGATATCTACAATGTTTGTCGAGCAAGGAATGGCTATGGACACAAAAATAGGCTCCTTCGCCATTCCACCTGCATCTCTTTCAACATTTGACGTTACCAGTGTGATCATATGGGTGCCAATCTATGACAGCATTCTTGTTCCAGTGGCGAGGAGATTCACGGGCAAAGAGAGAGGCTTTTCAGAATTGCAAAGGATGGGCATCGGCCTGTTCATATCCATACTAGCTATGGCAGCAGCTGCAGTAGTTGAGATCTGGCGACTGGACATCGCCAAGGCTGAGACTGTTCCCTTGAGCATTTTATGGCAGATGCCACAGTATGTTTTAGTTGGAGCAGCCGAAGTATTCACATTCATTGGGTCACTTGAATTTTTCTACGATCAATCTCCCGATGCAATGAGAAGTCTATGCAGTGCACTATGGCTTCTCACGATTGCACTCGGAAACTACTTGAGTTCCTTCATTGTGACTGTAGTAGCGTCGATAACAACTCGAGGAGGGCAGATTGGATGGATTCCTGACAACTTGAACGAGGGGCACCTAGATTATTACTTCTGGCTTCTTGCCGGGCTGAGTTTTTTGAACCTTCTGGTGTATGTCGCCTGTGCAACCAGGTACACAAGCAAGAAGGCTACTTGAAGTCCAAAAACTCAGTTTAAGTTATTCCTGAAACATGGATAATCTGATATTGGTTCTGTCGATGCTTTCCTTCAATCCAACAATTGTCTCTCTTTAATTAATTTAATTCTGTCCGAAAATAATGAAGGCTGACTGTGTATATGGCTCTTCTGTTGATCTCGTGCAGACTCTGTTCTGATCTGCAATGCACAGAACATCATTGTCAGGCAAGGAAAGGAGTCATCGGCGTTGACCCTCCGACGCTCAAGTCAATCGTCGGAATAGTAGAAAGAAGGTGGAGCAACGTAGTAGCTATGAAAGTACAAGCGTAAATAACGAATAACACATACCTCCACTAGTGTATGGACCTCTCCTTTATATAGTGCTATAGTAGGCGACGTGCCCATTCCTCAAGGCGCGATCACGTTATCCCAACCGTCCTATAAAAAGACATGTTAGAAAAGTGTCTGTGGTACTATACCTTAACAAGGCATGCAAATCCTTGACATGACAGTAGAAGCTTCTGTCGTGCGATTTGTCTGTTAATCATGCCTTGTTGTCAGCAGTATTATCTCCTAAAGGGATATTACGAGATATAGGAGGGGTTCGACTGTTTTGGCCGAGCGGGATAGTCGTTCGGTCGAGACTCCCTGTCCGATCAATCCCAGCATATGCTCTCCTTCATAGTACCTCTATTCAGTAGGTTATGTCTTGCTCGATCGGACATAAGCTCCGGTCGGCCTAACACTCGCTTGGTCAGTTGTGAGCCTCTGATGTTCTTTCTGTACTGATCTCGGTGGGAGGAGCGATCTATTCCGATAAGTTTCATGGTCTATCGGAACCTTCAAGCCCCGCTCGGCAGTTGAAGTCAACCTCCACCTAGCCCACTTTTGGTGAGCCCATTGGTTCCCTAGTGTTGACCGCACGGACTTTGACCTCCATGTCGGTTACTATCTATGCCTTTAATCCTTATTTGGTGGGCTCAATTTATCACCGCATCATAAGCTTTCCCCTCAAATTTAGTTAAAGGAGGCTAGCAAATTTTCCACTTTTTTCCGCTTCTTCATACGAGTGTTTTTTAATGGTTGTTGACGTCATCCCCTTTTCTAGAAGACTGTACAAATCTCTAGTCATTATTGTCGAGCACATCGTCCATGCCTTTTAATTAAGTCTCATTAATGCTTCCCTGTCGCCAGCCACCACGTGTGTCGATCTCTGCCATCGCATGCTTGATGTGACACGTGGATATCCGCGGTTGATGTGACAAGCGTTGTTTCAAATTCAACGGTTAGATCTCGGTTCCATTTTCTGTAACCCTCGATCAGATGGCTCAACACGATCGTCCGCGAGATTTATAAGCCCTTACTCATCGTCATCTTCCTACCTCACCCCGTTTTCTTCTTGCACACGCTCTCTAACACCTCCTCCTCCTTGTGATTGTCGTTGATATTTCTCAGTAATCCCTTTCTTTATTTCTTTTGTCAAATCCTCAATCTTCTTCCTTCTCGATTTTCTATGGCCTCATCTCCTCAGCCACCCGTATCCATCCTCGGGCTATGGTATACCTCTACTGGGTCCAAGTTCAACGGGGATGAGATCGATCAGATGAAATTCGCCTATCGTTTCCCCTCTGATTATCAAATCGCCATC